>NW_028327177.1:6240494-6542660 GCF_987537825.1 Furipterus horrens
GTGAAGTTAAAAAAAAAAATCTTGGCAGAAAACTAATCCAAATGGAAAGCGACTTGGAGGGAGGTTGAGCAACAGTCCAAGAGATGTCTTTTCCAACAACCTCTTCCTTACGTCTCGAGAAATTTCGAGTCACAACAAGTGCAGGTCACGACCATCTTCCTCTGCCAACAGTAGAATTAAATCAGCTTTGCCGGTGACTGCTGCCTCCCGTGGACCTTATGGAAGGGACGCTAGTCATTCAAAAGCAAGTTTGGCACAGGAGCCTGTCCTTGGCTGCCCCAACCCAGACAGGGTTTCACTCTAGACTCATGAGTACTCTGCCAAGGTTATAAGGTGGAGGCTTCAGGAATGTCCATTTTGCAGCTGCAGGATTGAGGCTCAGAGAAGTCAAGTAACTTCCCAAGGTCACACAGCAATCAGCACAGTCAGCATTCACAGTGTGCATAACCAGCCTCCCTAACTATCACACACACAGCCCACGGTCCTCACTGGCCACCACGTCCTGATCCCCATCTTCCTGGTAAGAGGTCAACATGACAACTCTCAGGCCATCGACTTCAGAGGGAAGCGTGCTCTAAAAACACATGGATGGAAAAACGTCTTTCAAATCATTGAACATGTAACAGACCAGATGTAAGTTTCCAATCAGACGTTCTCCATCACTGCCAGCGAGGAATAAAAACAGGGAACATGTACTGAGCACTTGGGCACTATTATATTACTCTCCATAATTCAGTGACATGGGTGCCATTATTATCCCATTATACAGATGCGGAAACTGAGGCAGGGAGCTTGTCGGAAGTCCCAGGAGTGGTAAATGGAGAAGCTAGGACTTCATTACGTGAGCGATTCTTCATGGAGTACCTGCCATGTGCTGTTCCAGGCGCTGGGGAAACAGGGAACAAGGTGGTCATAAACCCCCTTGCTTTTTATCTTATCAGTCCATACACCTGGGGCGAGGGTGATAATGACGGTAACCATGACTACAGCTGTTTACACAGTACCTGCTATGTGCCAGGCCTCAGTCTGCTCGACCGTAAAGTGGGGCTAGCATTGCCTACCCCGTGACATAGAGTAGGAGTGTGTTGATTCTTTCAACCCTTAGACAAACTTCATAAAAGGTGACGGTGCCCATTTTACAGCTGAACAAAGCACTGAATCAAGTTAAGTCCCTTGTCCCTCCCTGACCCACGAATCCCAGTGCTCCAACGCTCCAGGGCCCAGCTCAGATCACCTAAGAGGTCTTCCTTGGCCTCCGCAGCCTGGCCACCTCTGGCTCTTCTAGATTCTTATAGTGGCACTTATCTGAGCGTCAGGAGGTAGGTTTCTGAAACCGGAGAAACACAAGAACGTATTAGGCAATGCTCGTAAGTGCTGGCACGGAGTCTAGGCCAGAACCGGGGCTCGTTTTCACCCCGCCCCCTCAAATCCCACTGGTTGGAAGAGGTATTAGGGCTTCAGAGCTGCAGCTTCACTAAATGTCAGTACCCTTGTTCTTTGGATGACAATAAATCCTTTATCTGGCTGGATATGCAGAGCCCATCTCAGGTGGTATTACTTTCTTGGAAAGGTAACTTCACTATGTGACCTTGTTTGTCACCAGAAAGGAATTAGGTGTGACCATCACTGAGAACACTGCTTATGATGACAAATAAACTCTGTCTGGACTATTTTAACTGAGCCAACTGCTTAGGCATGGTCAGGCCAGTATAATCTTCAGGAAAGCCACACAGCACATGGATGGGACCAAGGGACCGGAGCCTTCGGCCTAGATTCTCATGCCTTTCCTCATACTCTTCACCTGGTAAACTCCTATGCATCCTTCAAAACCCAAATTAAGGGTCATCTTCCCTGAATTTTCCCTGACACTTAGAGGCAGCTCAGCCCCTCCTTCGTCTGTTTTCCCCATGTACTTTATTCCTACGTTCATTAGAGCATATCCCATGTTATATGCACATCAGCATTTATACATACATAAACATATTGAGATTTCTTTTTAGGCAGTGAACTCCACGAGGACTTGGGCCCCCTTTCCCTATGGTAAACTTCCCCTTCAAAGCCAAGCTCCAATGGCACCTCCTCTATGAAGCCTTTCTTGCTTCCCCCCTATACTTTGCACAGTTCTCCACCATAGCACTTGAGCCTTGGTGCCTGTGTGCGCATGTGCGTGTGCGTGTGCGTGTGCGTGTTTAAAATCTGGCGCCTCCTCTGGGAGCTCCTTGAGGGCATGGCTGTTTTATCATTGATTTCTGTATCCCTGACTCCTCGCCCAGTTCCTGGTACATGGTGAATGCTCATTATTTGTATAAGGCTAATAAATCCTGAGGCCCGTGTGGCTGGTTTCGGGGTGCACTTGAATTGAAAGAACCACAGTCCAGCAACCAATGGAATGAAAAGGGAATTGCATTCTTCACCCAAGTTCTTTCAAGAACACGAAAGGGGAGGTGATATGTAACTTCCAAAACTCCTTTTCTCTGCTCCCCATTTCTCTCATGTTCTGGAATTGCTCCGGAGCCCCCAGTTGCCCACCCCATCTACCCTTTCCCCACCACGCACACACATGTACACATGTACATACGCACACACGCACAATGTCTGGTTTTGTGTCTACTTTAAGCAAGAGTCCTTTCCTTTTTTCTTCCATACCTTTGGTATTCCGCCTCTCTGTACCCATCTTCCTATTTTTATATTCTTCCCCAAGTCTAGGGAACAAGTTGGCACGACCCTCCCTGGAAAGGAGAAAAAAAGACTCACTACGAGCAGGTGGCTGCACGGGCCACGCACGGGGCCAGAGGCAGAAAGCATCTGCACGCTAAGAATCCTTGTCTGGGCCACCTGTACTTACTGCCTGAATGGGGAGGTGGGTGCCTGGGCTAATCCACTCCTTTAGCCATTCAACACGTATCTGTGGAGGGCCTACTGCAAACCACTTACAGGCACTAGGGAACAGACCTGGACAAGAGGAATGGGTGGAAATCCTAGGGGATAAGGTAACTCATCTAATTTTCCCTTTCCCTGGGAAGAGGGCCACACTGTATATTTCCAACCCCCTGGGATGTGGGTTGTTCTGTTTTAGGCAAAAATCCCAGTGCTGATAGCCTTTATCTCCATTTGCTAGATAGGAAACTGAACTCAGAGAAGTCAAGTAACTTCCTCAGAGATACAGGATCCTGGGACTTCGCTCTTTACCTGAGGTCTTACTGAAGAGATTGTCTTGCTTGGAAATTCATGATGGAGTCCTTTGACCCATTAAGTGCTGAGTATAGTTATTTTAGGATTTGGTTTGAGCCAAAAGGCCACAGTGAGTCATAATATTAGTATGATTGTTATAACCACCATCACAGTGAGAGCTGCTACCCACTGAGCATCAGCTGTGTGTGGGGCACAATGCCGTACCCTCTACGACGCACGGTCTCATTTCATTCTTTCAACAGTCCTGCAAGATGGATATTACAGATTAGGGGACTGAAACTGCAGAGAGATTAACTCACTTCACTGAGGTCACACAGAGTTAGTGCCAGAGTGAAGATTCCAACAGAGTCTTGTGGGATTCAAACTACTGTGCTCTTGGCCACGACAGTCAACTACTCTCCATCATCCAAGATCCCCAGTGCCACTCAGGGGAGTCTCCAGGATGCCAGGAGCCAGAGTGATCTTTCCAGTCCATATTTTGTTTCCTACTCCACTTCTTGACCCCGATTCCAGAACACACACACGCGCGCGTGCACGCACACCCGGTAAAGGCAGTGACTTAGAGAGGTAGTTGGCGGTCAAACAAAAGATGTCGCACCAGTTGGTGATTAAGCAGCCACAAAGCTCACATACTGGAAGATGGATGTGTTCTGAATAACCTCAGCACCCTGAACAGCTCTGAAGCTCGCGCCCCTCATTCAGCCCACCGCACCCGACAGGGCCCCATAGTGTCCCAGCAGGAGGCTCCAGGCCTGGGGAACACCTCCAGGTCCACCTCCCCTGCCCTCCTGACCCAGCCTGCTCTGCATTTCACAGCCTCTCCCCCAGTTTGCACCTGGAGCCCCTCTCTGGGTTGACATTTCATCCGTTGCTTCGGAATGCTGCTTTTCAGCCGGAGCTGGATAAGAACAAGTAGGGCCAAGGGCGGGCGAATCACCTCATGCCCCTGCAAATGGATATTCTTGGGGAACAGTTAGCAGCCAGAGTAGCTTTGGGGAGATCTCCTCCATAAGCATCGTCTCAAAATACTTCTTACAATCACGTACTGTATTCTTCTTGGAAGGAGCACTGGAATAACTTTCTTCCATCTTCTTGCGTCTCTGGCCCTGGCTAGTTATGTCCCAGTGCCTGGCTGGTGGATCCCTTCTGCCTTCAGGTCTCTGTAAGCTCTAACCTGGGGCCCTAAGCTGGTTCTGCTCACCCCTCAGCTGAGAACAGACTTCTGGAGTACCCCCCAAGCGTAGGACATCCCAGCATTAGCAGAAAGGGAGTTCAAACAGCATTACGTTCACAGCGTTAACATTTCTGCAATGCATCTTATAACCGATGTGAACATTCAGTGGGACGCCACATCTGATTATTTACCCCGGAGCTGTCCTTGGCTCAGGGAACAGCTCACACTCAGTGGTGTCTTGGAAGCTTTGGTGTCTGTAGCTCACAGACACCACCGCACGGCGCGCACGCCCAGACAGAATTAGTGTGTCTCGGCTCTTCGCCCACAGCGCTCTCTGCCTGCCTGCCTTACAGCCCTTGTCAGGGGGCAGCGTCACTGGGTACTCACGTGCGTCTCGCCCACTAGACAGCGAGCCCTTCGAGGGCAGAGCCCGTCTAATTCACTCCACGTCCCAATGCCAGCACTGTGCCCAGCGCCTGGGAAGCCCTGCATTCAATTAGACTGGATTGGAACGAGAGTGGATTCAGATGACTCATGTCGGGGACACACAGGAGTCCTGGCATCTCGAGGGGGCTTTTTGCACTATCAGGGTAGGTGGTCGTGTCTCTCTCGAGGGGGATTCAGTGCCTCTGTCTCAGGGTGAGATGGCCCAGGCAGATGATGGATTTTCAGGGAAACTCCCAACCCTGACACTGGGCCGCACAAAGGGTCCCTTCTCCAGGGCCTTGGGGCTCCCTGTCCAGCCCCCGCATCAAGCTCAGGGTCAAGAAATCCAGTGAGTGACTCACGGTGGAAACTAGGAAGAGCCTGTGTCCCAGGGCCCTTGCTGGCAGTTGCGTCATTGATTACTTAGCCTCGGGTTTTCAGTAAGGTCTTTGGGGACTTCACTGCCTCCCGATGACCTCACGAGGAGGGAGATTTATGGCCTCTCGGGGAGAAGGAAGGCTGTGAGGTAACGGAGGAAAGAGACACAGTTCTGCACGAAACAGCATCGTTCTCAGGCTCGCGACTGAATCAGGCCAAGGCTGAGCTGCCGTTCGGAGGCGAAGCGCTAGGACAAAATTCACCTGCCAACTTGTCTCTTTTCAGTAATGACAATAGTCAGCCACATGTGTTTGTGTTTCTGCGTGCCTGATACGGTCAGTGGCATACAGTGAGTACTCAGTGCATGACCGTGGACAGGACAGGTGCACGAAGGCTCCCCCATACTTGTTATCTCTTTTAAAGCTCACAGCTATGCAGTGGGGATGGATATGTTCACCCTCCCGGGCTGTCACCACAGAGTACCACAGGCTGGGTGGCTTCGATAACAAGAGCTTATTTTCCCACAGTTCTGGGGGCTGGAAGTCTGAGGTCCAGGCATTAGCAGCGGTGATTCCTCCAGAGGCCTCTGTCCTTGTCTTGCAGATGGTCCTCTTCTCCCTGTGTCCTCACGTGGTCATCTCTGTAGGTGGCACGTCCTAATCTCCTCTTCTGGTAAGGACACCAGTCAGATTGGGTTAGGGCTCATCCTACTGGCCTCCTTGGCACTCTTGTCACCTACTCATGTGGGCCTTCTTTGAGTATCTGGACAGTTGGAACATTTTCTCAATGGCTCTGCCCATCGACTATGCTACCCTGCCCGTGTCTTCGGGTCTGTTTGGACTAGTTGTAAGACAGACGCCTTCACTGTGTTTCTTTCTGACGGCAACAGGGGCGTCCTGACTGTTTTTAAGAAGGACCAAGTTGATTTTTCAGGAACGTGACAGGCAGGAAGAGGGAAGATGAAGTAGTCTAATCAGGAGGACCAATAATGAGACTTTTGGGGGACATGTGACTATCCTTCTGTGGTTTTCTCATTTGCAGACCAAAAGCTGAAAACAACGTCTAGCCATAGTGTGTTAAGGAGTCTCAAATAAGGCACTATAGGTACAATTGGTAAAACTACACCAAAAGTTTAATCTCCCTTGAATGTGTGAGCCACTTCTCAGGTGACCAATGTGTTTCCGCCCAAGATTGATCCTGACTAGAACAGCTGAACAAAGATGGCAGGAGCAAGGGGCAGAAAAGCCCCTCTGATTCCAGAGATAGCGTATCAGTCTGACATTCTGACTATAAGCTCGTCAGCCCTGTAGGCAAAGACCCTTCCCACCTATCCTAGCAAGTTTTGAGTAGCTCCCACAATGCACTGCTGTTGTGGCCACTCAGGAACCTCAAGGATGCCATGGCCAAGATGGGACATGAGGTCTCAAGGAGACCCAGACCTCAGCAAAGGGTATGCAAATACAGAACCAGTTCCCTGAATGTTCATGTTCCAAACCAAGAGGCAATGTTTGCAAACAGCACACTATCAACTAATCACAAATTACTGTCTGAAGGGGGAAAAACACCATTGTCAGTCAATGTCTCATTAATATAGTTCAATGAGAAGTACCAGGGAAAGATGCTTTGTTTTCTACTTGCGTAATTTACTGCACTTCATGTTTAAATTGAAGTACCTAATTATACAATTATGAATCATCCTGATTCAAATAAAGTTCACCAAAATAATTTCCTTATGTAACATCTTCCAATATACCTGCTATCTTCATTTCATTATGTGCTTTTATTCTGCCAGAGTCTAAAGATCTAATTGTATTTTTAAAGTGTCCCATTAAATCAAAATAGCAATTCTGCTACAATAACCATCATGAGCTAGTCATCCCTGACTTGTATTCCATTTTGAAATGTCATGCTTTTTTTAAAAAATGGTTGTTTTCCCAAGAGGGTTTATAGCTTATGCAATTAGGCAGTCTTGTAAAGCATGGTTTTAAATGATTTTAATATTTTAAACTAACCGAGCATTTCATACACCAATTTTCTTTGCCTTTTTTTAAGAACTAATAACAATGCCTTTCATGTCGTATCATTCTTTACAATTAACAAAATTCAATCCCATTTGTTGTTTCCCTTGGCTCTACTTTGCAGACCCGTGTTCCATGCTAGGAAAAGAGTTGGGTCATCAACAGAGGGAGAGACTCAGGCCCACATGAACACAAAGACTCAATTGTATGCTTTTACCAAAATGTTTTGTCCATTCTATTTTTTATGGACATTTGGGTTATTTCTAGTTTTTCATTATGGCAGAGTTACTCATTTGCGTTTCTCTAAGTTTGTATTGCATGTGACTGCATCAACTCTGTTTTCTATCCATGGAAAACAGAAGCCAAATCAAGGTTTTAAAATATAATGAGAGGCCAGTCCTCATATCTTGATAAACTACAAATTAAGCACACACATACACAAATCAAATATATCAATAATCACATTAAGTGTAACTGAACTAAATAACCCATTTAAAAGATAAAGATTGCCAGACTGGGTTTTTAAAAAAGCAACTATGTACATGCTACTTTTAAGAGACACACTTTAAAGAAACAGAAAAGTGGAAAATAAGAAGCTAGAAAAAGATACATAATGTAAAGACTCACTAAAAGGAAGCTGGCCTGGCTCTACTAGTATCAGAAAATACAGACTCAAGGTCAAGAAACATGTACAGTAGATAAAAAAGTTAGCTCCTTCAGGAAGATACACAAATTCTAAATTTAGGAGCATTTAATGATATTGCCTCAAATATAAATATAAAGTAAAAGTTGATGGGACTAAAAAGACAAATGGAAAAACCTATCATCATTGTGGGAGACTTTAACGTACAGACACACATATCTTTCCTTGCTATGTGCTTCTTCCTCATTTTCAAAAGAGTTCATGATTGCGTATAGTTCAAAGGATGATCCTAAATTTTTGAAAGAAAACTAGACCTATAAACAACTACAGAGAGTATTTACCCCATTGCACTTAAAAGAATTAAGCAAAAGTGAATGCAAGCTATAGTTTACCACAGCCCGATGGTCAGCGGAGGTCACCTGTCTTCTGAGATGCACTGAAATGGGCCTAACTCCCCCTCCCCTGTGCAGTAGGAAGCCCCACGACCCTCCTAGTAAACCTAGGGCTGTGGGGAGCAGCATCCCACTCGGACTCCCCCCTCTGCTGGACACCTGTCGCCTCCTGTCTCAGCTTTCTGCCCTCGTCCATCCGTCCTTCCTCACCGTCCCGTGTGGTACCGTGGAAATTGAGCCTTCCTGGATACCGCTTTCCAGTTAGTGGTTGTTAGAGGCCCCAGGAAGGCTCATTCTCTACCCGAATGAAGTGAGGCCCAGAGGGAAGTAATGCTTTTTCCCCAGTTGAGGTAGAAGGCCAGCTCAGAGGTGATGTTCAGAGGAAACAGCACATCCACCAGGAAAGGAACACTGGCTCTCAGACTCCGAAAAATGAGATGCCCCTGCTCATCTTTTTTTAGCATTTGCCCTCAAGGAAAAACTTGTTCAACTTACAGTTTAAAAAAAAAAAAAGATTTCGTGTTTTCTAGCAATAACACTGCTGGATTTCCTTTTCCTTACGAAAACCTAGCCAGTGATCTAATGGAAAGGAACAGGAAAAGATTGGGGTGATGGGAGAGCTGGAGTGAGTGAACTGTTGGGATTTAACACAAAATATAATTTTGTATCAGAATTAAAAAAAATATCTTGACGTCTCCAGATAAATTTCATGAAGATGCTTAGCTTTTATTAGGAATTTTTGGGACATTATGATTTCTTGGGTGAGGGTGAGGGGGGTGGGGAATTTCAGGAGACCTGATTTTTTTCTGGTTTCAACATGTGAACACGGACTCTGCTTAAATAACTTGCCCTGTTGGGTCTCGGCCTGTTCATCTGAGTAGGATGGGTAGTTGGGGCACAAGAAATGTATTAGGTGATCGCTAGGGCTTCAGAGTTATGCCTGGATGGCTGCTTCTGCTTAGTTTGTGTTAGAGATCAAAATGGCATAGAGTTCTAAAGAGGCTTCTATTCTGCCCTGACCCGTATGGCTCAGCTGGTTGGACATCGTTCTGCAAAGTGAAGGGTTGCCGGTTCGATTCCTGGTCAGACACCTACCTGGGTTGCTCACATGCAAGCGGCAGGTGATCCATGTTTCTCTCTCGCATTGATGTTTCTCTCCCTCTGTTTCTTCCTCCCTTCCTCCCTTTCTAAAAATAAATAAATAAAATGTTTAAAAAGAGAGAGAGGCTTCTATTCATTCAGCCTCTTGACATCCTGTGTTTGGACTGGGGGTGACATGAAGAGTGAAGGGACAGGAACCCCTGCAGCCATCCCTGCAGAAGGGGCTGTCCCAGAAGGGATTTGGGGAGATGAAGGCATGAACAGAACCAAGTGTCCAGTTTGTAGCTTTGGAGGCTCTGGGGCGACATCAGTCTGGGCGGGGGCTCTGTTTTGGTGCCTGGTGCTGGGAGCCCTGGCATGGCCAGGCACCTTGAGGGAGGGCTGGAAGGGCAGAGGACAGACACAAGGGGCCCAGAGCCATGAGCCTGAGAGATCTCTTTAGAGTGGCCTGAGACCCCCTTGGGGGATCCCAGAAATAACCCGTCAGAGTCTGAGGGGGAGAAGGTGAGAGGTGGCCGGTGAGGCCAACCACCTGTGAGACATGGGACGTGACTGTACACGAGGTGGGGAAGACGGAAGTTCTGGATGCAAATTAATGAACATTCCAGAGAAATGAATGAAAAGATACTAAAACAACTGAAACGCTTGATGGCCTCTTGTGCGCAGAGCACCTAAATATTTTGGACCATCTGAAGTTTTGAAGACGTTGGTTGATTGCGTTTGGGGCTGATGGAGGATGTGGGTGCTTAAACAGCCTGACTTTGGGTTTACAGCTCAATTTAAAAACATAACAGATATGGGGGTTCAGTTCAGGATTCAGCAACTTTGGGTCCCTGTCATGGAAATGATAACCTTGCTCTTCCCTGCACTGGTCAGATGCAATCTGGAGCTTTTTGACTTCTAAGAGCCGTGTTTTAAGAAGACATTAATGAACTGTCGTGCGGTCAGACAAGGGCAGCTGGGTTGAGAGAAGGATCTAGAAATCTGTTATCTGAGAAACTGAAGATGTGGGGAATCCTTGGGGAGGATTATCCAAGCTGTATCTGAGCGTCTGAAGAGCTGCTGAATGGGAAAAGGGGCTGGAACTGCCCTGTAGTCTTCCAGAAGGTAGAATCTGAACCATAGGAAGGAAAGTTATAAAGAGAGGCGCCGTGGCTCTATTTAAGAAAGAACTTTCCATCTGATTCTCTCCACCAAGGAGGCTGTCCTGAGGTGGCCACTGAGTCTTCCGGGTTTGTCTGGGGCGAGGCCCCTTAGCTGTGGAAGTCTGGGGTAGGGACAGCCACTGGGGCCGAGCCGAGCCTAGTCTTCAAGGGAGAACAGAACCGTGCCAAGACCACAGGCAGGACTAGAGGAGAGAATGGGAGAGGGGCCAAGCCTCAGGAGCCAGGCAGAGATAGATAGATGAGGATCTAGCA
Source organism: Furipterus horrens (assembly GCF_987537825.1). Lineage (NCBI taxonomy): Eukaryota > Metazoa > Chordata > Mammalia > Chiroptera > Furipteridae > Furipterus > Furipterus horrens. The sequence goes on from NW_028327177.1 coordinate 6,251,237, forward strand.
GCACTGGCCCAACCTCAGCTGGCCGTCACCCCTCGGTGGCTCTATGAAATATGCGCAGAGCAATTATCTTCAAGAATCCAAGTTATAACAGAGGCCGTGCCCTGGTCCCTGGCAATGTCACTGTGTCAGGAAACGCTCCCGTCCTGGAGGTATTGACAAATGCCTGGTGACCATCCATACTTCCAGCGGTTCAATTCGCCTCAGAATTTTTAATTGTGGTAAAATACACATGACATAAAACTTACCAGCTTACACATCCTTATTCTGTACCATTTTAAGAGTACATTTCAGTGGCATTAAGTACATTCACATGTGGCAGAGCCATCACCACCACCCACCTCCAGAACTCTTTTCTCTTATGCAGCTCAAACTCTGTCCCCACGAAACAATAATTCCCCATTCCTCCTACCCCCAGCCACTGGAAGCCACCGTCCTACTTTCTGTCTCTTTGGATTTGACTTCGCGAGATACTTAGGGCAGTAGAACCACACGGTGTTTGTCTTGTTGTGACGGGTTTATTTCCCGTCAAAGCTCAATCCATATTGTAGCACATGTCAGACGTTTCTTCCATTTTTATGGCTGAATAATATGTGTATATGCTACATCTTGTTTATCCATTCACCTCTCAGGGACACTTGGATCAACTGGATTAAGTCAAGTGATCCCATCTATTTTGTCCCAGGCCTTCTGGTGAACTCACAGTTACTTGGGAGCAGGCCAAAGAGCTGGGGAGGGGCGTGAGGATGTGAGCTACGTAAATAGATTTTAATAACAGCTTTTGAACAACAACAAAATAAAGCTAAAAAGTCTGCCCAGGCTATCGTGGGTACACAGTGAAGGGAGACGTCAGTTCTGCAGGTGGTACAGGGTAAGACTGTTTCTTAAAGAGGCACCGTCTGAGCGGATGAGACCCAGAATGCTAGAGAACCTTTTCTGTAAAACCTGGGTCTGAACCCCCTTGCAACTGATCTGTGGATCAGCTGCATCTAACTCGTTGGGACAGCTTTTTAAAAGTATGGATCCCGGTTTCCAAGCCAGGAAACACTGACTCAGTGAATGTAGGGTGGAGGGCAGGGCTCTGCATTTCAGGCAGCCCCTCCTGGTGATTTTGGTGTATCCCCCAGGGAAACAGGGACGGTGATCTTGTCGGGTTTACGTTTCAGGTACACCGCTCTGACCTCACTGTGGAGGAGGCGCCGACAAGGAGCCAAAAAGAACCCAAGGCAGAGAGAGGAGTTCCAGACCATTAGTACAGTATTTCACGGACGGGAGATGCTGCGGACGGTGCGTTCCTCCTTCCTTTCATTCAAGTAGCATTTAGTGCACACCTGCTATTTGTTTCCTGGACGATACTCCACTGAAAATCCCTCCCGTGTCTAAGAATCTGTCTCCTATCAGTGATATTGAAAGATGCTTTGACCAATAACAGGATGTCGCAGGAACGAGGCTGTGTGAGGTCAGAGCCCAGGCGGTGAAAGGCCTTTGCAGCGTCCTCTCTCGTTCCTCTCAGCACCCGGCTGCTGTGTCACCAAACCTGGACCAGCCTGCTAGACGGGGAGCAACCACAACACAGAGACAGGCCATTTCGGGTGACCTGGGAGAGGACCCCACGTGTCTAAGATCAGAGGAAATCTGCCCAGGAGCTTCCTGCCAAATTGGCGATCTATAGAATTAAGGTTGTTGTTTAAGCCACTAGGTTTTGGGGGTGCTTTGTTAGGCAGCAAGAGCTAACTGATACACCTCCTTTGACTCTTGGGCTTTTATGCTTGCTCTTCCCTCTGGTTAAAATACTTTTCCCTCTTCGTTTGCCTAATTAACTCTTACTCATGCGGGCTCTGAAAAGTTTTCCTTCTCTTGCTTAGGGTAAATCCCCCCATTTTTGGCTCACATTACACTTTTTGCATCTCTGGTAGTAACACTGCAGTATTGGAATTTTGCCTTTGTCTGGGTATATTATTTCATTATGGTCTTTCTCCTCGACTAGACCATAAGCTTCCTGAGTCAGAAGAGCGTCTGTTTTGTTCACCATTACGTTCCATCACCTAGTACAGTTCCTAGCACATAGTAGGTGCTCACCAAAGATCTACGGAATGAAGAAGGATGCCATAGTCCTGGAGGAAACAAACCTTTGGTGTTCTTCTTTCAAATAATAATCCTCGCCCCAGTCCTCCCCTCCCACTACCATGGGAATCAAAAACTGGGCAAACCACTGTATAAAATTATGTTGTGTAATTTTTAAAGGACTGTACCAAAGTTAGCTGTTCATTGTTAGTGTTAATTTTCTGGGGTGGCAACAGCTGGCTTTAGGGGAATCCTCTCTCTCATCCCCCTGAAATGGCCTCAGGCAGTTTCCTAGCCCCTACCATGAGCTAGACAAGCAATTTACAGGCTGAAAGTCTTGCCTAGAGTTAAAATGTGGGTATGTAAATACGTATCCCTGTCTCTGGAACCGAGAGTAATCTCCAGGCTGGTTGGTTAATTGAAGAATTTGAGGATAATGATACCAACGGCTGAGTTCAATTAAGGACCATTTACAAACCTCCCCGGGGGGAGGGTGCGCCACTCTTTCTGAAGCAGTAGGCACTGACTAGAGGGACCTGTTACTTCACAGTATAACTCTATGGCTGAGATACACCGTAGGCCTGGAGTCTGCCAACTCCATGCCCTAGTTTGGTCCTCAGAGCCCAGTTTGCAGCAAGAGCACGTGGCTGATAGTGAACTGTTCCAAAGATAGTCAGCGTGCAACTTTTCTGAGCCTCAGTTTCTCCATCTGTAAATTGTACATGTTAATAGCCTTACCTCCTAAATTTGTTTTGAGACCAGATGAGATTATTGCTGGAAAGTTCTATTAGAACCATTAGGAGTGGTAGGCAGAGAGGAAGCCCTCCGTGCCTTTCAGCCCGTCTTGCTCATTATCACCATCGCTATTGTTATTAACGCCCGCAGCTGCTTCCAACCTGGACGAGGTACCAGCCTGAGAAGGCTGCTCTGAAATGCTCCTGGCCCGGTTTTGCTCGCCCAGGAAGTGAGGGGGTGTTGTCACATAGCTGGTGAGTGGTGATGTTCCATAAAGCGTGCAGACACTCCTCCACAAGACGGGGCCAAGTACACACCAGGCACTGATAGGAGCTGGGTGTGTACAGGTGAGTGGGAGCATCCCTGCCATCAGGGCCTGCAGGGGACAAGTGTGGGGCACTGCAGTGAATGCTCCACCAGCGCTGATCCCCAGAGGCTTTGGGAACCTAAGCGAGGGGCTGACCCCACCCCAAAAGGTCAGGGAAGTCTTATTTGGGGCTGCCAGGGACTGCCAGGTAGAGAAGAGGGTGAGGCCTTTATTAATTTCACACAAAAGGGAACACAACCTCCTTCCTTAAGAGATTATTGCAATGACTCACTTGCCTGACCTTTTATCCCAAAGCTCCATGATAGCCGTCAGTGAAGCTTTTAAAATGAATAACCCAAGGACAGAAAGCACTTTCCCTTGATGTTCAGCCAGCTCCGGAGGCAATGCCCCCGGGTGTGCATCACACAGGACGCTGGCAGGTCCAGCTTCGGCAAAGAGGGAATTTCGTGAACACCGTGCTGGGAAAAACCTCATCACATCTCCCATCCCTGTGACCTGGGCTCCCGCGCGTTGGCTGCAGGGTTGACAGTGACTAGATAGAGTACGGTGGCTGGGTTTTCATGGAGAAACACCTCCCAGGCCGGGAGGAAATCTGGACTCTGTCCCTGCCCAGGCTGGTCAGGCACAGGTGACCCTTCTCCAGTCGTTAACGTGTGTGGAAATTGGCAAGATCACCTTGAGAACGTTTAACAGGTACTCACAGGTCCGGTGGGGACTCACGGCTCACGGGCATGCCGCCTGCTTGGTCTCCCTCTCCATGGACTTCTCCTGCTCACCCAACTGGAAAACGAACAAGCACACAAACCAAAAGCCTCCCTGGAGTCCCCGTAAAGGTGCCTGTCACTGTTGCGTCTCGCTGTCCTTCATTACTCCGTAACTTGGAGAATAATAATGAAAACGCTGAAAGCACTATTAAAAGAAAACCACTGAATATTTATTATATTCAAACCCTTTCCTGTGGCTTAACTCATTTAATCCTCCTAACAACTTTATGATATGGGTACTTAGAGTATCCCCATTTTATATCCAGGAAACTGAGGCTTGGCGCTTTAAGTTACAGTACTGGGAAAAAATCACACTGTTAGTATGGGAGCCAGAACTTACACCCAGGCATGTTCACGTGTGCTGGCCCCGCCTCCCACCTCCCCATACCTCCTCTTGCCACTCCCCACCCTGCACCAAGGGTCCCCCAGTGGCCCAAACAGGAACCTCTCCAGAGGCAGATTTAAGGTCTGTTGAGGCCCCGGGCGCAGAAGAAAATATTGGGCCCCTTAAAAAAAAAGAGAGAGGGAAAATAAAAATACATGTTAACCATATTTTATGCAGCGCAGTAATGAAACCAAACTTGGGGTCATTAGGAAAAAGTGTAAAGTTGGGGTTTGGTGGGGCCCTTCAGAAGTCGGGGCCCAGGGCGCGTGCCCGGTGCGCCCGCCGTGAAATCTGCCTCTGAGCCTCTTGTGGTGGGTGTTTGTTTGGTTTCGGTGCCCAGAATCCCCTTCCTCTTCCTAAAGGCACTTGGTCTCCTGCGGAATCGCCTCTTCCCCATTGGCTCCCGTTCTGTGGGGCTGACATCAGGACCCTGGCCTTCTCCTGGCCAAGGGACAGGAGAGACACAGGCTGGAGTTTGAATGGCAAGCAGTGAGGTCAAGGAGGCTGGCAGAGTTTGGCATTTTGTCCAAGCCAACACATTCCATTTTCAAGATAAAATATTTTAATGCAATATTTTTATTGATTGACTTTTTGAGAGAGAAAGAGAGAGGCCGATCTATCCACCCGTTCACGCACTCGTTGGTTGACCCTTGTTATGTGCCCCCACCTGAACTGAACCCCAAACCTTGGGATTTGACATGTAGGGACAACATTCCAACCAGCTGAGCCACCCGGCCGGGGCTGCAATATTTTTAAAAAAGAAAAATCAACGTATAAGTTGCAAAATGAACAAAATATCAAGTTTTTACATAGAGATAGGGTCAGTAGGACTGAACTTTTCTTTTGTCTTGTCCCAACGTGGCATGACCCAGCACAGCTGAACATTCCCCCTCATGGAGGCCTGCGTCTGCCTCCCAGACCTTCGTGCCTCTGTCCCAGCGCCGCTGACGGGACACCGGTGTGGGCTCTGCTGTCACTCACGTGGTCCTCTGCGCAGGGAAGGCCTTTTCTCCTCTGCCCCACCTTTCTGACGCCTTCACGGGTGGGCTTCTTATGCGTCAGTTTGTTCACAGGAAATGGCCGTAACAAGTGGTACCTAAGTCATAGCCTTGTTGGGATCATTCAATGAGTATTTTTTTAATTTTTCAATTACAGTTTACATTCAATATTATTTCGTATTAGTTTCAGGTGTACGGTACAGTGACGAGACAATCATATACTTTACAAGTGATCCCCCTGATGTTTCAAGTACCCACCTGGCACCATACATGGTTATTACAATATTATTGACTATATTTTCTATGCTGTACTTTGCCTCTCTGTGATTATTTTTGTAACTACCAATTTGTACTTAATCCCTTTACTTTTCCACCCACCCCCAGCCCCCTTCCCATCTGGCAACCATCAGTCTGATCTCTGTATCCGTGAGTCTGGTTCTATTTTCTTCGTTAGTTTATTTTGTTCCTTAGAGTCCACGTATAAGTGAGATCATACGGGACTTGTCTTTCTCTGTCGGACTTATTTCACGTAGCGTAATACTCTAGGTCCATCCATGCTGTCGCGAATGGTAAGATTTTCAGTCTTTTTTATGGCCAACTAATATTCTATTGTGTATAGGTACTGCAACATTTTTATCCACTTGTCTACTGATGGGCACATGGGCTGCTTCCATGTCTTGGCTATTGTAAATAATGCTGCAATGAACTTGGGGTTCATGAGCATTAACATCTAGGTAGCACCTGACTCCAGGTGAGCACTCAGCGACTGTATCAACATCATCATCTCTCGACAACACCGCCATCAGCTGACGTACCCCCTACCACCCAGTGACCAGGGCTGCTGCTTCATGTGGGCAGATGAAGAACACACACCTAGTTCCCTGTCTTCATTTCTGCCCACCCAAATCCCTGTCACAGACTCCTCCTCCTCCAGCTGCTCAGTAAACTGAGGGGTTCCCTGAGGCTAATGCTTAAACCTCACTTCTTTCTCTCCCCTCTCTCTCCAGGCCATGTCACAGGTGTTCACAGCTTCAACTGTGCCCTCTTGTCTGTGATGCATCTGTGACATCCATATCTCCAGGCCCCAACTTTCAAACGCTTGCTAGCTGTCTCTGTGGGGCCTACACATCACTACGAATGTGACCAATGACATAGGGGGTGATGGGACGCTGACCGTGTGTGCGCCAGACTCGGCCACCACCTCACAGGGGTGACTTCTTTTCATCGTCTTTAACTCATCTCGTAGAGGGAACAAAACAAAACAAAACCCCCATAAAACCAGTCGAGTGACCAGGATTTAAACCCAGGTCTTCTGACTCCACAACTGGGATTAGGTGCTTCTGCTTAAAAACATTATTTCCACACTGGCATACGGTCAACAATTTTTAAGTGACACAAGAAAAAGGTGATAGGGTAGTGGTTCTCAACTGGGTCCAATTTTGCCCCCCAGGGGACATTTTGTCATGCCTAGAGACCTTTGGGTTGTCCCAACTGGGGGTTAGCTACTGACATCCACTGGGTAGAGGCCAGGGATGCTGTTACTCCCCCTACAGAGCATAGAGAGCCCCACGACCAAGAATTATCTGGTTCAGTATGTTGACAGGGCCAGGGTTGAGAAACCCTGAGTTTAGAAAATGGCTATAAAACAAGAGTGCGAAGCTAGTAAAGGGTTTTGGCTTTTAGGGGCTTCCTCTCCCGCTCACCAACTGTACAGGTCCCTGCCTCCCCCTTCCCACCCCCTCAAACCCCCCCCCCCCCCCCAGCCCAGCGAAGCTGCAGACTCTCACCCGCCACCCACACTGCCTTCCCAGCACAGATCCCACACAGGAACTCATTATCTTCCTCCTCAAAACCTTCCTCTCCCCTACGCCTTATCGGGGTTAAAACCACCCCCTTCTCCGCCGCCTCCTCCTCCTCACAGGTGAGCGCCACTGTCCACCCCTGGCATGTTCTCATCCCCACGGCCACCCTCCTTCCCTCCGTCTGTCACCAAGCTGTGTCTGTCCTGGCTCCCAAGTCCCTTCCTACCTCCCTAACCTACTTTGGACCAGAATAGCTTCTCAGGCTATTTCTTTTCCAGTGATGAGGCTGAAGTCACTTTTTACTCATCTACATTTGAATGAATTCCTTTCACCCAGAGCATGAATTTCATGAGGAATTAAACTGGGGGTGTGCGGGGTAGGGTGGGGGGAGGGCTTAAGAACCCACCGAACTCCTAGTCTGTGACTCCAGACTAAGATCTGGCGCTCTACTCTGGTGGGCGAGGTGACCCTCCGGGCCAGAGCTTGTCCCCTCCCAGCCCACTCTAGATGGCATCCCCTTTCACCTGTTCCATTAGTGACCCACCCTTGCTCCTCACCTCCCCTGGGACCTTCCCATCCACCACAGACGGCCACTCTCCCACCTTCCTTAAAGAATCCTCCGGCACACACGCACCCCCACTAGCTAGATGGCCACGTGGCTGCAGAGAGCTGCCCACACTTGCTGTCTCCCACTCAGTCCTCAGCCCACCGCAATCTGGCTTCCAGTCCCTCCACTCCACTGAGACAGCGCAGGCCAGAGTCTCCAGGCTGCTCACTGCCGGATAAAATGGCACTCGCTCCCCAGGCCTTGTTTGATTGAATTTGCTGGGGCATCTGAGCGGGCCGGCCACGCTTTCCTTTCAGAAGCGGTCTCCTCCCTCCAGCCCTGGTTTCCCTCCACTTCCTTTCTCTGACCACTCCCTCTGTCTCCTTTGAGGGCACCTCTCCCTCTGCCACCTACAGTGTCCCTCAGGGTTCAGTCCTGATCCCAGTATTTTCTCACTCTACCCCTCCCCCATAGGTGAGCTCACCTGCAGCCCGCACCCTGCACCCATGGCTTTGACCACCGGGAAAGGAAGCATAGGGCGGCGGTTAGGAGGCTGGGCTCCAGGGCTCCTCTACACACTGTCTGGCCTTCAGCCAGTTACTCAACACTCCCGTGCCTCAGTTTCCTCAACTGAAAAACGGTGCAGGGCTTTTTCGTCTCGTTGCTTTCCATGTCTGAACACGCACCATTTCCTCAGACCGTGATGAACCTTGTAGAATTATGCAAATATGTTATGTGCTCATACGCAGTCTTGGCTCAGGCCCACAGCGGGTGCCTGGTCAGTATCTGGGAATAAATGAATGAATGCTGCCCTGGACTGGTTTCCCCAGAAACAAATCTCAAGAGAAGGAAGTGAGTGCTGCTAGGTTATTTGGGAGGTGATAGCTCCCAGGAAGGAAAAACGAGGGAGGGAGAAAGTCCAGCAGGGAAGAGAGGTGAAGCCTGAAGCGTGAGTTAAGGAGGGTTACTTCTGGGGAGCCTTCTGAACTATGTTGAAAGCCCTGTGGGGCTCTCCCTACTTAGGGATGGGAGGCTGGGACATTTATCCACTGATTGGTTGGGGGCTACCCCAAAGCTCTTGGGCACTTACAGTCTGGCCAAGATCCCACAGCTTTGGAGAAAGGCCTCAGGCAGGGAGAAGGAGGCATGTGTACTTCAGGTAGACCGTTCCTTGGACAGATGGCACAAATTGCAGCTGTGGCTGAGCTCAGAGATGGGCGCAGGGGACACGGAGCTGAGCGTCCCTGGCACTCCTGGTTCCTGCTCTTCCTTGAAACTTAGTCACAGAGAAGTGATTTCTAACCTCCTGCTAGAGACTAAAGGTTTGTGTCCCCCCCAAATTCACATGTTGAGATCCTAACCCTCAAAATGATGGTATTAGGAGGTGAGGCCTTGGAAGGAGATTAGGTCATGAGGGTGGGGCCCTGTGAATGGGGTTAGTGCCCTTATAAAACAGACCTAGGAAGCCACTTGGCCCTCGCCCCTCGCCCCATGTGAGGATACAGTGAAAAGACGGCTGGCTGTGAACCAGGAAGCAGGTCCTCACCAGATACTCAATCTGTCCATACCTATGTCCGACTTCCCAGCCTCCAGAACTGTGAGAAATAAATGTGTGTTGCTTAGAAGTCACTCCATCTATGGTACTGTTATAGCAGCCTGAACAGACGAAGACGCCCACCCCCCATGCTCCGTACAGCCCCTGGGAAGACCTCTTATGGAGTTATCATCTCTCTGCTGTCTGACTAGAACTTTCCTGTCTGTCTTTCTCAGAGAGCAAGTTTATCTTTGCTGATCTAGTGCCCGGGAGGTTTGTGAGCCCATCATAGGCCCTAAACCTATGCCTTTTCATGAGTTCAAATCCACCTTGCCCAGGGCCCCGCTAAGAGCAAGTCGTCAATACATGCAGGCTCCTTTCTTTTCTCTCCAACTCAAAGAGTTTGCCATCTGACTTAAGGGACCACGCACCAAGCAAGCATATGATGCGGTGAATACGTTCTTTAAATGAACAGAAATGCAGGGTGGGGGAGCACAGAGGAACAATTAACTGGGACTATACCAATGAGACTGCACTTATCTCTGCCAGTCTTAATTACTTACAGTTTTCACTTTCCAGAACCACTGATAGAGCCAAGGAGCGCGCCTTCCATTACACTGGGCTTTCCCATTTGAAAGCCTCTCGGCCAAAGCAGACGATGCAGGCAGCTGAGGGGCAGAGTGAGCTCGCAGCTCCCATCTCGTTCGCCTCCTTCCCCCATTGGACATATCTGGGCTGAGGGTCTCCAATGGGCCAGCATGGTTCTTGGCTCTGAGTGATGGAGACAAGCCGCAGTCCTGCTATAATGCAGCTTGCCCATGCGGACGGTGGGGAGGGCAATACATAGGAGAGATTCAATGGAGACAAGGGTTACGGAGCAGTGAAACAGGGCTCGGCATGCAGGAGAGGTGCGGTGGGAGCACAGGTGCCAAAGACAAGGAGATCAAATGGCCGGGGAAAGCCCCCTTTGAGTTTCGAGCTGAGCTGCAAGAACAGCCGAGTGGAGACTCTTCCAGGCAGAGAAAACAGCAGCTGCAAAGGGCCTGGGGAAGGACCCTGGCCTCTCGGTGCCAAGCCCAGAGCTCCCACCACTTCTGACCACTGAAAAAGAGTTGCAGAAAAGAGACCACGCCTGCCTAAAACAGATGTCTCCTTGCAGTGGAGGAGCTGAAACCCGACTTTCAGTTCCTAGCAGGTTCATTTCAAGCTTTGGTTTTCCGTCACCGGCATGCTGTTCCCTCTTCAAAGTCTGACTGGGTTTCAGAGGAATTTGAAATGCTTACAGCAAAACCACCAAGCTGCATCCTCCACGGAGAACACCCCCAAATGTGGCATTTCCAAGGGAAACCACAATGAATCACTGCCACTGGCCGCCTCGTCCGGGCCTGACTGGACAGAGATTTACCTTGCTTTTCTCCGACTCTATAAAGCCTGGCCAGACTGTTCCACAAATCCCCACAATGTCCTGACTCTCAGGTTAAGAGCAAAATCCCTAACTCTGTGAGGTCTGCTGACTTTCAGATCTCACCAGGAGAGGGTCTGCCATAGCCGCTAACCTTTTCCTATGCTGAGAGCAGTTTCTGAAATGCTACAGTCATCATCCCCACCATCATCACTCTGTGATTAGGAGGGAAGTGAAGTTCTTCGGAAGAAGGCATAGATGTGCATCACACACACACACCCACATTTAAAAGCCTCCATCCTCTGAGGTCTCTAATGGGCCTAAGACAACCATGGCTATCATTTATTGAGCATTAACAATGTGAACATTCGGTTTCCAAATCAAGCCTGCCGAGGTAATACCACTTCATTTCACATTTGAGGATGGCGGGGGCGGGGTTCAGAGAAGTTCAGTGACTTACCTAAGGTAACACAGCTGGAAAAAAGGCAAAGCAAGATTCAGCCCCGGGTCAGAGTCCAAAGTCTAGACTATTACTGTTGTACCGTTAATACACTATCCTGACTTAACGTTTCTGCATTCTGGCACTGAGTAAAATTTGAGAAAATTAGCAAAGCGGAAGCAATGAAAGGGGGTAGCCAGGTAAAGTCATTTCTTTCACAGAGAATAGGGGAAAGAGCTTGGAGATTCCAAGTTCATCCACTGCAGGATGGGAAGAGAGAGGCCAAGGCCCTCTCCTGCAGTTCAGCACCTTATCGAGGCACCTTCCAAGGCCAAGGTTTTATGCAGACAAATCCCATCGTTCCCAACCCTGGGCAAGGAGGAGACAGGCTGGAGACGCAATGGGGCGGAGGGGCAGGCCTCCTGACCCCGGACTGGCTCGCTCACCCGGATCCGTGGTGCCCCCCTCCGGGTGTCGGAGACCCCGCCCGTCCCCCGCCTGCGTGCTGGCGGGCCAAGGGTTAAGCGAGGCGGGAGCCCCCGGCGCGGAGCTGCGGCCGGACGGGAATGCTTAGTCAGGATCCCGATTTCCTGTCGAAGTGTTTAGATTTCCTGAAACCCGCGCCTTCCCCGCCGAGCGGGATCTTCCGAGCCGCGCGCCTCGCTGGGGCCTCCTCCCCCGGCACATGGTCGCCCGCCCCTTCCTGCGCCGCGCTCGCCTCCCGCGCCTCGCCTGGCCGCCGCCGCCGCTGCGGGCGGGCACTCCGCGCTCGGGCAGCCGGGCCCGCGCCCCCCGCCCCGCCCGCCGCTCCCCACCGCACCCTGCGTTCCGCTCCGAGAGCCGCGATCGCTCGGCCAAGGGGGCCGGGGCGCGGGCGTCTGCGGAGCCGACACCGAGCCCGCGATGGAATAATGCCCAGCGGCCCGCCCGGTCCCGGTGAGTTGCAGGGCACCCGGACGTGCATGGCGGGGTCTCCCTGGGTCGTCGGCGCCCCCGGGCAGGACCCCGCGTGGAGAGGCGCCGGGACGGTGCGCTGGGCGGGCTCCTGGCTGTATTCCCAGTGGGGTGCCCCTGTCCGCAGTGGGGGCTCCGGCCGGCCCCGGGCTCTGCAGGGCCCAGGGGGTCTGATCGCAAGTAGGAGGCGCCCAGGTGGGGCGGGTGGGGCCCTGCGGCGGCTCCGCACGCCCTCCGGAGAGGGGCCGGGCTGCGCGCCTGGTGGCGGGGCCCCGCTGATGGGGCGCCTGCTCGGCGCGGAGCGCGGGCGCTGGCATTGTCTCCCTGGCGCGGCGGAAGAAAGTTCCCCGCCGTTCTTGGAAGGGCTGGCCCGGCCTCTTGGGCCCCCGGATCCCCTGCCCTGCCTGGACGCAGCGCTGCCCAGCAGGCCCCAGGGCACTTGCTTAAAGCAAATGCAACCAAAGAGGAAAAAAAGATTCCCACTCGGGGTTTGGTGTTTGCTCTCGGGAAAACTGGGAAGTGACTTGTGTTTTAACACTTACACCATTTGGGGACCTGCTGCATTTTCTGAGAGCGACTTGAAGTTTGAAAGAAAAAAAGAAACTCACTGGCGTCTGGCATTCTGCGGTTTCAGACATCCCGAGAGTTCTCGGGCATTCCTGAAGCGGTTTCCTTTAATAATTTAGTTTTCCACTAGGCAGGGGGACGCAGAGCCAAGTGCAGATTATCGTTAACGTGACCTCAGCTTTACCTGCAAGAAAGAACAAGAGCTTTCTGCCACTTTTCCCGTCGACTTGGTCAGATGGTCTTGGCATCACGGATTCTGGGCTGACAGTAGGGCCGGGCTGCTGAGTGACGAATGTTTGGGACTGTAAAGCTTACTTCAGTCTTGAAGCCAGTTTTATAGTCTGTTGCAACCTGGACCCCAAGGCCTTCCTACTTTACAATTGGGGGGCCAGAGTAAAGTTAAGAAGATGGAGGGGCTTCTGAAAACTTCAAGTCTCCACAGTTAGGAAAGGAAAAAGGACCTTTGAGGACAACTCTTTCAGCCCCTTCTGGTTATATATACAATGTAGCGCGGCTGGGAGAGGTGCAGTGAGGTCCCCAAGGTTCCACATGGCCCGTCTGCAGACTCCCAGACCATTTCTCCTTCCCCTGTGTCAGTTTGTGATCTGTCAGCCATAAAGCAGTTGGAAATAGGCCTTCTTTGCATTATAGCCTGTCTTGTTTAGTGCCATCTCTTGTCCTGTCTTATCTATTACTGTTGTCTTTGAAACAGGCTGTCATTTCACACTGCATATCTTGAGATAAAGAGTTAAAAAGAAAAATCCTAACCCCTGCAGTTCAGCCACCAAATGGATTTGAAATATAAAATGAGTGGCTTATTATATAGGGAATTACTTTTCTTTTGTAAAAAAATAAAAACTTCCAGGTCCAGAAAAGGGCAGCATCTCAGCACATAATGTACCTTATGATGTTCTCAGGGCTTGATTTTGAGCCGTCTTCTATCTTGTGAGCTAAGCAGCCCATCTATTTTCCTCCGAATGGCTGGCTTTTCATTTTTAGTATGTGATAATGTTAGAGAGAAAGGACTTTTTCGCAAGCTTGCCATTTGGTGAAGGAAATTGAAATTCCACCTCCCCTGTCCTCCCCAGCCACAGTGAGCCAGATTTTCAAAATCAGTCTGAGCCTTGCGAGGACCCTAAATAACTGTGTGCATTCAGATGGGGCCCTTCCCGATCTCTCGGGAAGACCCACCCCCGAGCTGGCAAGCTGGCACCTCCACGCTGCACCTGGAGGAAAGAAGTGACTTGAACTAGATCCTGCATCCCGTGCTCATCTTCTCCTGCGTTGCTTCCTCCTACTCCCCTCCCACCCACTGTATCTGGCATGGGCTCGAGAAGAAGCCTTTTCTATGGGATGCACAAATCATTCCCACAGAAGCAATGGTGATAAGGACAGTAAGCATTTATTGAGCCCTTGCTGTAAGCCCTAGGCATGGTACCTCCTAAGAGGTCCCAAGGAAGAGAGGGCACTCCTTTGGGAGCCTTGCCAAGAAAGGACATCCCTTTGCAGATCCCTCTGGAATGGTCACGCTTTCCTTCAGCCAGGACACATTTGCCGGGTGGCTCCCCTGTGGGAGGTACAGGTCTGCAGAGATGACTAGGACCCTATATTCAAGGCCTTCTGTTTCCAGCCTCATCTTTCAGTGTTAGCCTCACACTTTCTCTTTTAACTAGTCCATTCCACAGGCTGGTATTGGCCCCTGCTCCGTGCTGAGCACTGTGGGAAGTCCCAGTGAACCAGGTAGGCCTGGCCCCGCCCTCGTGGAGCTAGCATTCCAGCGGAGGAGCTAGGAAAAAATAAAGAAGCAGGCACCTTCTAACAAATGAAAGGCTGTGATTCTTATTATCAGGGAAAGGCACAAGGGATGGCAATCATGGCCCAAGTGAAGTGGGGTGGGGGTACTCCCAATTTTGCTACGGAAAGGCTTCTCTGAGACTAGAGAGTTTAGAAGGAACAGGCCAGGCCGAGGGATCAGAATGTGCAAAGTCCTCTATGCACAAAAGAGCTCGATGTGTTTGTGGGAGTGAGGGAAGTCAGGGCGCCAGTGTGTAAGGGAGTGATGGACCGAGGGGCATAAGGTGAGATTTTAGAGGGAGACGGGCCGGATTCCACAGGAGGTTCTAGGCCGTGCTGGGGAGGCTTCTCCCACCCACTACAGAGGGCAGCATTGGGGGGTGTCGGCACAGGAGTGGGATTTGATAGACATTAAGAGGTGACTGCTTTATGAACTCTTGATCACAGGGGACAGAGAGCAGAAGCAGGGATACCAGTTAGGAGACCATTGCACTAAACCAGAAGCCATGATGATGGCTTGGACCAGGGTGGTAGTGGTGGAGGTGGAGAGAGGTGAATGTTGCGTCTTAGACCTCGGAGAGGGTGAGGCAGGGGGAAGGACCCCAGGATGACTCCTGGCTTCTGGCTTGAACAGCTAGGTGTCACTTTGGGAGGACACAGGGAGGACTAGTGGAGGAGCATGTTCCTGCCGGGAATGAGGGTCCACAGTGGCCACACTCAGTTTTAACATCTACGAGGCATCCAGGTGCAGACTGCAGGCCGACGTGAGGGCGTGTGGTTCTGGACCTCGGAGGAGACTTCTGGGTTGGAGACACGAACACAGAAATGACCAGCCTAGAGCTGAGCCCCCAAAGTGGTTGCCAGCACAGCCTGCATTTCATGCCTTTATGCCCTTCCCCCTGCCTGGGATTTTCTTCCCCTCTTCCAGGCTAACTCCTAACTCCTGCCCTAACTCCTGCTTGTCTTTTTTCTTTTCTTTTCTTTTTAATTAATTAATTATTTATGTATGTATGTATTTTGTTTCGTTTGTTTACTTATTTATTTTCTGAGAGAGGGGAAAGGAGAAAGAGAGGGAGAGAAACATCACTGTGTAGTTGTCTCTCACTTGCGACCCCCAACTGGGGACCTGACATGCAACCTAGTAACGTGCTCTGACTGGGAATCGAACCAGCGACAGTTGGCTCGCAGGCCGACGCTCAATCCACTGAGCCACAGCAGCCAGGGCTACTCCTACTTATCTTTTAAAACATACCTGTGTCTTTTTTTTTTAATCCTCACCTGAGGACATGTTTACTGATTTTAGAGGAGGAGAGAAAGACAGAGAGACAGAGAAAGAGAGAGAGAGAGAGAGAGAGAGAGAGAGAGAGAGAGAGAGAGAGATCAACATGTGCCTTGACTAAAGACCAAACCTGCAACCTTGGTATGTGCCCTGACTGGTATGCAGGACAACACTACAATCAACTGAGCCACCCAGCCAGGGCTATACCAGTGTCTTTATCCTCTTGAAGATGCCTCTAGTTCCCTCCTACCCTCTCAGGTCCCTGTGTTTACCTGCATCTTAATGTACTATTGAAGTTACTTTTTTATAGCATCTAACAACTATGAAAAACTTGGTAAAACTCTTAGAAAAATTCTGCCACATGGTAAGTGCTCAGCAGATGCCAGCTGCCATTATTATTATCATCCTTATTGAGGGGAGTGTTAGGCATGTAATTAAAAACTATATTAGCAGAAGTATAATGATAAATGGTGTATTAGTTTCTTCTTGCTGCTGTAATAAATTACCATAAACTTAGTGGCTTCAACAACACAGATTGATGCTCTCATAGTGCTGGCGGTCAGAGGTCTGAAATGAATCTCACAGAGGTGAAATCAAGGCGTTGGCAGGGCTCTGTTCCTTCTGGAGGCTCTAGGGGAGACTGCTGACTTGCCTTTTGTAGCTTCTAGGGGCCTCCTGCATTCCTTGGCTCACAGGCGCCTCCTCTGTCTTCAGAGCCAGTGACGTTGGTCTCAGTCCTCATGCCGCCATCTTTCTGGTCCTCCCTGCTGGCTCTGTCTTCCATTTTTCATTACATCAGGCCACCTGTCTAATCTAGAACGATCCCCCTCTTTTAAGGTCACCTGATTAGCAATCTTCCATCTTCAGCCTTAATTCCCCATGGCCATGGAGCCTGACACATCTATAGGTCCTGGGGTTTAGGACGGGGGCATCTTCGGTAAGAGAAGGTGTCCTGGAAGCTCTCGGGAGAAGAGACCCGGGCTGTCTTCGCAGCTGTAGTGACGCATGGGGAGGGTTCAATCTCCGCTTGTACCCTAGCTGCCCTCCCCAGATTCACCCCTTCACTGAGGTGTCTTCATTCCTACATTCAGGCTCTTCTCCTTGGAGTTGAGGGTTCATTTCAGACTGCAGGCCAGATTGTTTACTTTCTACCCAGGGACGCTACCTCTTCTCACCCTGACTCATGAGAAAATGAAATTCACCAGCCCGTGAAAACCCACTCCCAGCCCACCGACCCGGTGTCCGCTCCTAGGATGGAATGGGGAACCTGACACCTTGGTACCCTCTTTAAACGACTGCTGTGGTGCATTTCCTGCCCATCGCCAATGCCAACACCTGTGCTTTTCGTACAGCCGACACCGTGGTTCCAGAGCCTCAGCTGGTGTCTTCAACCTCAGCCAGCCCTGTTCCCAAGGCAAGGGAGATCAGGAAAAAGTGCGTGGTTCAATCAGGATGAATCCATCCTAACCATGGCAGGCGGGGTGGGGGGAGTAACGTGAGGGCGTAGGCTTGTGGTGTGTGGCAGGTGGCCTCATCTTGGGAGAGCCATGGAGCTGCGAGGGCGTAATTAAGGCCAGATTTTGAACATCCTCTCAGTTATTTGGAGAAAATGGGCTTCTGTCTCAGACACTGCCCAGAAAGAGATGGCTCCCCGAGACCTTAAGCACTTTGAAGAGCCCCATGAGCCCTGTAGGCCACCAGCGGGCTGCGTTGCAAAGAGCCCGAGGTCCCTTGCTGCTTGAGGTCCCCTTGCCAGCCCCTTCCGTCCCCATTCCTTGGAAATGTCACGAACTAGCTCGTCTTGTAATATTTTTGGCGTTTCCTCTTCCTCTCCTGCTCTAAGGCAGGAAATGAGAAAGTGCACAGTTAGAAAAACACAGAAGTTAGCAAACAGTGTGTTTCCAACGGAGGGACCTCAGCTGGATTCTGGTTAAACACGGGATAAAGAAGAACGCCCATCTGCGCTTCCCCCAGATGTGACTGGAGTTCCGGAGACCAAGTGGGCGCAGGGCACCCACGGGCAGAACAGGAAGGAGAGAGTCGTGGCTTCTGCGAAATAGCTTGCATTTCTTTCCCTCCTCAGGGCTAACTAGGAGTTTCCCATCAGGACGATGCCTTTATAACGCCCTCCCTGCATGTAGCAGTACTGGGCGTCTGTTTCATTGTAGTTTTGTATTTAAATAATTACCCTTTGGTGTAGAAATGCAGAAGGGATGCAGTAAAAGAACGTGAGAGATGCAACTTGCCCTCCAGTGGCTCAGAAAAAGTGATACATACTACAAAAATTATCTGTGAATGAGAAAGGAAAAGCAAATGGAGTGAAATATTAATAATAATAGGTGAACTCGCGTATTGGGGTTCTTTGCACTCTTCTTATTCTTGAAATTATTTCCAAATAAAAAGATTTTTGAAAATTCAAATAAAATGCTCAACTATTCCTTTATAATTGTGGCAATTTGGTTGAGTGGGATGGTCTGTGGACAAGAAACCAGAAGATTCTGGGCTCTCCCGCAAGCTCTGCCTTTCCTTCTGTTCATGCACTTTCCGTACTGAACTGAGATTGTGTAGAAATCCTGCACAAGGATTCCATTCTTGTCTGGAAATATGTTTGCTCAGAGAGTTGCCTCATCTGCAGACTGAGCATCTTAAGGGGTTGTGGAGGGGGGCGGGGCTCCGTGTCATTCCCCCTGTCCCCTTGTTCCTGGCACATGGCAAATGGGAATGACGGGCACTGACCAGATGCATTGGCTTCTTTCACTTAGCTGTGTTGCCACATTGGTTGAATTTTCTCATCGTTGAGTTTTTAACAACTCTCTGTTTCTGGTGCTTCTAGAAATTCTCTTTCAGATCATTCTGACCTTTAATCCTTGGGTCAGATTCTGTCACTAGAATTCCTCCTTATTTCATAGCTTTGTTTTAACCACGCTGAAGTCATCTTCCAGATTGCTCTGTTAGGTCAGTTCCCTCATTTCCTGCATCTCCTGGTTTGGGGGCATGGCAGTTTGTACCTCCGGAGAGTCTCATCTCTCCTGGGTCCTGGACAGGTTTTTGCACTCAGTTCTGGGCTCCAGACTTGTAACTGTACACTGGCAGTGTACGTTTGGGCTCTCCACCCGTACCTAGGGCTTTGCAGTGTGTGTAGGAGCTTCTTCCTCTTCTGTGTGTGCATAGGCGCTTTTCCCTCCTCCGTCCAGACGCTGAGGCAGGCAAAACTTTCTTGCCATTTCTCTGCCCTGACGGGAGAAATACGAGCATAGTTCAAGCCCCTTTTCTGAGGAGGCTAAGATCCCTTTGGGGTCGTGGCTTTGTAGAGAGGTCCAGCTCTACTGTCCTTCTGGTAGACACCAAGCGGAAACCAGCCAGAGGAATACATTCAGTCTGCCTTTCCAGACTAGGAAAAGAAAGAACACTTACAAAAGTGGAAAAATTGCCATTTTGAGGAAAGAAAATCAGAATCCTTATCAGAATAGAAACTGTAAAAAAAGATTTGATTCTGATCAGCAGGCCCCTCCTGTGTGTTCACCCTGCAGAACGGCCTGGGGGTGGGGGGTGAGGGGGTGTATGCAGCAAGTTGGAGCCAGGTTTCAAAGGGATTTGTTCATGTTTGTAACCCCCCCAGCACAGAGAAGACAAATGTTCAGGAAGAAAGGACAGAAGGGAGAAAAAGAGGGAATTTATGTGGCTGAGGAAGACAAAACCCTGAGGCGGAAGACAGATAAAGAAAAATAGCACGGAATTGAGACGCAGAAGTCCTGAGTTCTGGCCCAGGAATCGGTATTGATTACTTATGTGACCTTTGCCAGCAGCCACGTACCCTCTCGGAACCTCACTCCCTCACTTGCATAAAGAGGGTGACAGCTCCTATCCGCCCCCCCTTCCCCTCGGTCCCAGTGAGATGATGAATGTGGGAGGGTCAGGACTAGGGGTCTTTGTTGTCTTCAAGGCCAGTGGGCCTTTGCTGTGGAGAGCCCCTCCTCCTCACCTCACAACCACGTGGGCATTGGGCTTTCTGGGAAGGGCTGCTGCCTCTCCGGTCCTTGTTCTAACTAAAGGGCTGCTCTTCGGTGTGTGGTCACAAGTTGGGCAGTGGGGAGCTGTGCTGGCTCCTGTCTTACGTGATGTTGTTTCTCTTAGAAGTATCCCCTCCCCGGGACGCCATAAATGAGGGCTGAGCTGCAGTCCAGGGCCATGGTGGGGTGGAATGCAGGCAGGGTGTTGCCTTGCTGGCCCTGGACTTTCTGTCCTCTGCGGCTGCTCCTCTGGATGATGGAACTCATGATCCCTCTGTGGTCTGTCCTTCGGCCAGGTCAGTCTTTCTTCCCTGAGCTGACGTGGTGCGTGGAGGGTAGAAGCCTTTGTCATGATATAATGGGATAACCATTGACTTTGGAATCAATAAAGATAGCTAATATTTTTTGTGTATGAATACAGGTCAAGCACTATTCTAAGCAGCTTTTGTATATGAACTCATTTAATCTTCATAATAACCCTATGAAGTAGACATTATTTTCATTCTTATTTTATAGGTGAGGAAACTGAGAGATGCAGAGGCTAACTAACTTCCCCAAGGTCCTATAGCTCATAGGTAGCCAGATTTTAAGCAAGGTGGTCTGTATCCAGTGCCCACACCCTTGACCACGATGCATTGTTCAATGGGATTGAATTCCATACCCTCATCCCTCATGTGGTCATGGGAAGAGTCTCCCCTTAGCCTTTCCCTTAACCTCCTGAGCTTCAGTTTCCTCTTCTATAAACTTTATAAAAGTGTGTAGGTTTTCTAAAAAGGTGTTAAGTAAAGCAATATATTCAGTAAGTGGCTGAGTGCCGGGCACGTAATTGGTACTGAACAAAAATGAGTGGATTCCAAACAGGATACAAATTCTCATTTGCCTGATCAATAGGAAGAGGAAACAGGGAAACATGAAAGAACTAATTGAACTTCAAGAGTCTTCATTGCACAGACTTCCTGCAGACCCTCCTCTATGCCAGGCACCTAGGACACAACGATGAAAACCTGAGGTCCATGCACTAAGGTTTCTTATCGTTGATTAGAAGAGGAAGATGTGTAACTGTTCATAATTTTGGACCACAGTCCATATCACAGGAAAGTTACCGAAGAATAGCCATGAGTGTATAGGGAAGGGAGAGAGTGATCCCAGAGGGGTGGTCAGAGAAAGTTTCGGGGAAAGAGGTCCCATCGGGGCTGTCTCTTCCTGGGTGGGAGCAGGATCTCAGGAAGTGTGCAGAGCGGGGAAGGGTTGTCACGGCCCAGAGTAGCTGGGTCCAAGTCTTTGTGGTAGGAATGTGCTGCTTGTTTTTTTGGAGGGCTAAGGAAAGCATTTGTCCAGGGGGAAAGGTCAAACTCCGAGTTACAATCAGGTGGCATTGGGGGCTCCTCTCTGGAATGCAGCCCCCCTTGCTGTTTCCTATCCCCACCCCGCACTGTTGCAGGGTTCCCGATCCCCAAGAGCAGACTGCGCGCGGTGTTATTTACAGGTCTTTCCATAACAACCGTGAGCGATTTCCTCTCCTAGGACAGTTACTTCCTCAGACCGAAAATAGACGGCCAGAAGGGCGGAGATGCGGGATCCTTGCTGCGAAACTGTTGAACGGTGGCCTTTGGAAGTGAGGGGGTGCGAAGGAGCAGCGGACACTCTGGGCCGATGATCAAACCCCGCCCCCCCCCTTTTTCCTTGCTGACAGAACACTGATCTTCAGAAGTCCAGCCCCAGTCCCACGGGTGAACCACTGCTGTTCTGTCCCCCTGGTCAGTGACTAGTTTAAGGCCTAGGTGTCTCTTCTGTTAGGGACACAGTAGGGTTGGCACGTGATGCTGGGGACTGTTGCCGCCATCTTGGGACCCTGAGGTCCTTGCATAGGGAGGGCATGTGGAGCATGTCCGAGCCGAAAGATGGAAGGCATGAGACGCTGAACACTCTACACTTCAGACTATGTTGAGTTGAGTTCTTGTTACTTGTAGCCCAGAAAGCATCTTAAGTAACAGACAGTGGGATGCCACTCCGCATACTACCTTGATGAGTCTGGTCCCCTGCCCCCTTCCTCGTTCCCCTGCCCTACAACCCTGTGTTTCAAATCTGCCACCAGATTGTCCGCTTTTATACCTCGGCAGCCCTTCCCTTCCCCACCTACCGAAACTCCAACTTATTCGTTCCAGTATGGCTGCGAGTTCCCTTCTCCGTGAAGCCGTTGCTGAGCCTTCCTGTTGTAATTCTTTTACTGTTTAAGAACCTGTAACATTTGCTGCCCTCCCCTCCTCCCCTCCCTCCCCACACCTACCCCTCCCTCCCCGCACCTCCCCCCTCCCTCCCCTTTCCTTCTTTATTAAGTGCCTACTGTGTGCCAGCTTTTGCGTTGCACACCGATGCGCTCCTGTATGAAGAGGGGCGGGCGCGCACAGCAAACCACGAGCCAGTGCGTTTTGTGTGCTCATATGGGAACCCAGGGTATTACAGGGTGCTTACGGAGAGGTGCCTGACCCTGCCTGGCAGGGAGGGTCAGAGACTTGCAACAGGGTGTCATCCCTGAGCTCAATCCTAAATAATGAATAGGAATTAGGCCGAAGAAAGCAAAGGGAAGGGAGGGGAATTCTAGGTGTGGGGAACTGCCTAAGGAAAGACGTGGATGATAGAAATAGCACACTTTGTGCTGGGAACTGAGTCACTCCATGTGGCTAGACCCCAGAATTTGAGGTGGGGTGCCTTGGGGCAGAGAAGAAGGCAGGAGCCACATCCTGAGGCCTGGGCTTTGATGGGAGGCCACTGAGGAGCCATTGAAGGCTTAAGGCAGGGCAGTGAGGTGACTCTGCCCTTTAGAAAGCTGGTTCTGGTAACACTGGATGGAATAGCCTAGAAGGTGAGCGCAAGGAAAGGAAGCAGGGACGCCACGTGGGATGGACTTGCAGGAGATGGAAGGCGAAGGTATCTGACGGTAGGACGGCCTTGCTTGGGGACTGATCGGATGAGGGGCCTGAGCTGCTGGTGACACTGAGCTTTCTGGCTTCTTCGTGAGGCTGAGTCATGTCTGTCTCACAAGACTGCCGCCTCCTCAGGTCCTGTCCTTCGTGTCTGTGCGCCCCCCTCGAGGGCTGGGTCCCAGATTTCAAGCAAGACGGGGTGACGAGGAAGCAAGCCTGTCCCTCTCCTCTTCCTTTTCTCCTCCTCCCACAACTTTGGTTCTTCGGTTCCTGTTTAAGGGGAACAGGAAGTGGAGCCGTGACGGGGTTTTCCTGGTAACCTCGCTGCCTAGGTCTGAGCCTCGAGAAGAGGAGAACTTTCTTCATGCCTGTTGCTCACTGCTTTTCCTCTTGTCCCTCTCCCGAACCAAACCAGTGCTGAATAAACCTTTCCCAGCAGCTCCAGTCCGGTCCATTCTGTGTGGCCCCACGGTTCCCGCCTCAGGTCAGGCTTTCCTGGGACCACCCCTGGGTCCGTTCTCCAAGCTCCTGCCAGGGGAGTCTCCTTAAAACTTCAGATGAGGGTCACCCTCCTGCTTGGCCAACTCAGTTTCCCCCTCCAATGCCTGGGTGGTCAGATGAGGAGGAAAATAGCCCAGTTTTTTAGCTGCTCAGCCCTGGGGTCCACTGGGCTCTCCGTTGACTTGCTAAGTGCCCTCGGACAGGTCACCTAACCCGCTGAGCCTACGTGTCTTCTCCTGCGAGCTGGAATGAGTGATGCGTGAGTGAAAAAATACGTTGACGTGCCTGCCTGAGACGCGCACACCCAGGTTTTCTTTGAGAACTCTGCAGTCTGTTCATCTCAGTGAATCCTCAGAGCCCGCCCCACAGGGGACCAGATGTGTATTTCGTGTTTGATGAATGAATCATTCCTTCATTCTCTTAGCTGAGAGTTTGACAATCTTTTTTTTTTTTTTTTTTTGATAAATTTGAGAAATTCTTTCACGTTGTCCTACGAGGACCAGGAGTGGGGCCCTGACACAAGGGGGGATTCACGTGGAGGAGGAAACGGAAGTCGAGATGCCAGCGCCGCTTCCTGACTCCCTGCCCACACTCTTTCCATGGGCCACCCTCTGACTTCCCGGGCAGGAGCCAGGGTGCCCGGCTATAGCACCCTGGAAAAGGGTGGGGGCCCTCCACACAGTGATGACAGACAACAGCAGCTTCAGGCGTTGGCAGAAACAGGGCTGCCTGGATCAGTCAGTGAAGTCTACATGCGTTTTTCCGAACGAATCTTAAGGGACGTAACATATGCATGTGTGGGGTGTTCCCATCCTGGAACACGCTGGGAGCTGGTTGGGGTAAGCTGAGTTCAGCGCGGATATTTTAGACTTCGGCTCTGGAGGAAATAACAGGGCTGAGCATATGCAGACGCAAACTGCGCTGGAGCTGAAATAGAAAGTGTGCAGAGGGTAGTCACATCATGAGAAAACGCCTTCTGTAGTGTAGAGACCGGGTCAGATTTTGGATCCTGGATTTAGGTGGAGTCCGAACTCGGCCTTTTCGTGGCTACTTGCTGAACTTGGGCGAGTTCTGCGCCTCTCGGAGTCTCAGTTTTGCCGGTTGTCAGTCGGAGAGGCTAAGCCTGCTGTCCCCCGGGGCTGCGGTGAGCACCATGCGGGGTGGTATGCAGGTAGCAGTGTGGGTGGTCCTGGGCACGCTGCAATCACAGGTGGCAATGCGAGCTGTCCTCGTGGTGAGGGTCGTTAGAGTGTGAATTGTGTCCTCCATGAAAGCTGGGTTGAAGTCTTCACCCCCGCCCCCCCAGTGCTTCAGGGTGTGACCTTATTTAAAAATGAGGTTTCTCCAGAGGTGATGAAATGGAAGTGATGCCAGTGGGGAGGCTGGGCCTGAATCCAGTGTGACTGGGGCCCTTCTACGAGAGAAACCTGGACGTAGAGACAGGCATGCACAGAGAGGAGGCAACGTGGAGACAGAGGGAGAAGGCAGCTGTGGGACTGGCCGATGCCCCTCCCGGCCTAGGGAGATCGCCAGGGATCGCTGGCAACCACCACCCTCTAGGCAGAGGCACGGAAGGATCCTCTCCTCCCCAGGGACATCAGAGATGGCGCAGACCTGCTGACGCCTTGATTTCAGACGTCCCGCCTCCAGAACTGTGAGAGAATACTCTTCTGTTGCTTTAAAAAGCCAGTCAGGTGTCGGTACTTTGCTGTGGCAGCCCTGGCAAACTAAGATGATGATGAAGATGATGATGATGATGATGACAATGACAACAACGCTGGAGAAGAAGAATTACCATCATCATCCTCATGCTCATCACTCTCGTCATCTGGTCTAAACTCTGAACAGAAAGATGCTCACACATGGCGACTACGGAAGGCCTGTGGCCCTAACTCAGCTTCCACGGGGGTGGACATACCTTCCCATTCTGTATTCTGGCCGTGCCTCCAGGTGACACTTTTTGAGAACGTCCGACTGGAAGTCAGTGCTCCCGGTGTCACGGCGGAGAGGGACCCCGAGGGAGCCGTCCTGAGGAAGCAGAGTGACTTTCGGCCTTCTGCGTGAGTGTGTGGAGAAGGGGCTCCTAGAGCTGGCAAGCGGTGAGAGGCGCTTCGGGGCCGAGGGCAGAGGCCGCCACAGGACAGCAGTGAGTGCCGGGGTCACAGGAGGAGCACGTGCTCCCCTCTTGGCACCTCAGTTTTCTCAGTATATAACACAAGCGCTGGTGAATGATACCCAAGTACAAGGAACCCTGTGATATTCCAGGACAGTTGTAGCGTTTGGGGTCCACCCGTATTTATTTAGTATCACTGAGTTAGACGTTATGCATATTTTCTTGAAATATCAGAATGTCATACACTAAATAGAAACTGGGATGAACATGGACTGTAATGATTGCTGCAGACTGACCTAATACCGCACTTTTACAGAGACGTGGGTTCTAGATTCGATGTGGCCGACCACCATGACCTCAGGCTGCTGGCTCCACCTCTGAGCATTGGCCTTCCTCATCTGCACAGTGAGGGAGATGAAGGGGTGGATGAAGGTCGTTTCCAGCTGCATCTTTATTATTCCTTGTTAAGAGTAATAGAAGCAACTGTGAGGAAACGGAGGCTTCCGCCTGCCTCATGACCTGTTGGAGGTCCTGGAATTAACACGTGACTTCTACATCTGAACCCAGGTTCCATGCCCCCAAGCTCTTTTCCTGACTCCACGCTTCTTTACGGGCAATGAGCCAAGACCTGCCATGACCCTAGTGCATCACCAGGCTACTTCAGCGGTCCTGTGAATCCCCTCCAAGAGGCTGATCTGTGGGAGATAGTTTTGGGAACACAGAGAAGGAGGAAGGGCAAAGGTGACAGGGGAAATGTCTGGGTTTCTAGGGACAATGGGAGCGTCTGGGCAGAGGGACTTCAGAGGAGCTGCAGAGAAGCCAAAGATAAGTGAAAAGGCAGGAAAAGACCCTGCGCAGAGAGAAGCTCGGGACGGGGTGCAGAGGCCAGGAAGTACCCAGTAACCGGATGCACGAGATGAGCTTTGTGAACTACAACTTGTGAAAAAATGGTTATCATCCCTAGTTAGGCCGCTTTCTATCGAATATTTAGTTATGACATTCTGTTATTGACACCATTAGCTCTGGCGACCACTAGTCTGCTTTCTGTCTCTCTGGAGGTCGCTGTTATGGATGGTTCATGTAAAGGGAATCATGTAATGTGTGACCTTTGTGCCTGGCCCCTTTCACTGAGCATCCTTTTCGGAGGTTCATCCACGCTGAAGCAGGTATCCGCGCTTCGTTCCTTTCTAAGGCTAACTACTGTTCCATTGGATGTACACGCCACGTTTTGTTCACCCTCCCCCCGTTGATAGACACGTGGGCCGTCTGCACCTCCTAGCTCGTATAAACAGGGCCGCTGGGCACCGTCATACACAAGTATTTGTTTGAAAACCGCTTTCCAGTCCTTTGGACAGAATCAGTGAGTCAGCTGGTATGTCTATGTTAAACCTTTTGAGGACCTGCCAGACTTTCCAAAGTGGCTGAACCATTTTACACCGCCCCCCCCCCCCCCCAAGCAATGTAGGAGCGTTCCGATTTCTCCACATCCGCCCAAGGACTTGTTACTGACGTGGGGTTTTGAAGTTATTATCATAGCCGACCTAGTGGGCATGAAGTCGTATGCTGTTGCGGTTTTGATGTGCATTTTTCTCATGACTGATGCGTTTGAGCACCTTGTCCTGTGCTTGTGGGCCACAGGTGGGGGCTTCGAGAAGCTGTGGGCAGGTGTGGGCAGGTGTGGCGAATCTCCAGGGATGGTGCAGTGGCTGGGGCAGGTGACCCTGGGGCTGCTGTGTCAAGGCTCATTTGAAGGGTGGGGGGGCAGTTACTGGAACCCAGAGACAGCAAGGGCTGTGCGCAAGGGCCCAGCCAGGGCTGAGAGTTGGGGGGCGGGGGGCAGCCAGTTCACAGTGACCCGCAGGGAGGGAGCGGGGCGAGGGGGGTGGCAGGGGGGGTGCACACCTCATTCTCCCCTCTGTCCTCTCCTTTTTATTATCAGCCCCTCAGGGTCCCTCTGAGTCTCGGAGAAGAGGAAGATGAGGGCGAGGGGAGCATGAGGGCATGAGGCATCATGGGACCCCTGTCATGTATGTAGCTCTTGTGTCTGTCCCTCTCCTGTTGCCTTCTCCCCACTGGTAGTGACCCCGGCCGCTGCCTTCTTGGGTGTCACATAATCATCGCGCCCTCCAGCGAGGACGAGAGAAAAGATCGTTCCCAGAACCGCTTGGAGAGCATGGAGAGAGAGCTTTCCCAGAAACCTCCAGCTTCAAGTCTCCACGTGCCCTTCTGAACTAATTGCTGGCCAATTACTGGGAGGTTTGGAGCCAGTTGGGCCCACACCTGGGAACTGCAGGAACCTGTGCTTCCTGGAAGATGGGGAGTCCCCAGTGCAAGGAAGAATGAGGACGGGTGCTGGGGGAGACCCACAGTGGCCTTCCCGGGCTTCCCTGGGACATGGGCTTGCTGAGAGCCTGCGCTCGCCACCACACTCCCAGCCCTTACTGCTGCGGGGCTGGTGCTGGGCTGAGTCCTTGGACAGCGTGCCTGCCCGCCTCCTCCGAGGGCCGCCAGCCCCTGCCGTCACTCCTCTGGCTCACTGCCACAGTGACCGTTCCCAAGTGAGGCCTGACTCGATTAGAAGCAGAGGCCCGAGTTCAGCCAGGAGTTCAGGAGATGGTCCACAAAAGACAGAATTGAAAAAAATCCACCTGTCATATGATGCCATTTTTACAAGATCTCCAGAACAGGCAAATCTATTGAAATAAAGTTCACTGTCTTCTTATTATTTATTATGATGAATTTTTATTTTTAGTTATTTATTTTTGCCAGGACTGGGTAGAGAGGGTTGGGGAGTAACTGCTGAGGGTATGGGGTTTCTTTTGAGGGCAACGAAAATATTCTAAAATCGATTGTGGTAATGGTTGCACGACTCTGTGAATTATATTAAAACATCAAACTGTATACTTTAAATTGGTGAATTGGATGGTATATGAATTATATCTTGACAAGGTGGTCATAGATAAAAAATACATAAAAGCTGGGTAAAGTTGAAGTTAATCGCTCCTGTCTTCTCTAATAATAAGAATGATCTGTAGCTTACACCCTCCTTCCTTTCCTCCCTCCGTCTCCCTTTCCCCGACTCCCAGTTCCCTCCAGGAGCTGTGGCCTTTGTTTCTGCCAGGGGGCCCCCCTATTTTTCTTTCCATTTTGGCTAGGTATCGTAAGATTTTTCAGGTTCGTAACAAGGTGGGAGGGGCCCGTGTCCGCTTGGCCTCCTGTGTGGCCAGAGCAGCAGGTGTCTGATGCAGTCTGCTTTGTTCCCCGTCCCCCGGGAAACACAGCTGTCACAGAACCCTGGCATTGTGGATGGAACACAAGGCTTTGGGGAGCCAACAGAATTTTCATTAGATGGTTTTTGTCTTGAGAGCAGGTAACTCCTGCAGCATCTTGGAGACAAATAACTGTGAAATAGAAATGATTTTGATCTTCCTCAGAAGGAAGGAGTCTTGATTTTGGAGAAACTTTATTTTCAAAAGAAGTCTTGGAGAGAGACATTGGCTGATCCCTGTAAGTTACCAGGCAGGAAGATTCTTAAGAAGCAGAGACGGGTTTCCAAAACAAGTTGGAAAATTGGGATTGTCCCAACAGGGGTGTCCTCTGTCGTAGGCTTCCTAGAGTTGGGCTGACAGGTCGTTCCTTCTAGGACTTCCTGTTCAACTGGAGGCGGTGGGATGGGAAGGGTGAGTTTAGGTCACGTGACTGTCTCCCTATAGTTGAACAGGGACCTCAGTTTCGCGTTTGCGCACCCATGCAGCAGTCTTTCCGATGGTTCCCTCTTTTGTTTTTATCTCACTCCGATCATGGTTCACTCAACAGGTATTCGGCACATATAAAGCCTATTGCGTCGTGATGTCAGGTGGCTTTACTATTGAGTCTTAGACATGAACTGCCTCTGCCTTCGGGAGCGAGATACTAATGCGTCAGACACCCGCTCTTCCTTTTTCTTCCAGACTGTCCTCTCCCTCTTTCAAAGCCATCTTTTTCCAGGAAGCCTTCCTTGATTGGACCTCCCCTTCTGTAACCATTCAGCAAATACTGCTCTGTGTCTGCTCTAGTCCGCCCTCGTGCCAGGGCCTTGGGGGTCAAGGTCAGAGAAAATCTGGCACGTGTGACAACATGGATGAACCTGGCAGACATTATGCTGTGTGCGCTAAGCCAGTCACAAAAAACATGAAGTACTGTATGATTCCACATACTCATATATGAGATACCTGCAGTAGTCAGATTCATACAAATAGAAAGTAGGGTGGTGGCTGCCGGGGGCCGTGGGAGGTGTTATGGGGAATTGTTGTTTAATGGATATAAAGCTTTAGTTTTGCAAAATGAAAAAGTTCTGGAGATTGATTGTATAACAATATGAATGTCCTTTACTGAACTGTACACTGAAAAATGAGTAGAATGGGAAAATCTGTGCTATGTGGGGTTTTGGTTGTTTTTTTTTTTTTTCTTTCCACAACTAAAATTAAAAAAATATATATGTATATGTAACTACTCCTTTAAAGCAGACATATTCTAAGTTCTGAGAATTTTCTGGTGAATAAGCCAGACAAGGCCCTCACCCCATGGACCGTCCGCTGTCGTCAGAACCTGCCATGTGCCAGGAGTTGTATAACAGTCCCACAAGGTAGCTGCTAACTGTCCCGCTTGTGCCGATGAGGAGGTGGAAACTGAGATGGGAAACGGCTTGGCCAGATCCCCGGGGTGAAAACCACCTCCAGGGGTCGGAGGGCTGAGGACCTGGAGCAAGAGGCCGGCCTAGCGGGGGTGGCAGGAATTAGACCCGTGGACAGGGCCTGGCTCAGCGCGCGGTGCAGGGAACCTGGGAGCACCGCTCAGCAGGCCAGACATCGTGACAGAAGTGTCAGCGCTGTGCCATGGGTATGGCGGGGGGCGGGGCCGTGGGGCAGCCCACGTTTGCCCAGTGAAAGATCTTTCTTAGGTTGTGACTTCGAACTTACTGCTCTGTGAACTCAGAAGCCTCTCTCTTCCTGTGTTTTCTGTCTGGTGTCCCCGCATTCACCTCTCAAAACCTGGAGGAAGCCACTCTGCAATCGAGCCTCTGTATTGTGTCTGCGCTTTGCCCAAAGTTCATTTTTACAGGTTCCAGCGGCAGCTGACTCCCCTTTGTGCCTTACGCTGGAGGACGGTGCCCAACTGGGATGGGCATCTAATGTAACCTGTGGAATTGTTGTAAGAATGAATGAATAAATGAATGAAGGAGTGAGTGAGTGAGTGAATGAATGAATGGCCATCTAGATAACAGAGTCCAATAGTTGTATAATATAATGGGCGTTTATTTGACCTTGTTACCTGTGGACTTGGCGAGTGAGGAATTCCCTTCTTTTCTTATCAGAAGTGCAAATAGCCATGGACCCTGAGCCTGGGATTTCTGAGCCACAGACAGGTGGGAGACCAAGAGGTGAAGCCTCAGGCCGGGGCAGGTGTGCTCTCGTGGGTTCTGTGGGTGGTCTGAAGGGGGTTGTTTAGGCGCCTCATTTCTCAGATTTACAGCCTTCTAAGGACGGAACTGGGCTCTAGCCAGGGGAGAGGTGAGCATTTCTGTGATTTGCTTTCGTTCCTTTGATTCTGAGATGCTTATGATTGCAACATACGTTTTTGACATCATCCCAGTGTCGGAGGTGAAGCCGCGGCTCTGCCGTGTTAAGCTTCACTGCTAGGAAGACACGTTTTTTTTCTCAGCAGTGGTAAGATGTGAAAACATGGCCCTCCCCGACGGAAGGAATAATGTGCCTACACACACTGCTGGGGGTGGGGGGTGATGCTGACCAGACCTACTCCAAGGAGTTAGGGTTGAACCTGAGTGGTGGGGCTGGTCTTGCTAGCTTGTCACAGGTCTTTGTTTTTTTTTTAAGTTCTAGCACCAGGGGACACATCCATACAGCTGAGCTCTCTCCTGAGGCTGCCAGGGGTTTATAGCACAGAGGAGTCTTGTGGAGTCAGACACATCTGGGTTCCATGTACCAGCTCCGAAAACTCTAGCAAGACGCGCCTCCTGTATAGCCTCAGTTTCCTTTTCTGTAAAACGGGGCAATGGTAATAACTGTCTTCTAGGGTTGTCAGGAAGATTTCCAAAGCTGTTCCTTGTGTAGGGTCTGATACACACGGGAAACATGCAGTGTACGCCAGCTCTAGTATCTTCCCCAGTTACGCTCAGTCCGAGCTGTGGTCTCCTCTAAGACTGGGTTCATAATGACAGTTGTGCTTCTCACTACTCGGGGCTGGGTGAAGAGTCGTTGGAATTGAACGTGCCAATGTGGCGGTGCCCACGCAGGGCCCACCTGTGTCCAGTGGGCACCGGGCAGTGGGAGCTCCCTGCAGGGGCCCGAGCGCCTTTCCATGCAAAGCCCTTTCCCATGGGCAGGGTGGCGGCGAGGCACTGAGCTGCCGCCCCTGGAGGGTGACTTCCAGGCCTCAGTAGTACCCTCCCTGGCTGCTCCTGGGACAGTGGCTGGTGGCCAGCAACATGATGACCAGCTGCAGGGATCACACCCACAGTGCTAGCCTTGCCGAGTCAGGGCCTGCGGACGCCCTTTCTAGTTCTGGGTCGTGACAGCGGTGGCCGTTGGCCACCATACCCTGCTCTGTGCTGACATTTCCCACATCCTTGTCTGGGGGCCATACTTGGGAATATTAAATCGCTGTCACTTCCAGCCTGCCCCATGGTGGCCGAGAGCAGGTTCTCGGGCAGAAAATTTTAGGTGTGATTTCAGTAGGATGTACTTGGCCTTGAATGGATTTGTGAACATCAATACAATACATGCGGGCGCCATCATAGGCTGCCACCATGTCCTTTTTCCAGAAGAAGATGCAGGCTCAGAGAGGTGAACGTCATTGCCCAAGATCACACAGCAGTTACATGGGGGAGCCAGTGTGGGAATGAACGTCTCCCTGCCCCAGAGTCTCTCCCCTTGTCACTGCTTGGGAAACTCCCTCGGCAGCAGGCTGCCCTCTCCTACGCAGTGAGCTTGGGGGAGCAGCCGCACAGATGGCTCTGCGCTCAGCGTGCTCACTGAGAGAAGGAGACACGGTTGCTTGAAAGGTCCTCGGCCGCATTGTTAGAGCAGTTGGTAGCACCACACCCCCTCGGCAGATCTGGGGAGATGTCACATCCCACGCTTGTAGTCTTCCCCGGGGACCCTGGAGGGATCTGTGCTTTCGTAGAGGCGCAGACTGAGTTGAGTCTGCTCCTGCCATCTTCAGGAGCGGGTCATGTGGCTGGTGAGTGGACCTTGCTGGCCTCCCCGCGCTCGGCTCGCAAGGTTCCTTGGCCGTTCTCTCCTTGCTCCTTGGAGGCTGTTTCTCTGACATTCGCTTAGTTGAAGACTCAACGAAATTCCCGGGATGCAGCTGTCCATCTGTTTTGCTAACCATCATTATATTCTTGATATTTACCTTGATAATTTTTTTCATTAAATGAATGGATGAATGGATGCATTTCCCCAACAGAGGATTCTCATTACGGGATGTTCTAGCCAGTGGGAAACAGCATGCCTAAGGGGGGCTTGCTAAATGTTTATGAGGCATGTGCTAGGACACTGTGGTCCTGCTGGCCGATGTTTCTAAACCTGTCCCCCTGCCCCCACCGGACTGTCAGTGGAACCTGCCCGACTTCACCTCCGCACCGCCTGGCCTACTGTGTATCCAGTCGGAACAGGATGTGTTAAGCCATATGGTCACAGTCACGGTGATTTATCATCCAACAGAGCAGTGGCTCTGGCGTTTCCGATCATGGGTCCTTCGTAGTGACCTCTTTTTTGGAGAGGAGTGACCCAGATAATCTTTGGTTGTTACTTTAACCAGTGAGTGAGGCGAGGGGGTGGGCCCCAGGTCCAGAGGTGGAGACATTGTTAGGCGGAGCACGTCAACCTTCCTTGGCTTCGCTGGGGTGTTGTCTGCTTCCTTCTGTTCCATACCTTGACTGGGCCAGCCTGGGCAGACGGAGTCAGTTGGAGCCGCCCGTCCCGACCACTTGCCAGGAGGCAGGGGGTAAGGAGGTTGGGAGAAACGGCAAGAGTTCAGTTACCTGGCCAGAGGCCACAGATGCATCACTTGGGTTTCCTCGGGACAGGTAGAGATGCGGGACTTAGCGCTTGCTGGTGATTATGGAAACTGAGAGACCTAGTAATCGATACGAAATCTCCATAACCAACTCAGACATGTCTGGATTCACCATTCAGGAATTGCCACAGGAAGGGAGGTTCGACTTACCTATTTGAAACAGTCAGAGAATAATACAGAATGGATATATTCAGTCGTAAGCCAGACCGCCTTGTTTAGCGTAGTGAGTACAGCCTTGAACTTCAATGTCAAGCCATACCCAGTGTGAATCCTGAATGTACCATCACCGACTAGCCATGGGACGTGGGAAATGTTCCATCACTTTGGGGAGGGAGCCTCGATGTCCTTATCTGTAAAATTCAGAGAATCACAGTTCCTTGCAGGGTTTTGGTGTGAGGACTGAATGAGAAGATGAACATCCCTAGAATGGGTCTGGTACGCAGGAACCGCTCGATAAGGGGTCATCATTGTTATTGTTATTATTACTGTTAGTAAGAGCTCAGAAATGGATAGCTTGTTGGGCTAGGGAAATTGGAGGAAGCTTTCTGGAAGAAGTGGAATTTCAAGGGAGGGAAGATAGTCCAACAGACTACCTTCTTTTGGTCCCTGATTTTCTAAGTACAGCTTCCATAGATCAGGGAAGAACCACATCAGTAAATAGGAAGACTGTTTGCAGGGATGTGATGGGAAACAAGGAATTGTCCACACTGGAGCCAGCAGAAGATGACTCAGGTGCCCCTAACCTCCTCTGGAAAAAGAGGCGAATCCTAACATCCATGAAGTCTGTTGAATAAGACTCAGCACCTGTTTGGGGATTTGGCAGTAAAGAAAGGGTTATGCACCAAATGATTTAGGTCTCTTATTTCCGCCTGGCATACAGGAATCGCTGTCCTGGCTGACATACCGTAAGTCACAGAACAGAATTTCCACGGGAAAGCAGAAATGTGGGTGGATAAAAAATGTGATGCTTGATGGTAATGAGTTCTGGTTCGCGCTAGCAGGTAGACACTTCAAATCCTTCATCACTGGTGGCAGCGGGAAATGAGAGGTTGGAGAGGAGAACACAGGGGTTGGTATCCCGCGTTCACTGATGGATTTATTGAGAACTTATTTACAGACGCTGTGTGCTCCCTGCCCCTAACGTGAGCCCACCCCGGAAGGCACAGGAGCGCTTTCTGAATCAGTGTGAGCCCTTGCCCTAGCCCTGCTTGGGCACTGGTGCATAAATGCCCCGGCTTCCTTACCCCCGGGGGGCACAACTCTCTGAGAGGCTCCCAGGTGGGATTTGCCCCAGGCTCCTAAGCTGTTGCTTGCATGACCTTGGACAAATTCCTTAACCTCTGGGTTTCAGCTTCTATGGGATGGTTGTGCAGATTCAGTGAGACAGTGTATCATCATCACTGGCAGCAGCAGTACTACTCTGCTTCATCGACTTCAGGGAAGCAATCACGTTGCTCAGGGCTTTCACGACATGACGCTGCTAATTCTCGCAGGGGCTGGATGAGGTGAGGACCTGAATGATCCCCGTTGCAAAGATGAGGACAGTTCCTTGAGCTCATGAACAGTCTTTCATTCTTGGCTCTCCTTCAGGCGTCTAGAAGAGTCCCTGGCAAATGGGAGGTACAGGACAAATACGTGCTTCATGAAAGAGGGAACGAATGAAAGCAAAATGGATTTTTTATTTTATTTTATTTTTTAGTTACTGGTAGTTCCCTGGTTCTAAGAAAATGCTGTTCATTGAAAGGCATCACTTATTTTACCCTGATGTAGTCCCGGAAAGGAAATAGCCGTAAAATCCTACCAGTATTTATCTCTGGGTGTGGGATAAGAAGAAATGTTAGTTTCACGCCTTCCTATTTTTCGTGATAGACCTGGATTATTTCATAACTGCAAAGGAATGATCTCTGTTTGAAAAAAAAGCAGTCTCCCAGCGTTCATGGGTGCCAAAGCCTGAGAGGTACATAGACGCTAACCTAGTTTGAGGGCATTCACAGGCGAAGGAGCGGGACGTGCCCTGACTTGCTGTCACAGCTCACACAGCCCTTTCACACACCACCTCTCTGGAGGTTCACGCCAGTCTAGTGACACAGGCCAGGCTAAGGTTAGCGGCCTCGTTTCACAAACCAAGGGACCTGCGTGCCAAAGAGGTTCAGCGACCGAGACAAGGCTCTGCTCCGGGGCAGAGCTGGGTCGGAACTCAGGGCATCTGACTTTAAGCCCCGTGGCCTTTGCACTCTGTCCTGGCAGCCTCTCCTGAAGACCCACTAAAGGAAGTGGAACAAGGGCCGGGTGGGTTGCTGGACCCTGTGACTGCTGTTTCCAAGTCTCTGCAAGACCCTTTAATAGAGGGAAAGCCTGGCTGGGTTTTTCCGCGTTAGACAACCAGGGTTGGAGTCCCGCTCCTGCCTCACACTGTCTTGGACACGTTAGAGCCTATCTCTGGGCCTTGCAGGGTAGTTGTGAGTGTGTCACACCTGTGTTATCCGTGTGCAAGGCTTCCAGTTTTCTTCAGCCCGTGTTGATACTCATTAGGGCCCACCAGTCAGTGTTCCCATATGTATTAGCCCGCTTCTGCCAAGTAACAAAAGCCTCAGAACTGCGGTGGCTTGCTTTAGTGCGTGTTTATTTTCATGCTCAGGGGCCTGCGGGTCAGTCGTATTATATATAGTTTGGCTGATCTAAGTTGGTCTTGGCTGGCTCAGGCTGGCCGTCAGGGTGGGTTCAGGTCTGTCCCTGTGTCCTTCATCAGTCTGCGGTCCAGAGTGAAAGGCAGCAGCTGACAGGACCTAGGGAGACTCACTCCTGTTGTGGCCCATCGTAGGAGTGCAGCAGGGAGGGAACTGGGATCCACACATTGTCACCTCCGTCCACGTTCCGTTGACTAAACAAAGTCAATGGTCCCCGTCCAGAATCCAGGGGGCCTGAAGCGGAAGGTGCTTCAAAGTCCATGACCAAGGGCAGGGGTGTGTAATTAAATTCAGGTGAGTGAGAAGCAGTGACCCAGCCTTTCTAATCATTGTCTCAGCTGGTCCACTTGGGGGACGCAAGGAAAGCAAAGGCAGAGAAGTTGAGCAGTGTGCTGGGAGAGGCCTTGGTGAGTTACGCTCGCAGCAAGGCTTTACTTCTCATGGACGGATGCCGAGCTGAGGCGCAGCCGGGAGGCGAATGCTGTAGGGGGATCACGACCTGTCATTCTACGGGGTCCCATGTTTCTGCTCCTGCCAGTGCCACACTGGCCAGTTTACTGTAGCTTTGTGGTAGGTTTGGAAGTTGGGAAGTGTGAGTCCTCCAACAGTGTCATTCCTTTTCAAGGACGTCTGATTATCCGGAGTCCACAACCTTTCTGTAAGAACTTGGGGGTAAGACTGTCAATCCCCCATCTAACTTAAATGTGTGAGTCAAACTTAAGGAAGATTTGGTCCATCCCCATTGGCATCTAAGTTTGAAGGAAGTGGTTCAATCATTTATCCGACAAGTATTTATGACTATTGTGAGGGCACAGTGCGGTTGAAATAAGACCCAAGGGGGTACAGGAGTGCACTCGGCAAAGAGGGTGAGTGAGGAAGCGTCCCAGGCCCAGGGGACGGCACTGGCAAAGGGCCTGGGGCAGAAGGACCGGGGCAGCTTCCAGCATCTGAAAGAAGATCATATGTCTGTAGCAGTGAGCCCAGGTGAGCCAGAAGAAGCCAGAGAAGCAGGCAAGAGGCAGACCATGTTCAGTGATTTGGGTTTTTATCCTAAAGCACTAAGAAGCTGCTGGAAAATGTTGAGTTTGGAG
This sequence comes from Furipterus horrens, assembly GCF_987537825.1. Classification (NCBI taxonomy): domain Eukaryota; kingdom Metazoa; phylum Chordata; class Mammalia; order Chiroptera; family Furipteridae; genus Furipterus; species Furipterus horrens. The sequence goes on from NW_028327177.1 coordinate 6,288,231, forward strand.
TTGGAGAGGTGGGGAATGATACAACCAGGTTTGTGTTTTAAATTTTTCATTTTGCCTATTATCCAGTTATAGGGTGTGGCCCTTACTTGGATCTGGACTTTAAAAAACAATTGTTAATATTTTTGAGTACTTATGAGACTATTAAAAATGTGAACATGGAGTATTGGGTGACTTGAGGAATTATCTTTTTAGGTGTGACAATGGTATTGCAGTTATAATTTTATAAAAAGCCTCATCTTAGACATACATGCTATACTATTTATGATAAAATAATAAGATGTCTGGAATTTGCTCTGAAATAATGTCGGGAGGGGAAGGATTAGGGTATGGATGGAGTTGGGTTGATTTTGAACTGATGATGCTGGGGACTGGGTGGTGCATGCATGGGGTTCTTTATACTCTTCTCTGGTTTTTGTGTTTATAAAATTCTCCATAATGACACATAAAGAAAGGAAAAGATTATTCTAGCTTCTGCGTGGGGGACCAGATTTCAGAAGAAGAAATGATGATGCGGCAATCAGTGAGGAGGCAGGTGGAGTGGCCCAGGTGACAGTGATGGGGGCGTGGTCCCGGGCTGTGTCGTGGAGATTGAGAGATCCTAGAGACGAAGGGAGACAGGACTTGGGGATGGATGGGATACAGGGGTGACGGGGATGGGGGTCAAGAGTGTCCCTCAGTTTTTGACCGCAGGAGGAAGTGCCACTCTGAGCTAGGAATCACTGGAGAAAGGCCACACGGGTCCCCCGGTTCATCTTGTTTTCACAGCCCCAGCTCAACTTCCACAAATATGGAAGCCGTTCTCTTACGTAACTCACACCTCTTACCTCAGACTTCCTGTGCTCTGTGCACGCAGTGATGAATTAAGCTTTGATGTGCACGAATTAATTAAAATCCTCTCTCGGGTTCAGGGGGGCTGAAATATGGATCTTCATCTCTATCTCCCTCTTTCCTGGGGCTGGTTCCCTTTGCTGGGGACACCTCTGCTTTCCTGTGCGCACACAGCTGCAGGCGTCTGTCTGTCTGTCTGTCACACCTGTCAGCACACTTCCATTTCTGTTTAGGACCCGAGGTCTAGGGAAGTTAATGGCTTGTAAACTGCTCTCCCGTGTAGAGCTAGAAACAGAATGGAAGGTGGTTCCTGAGCTCTTGCTTGATGCAGCCCCAAGGTGGGTGGCTGGAGTGGTGGCCTCCTGGCTGCGTCCCTTCACACGCCCGGACAGCCACCTTGCGCTGTAAGAACATTCCTAACCAGGACGCTGGCCCCCAAACGAAGTCACGTGTTGATCTGAGACAGGATCTTCTGCCCAGTCTCGTTGGATGACTCTTGTCACTTTCTTCCTGCCCCTCATCCAGGTAAATTTCTGGCGTGACAGCTGAGACATGAAATCTTCAGTCTGCAGGCTCTCCACTTTTTCGAAAGATTCAATATGGAGTCGGTGAGTGGCCTTATCTCATCCTGTCTAGAGAGCCCGGCCTGGGAATGTGGAGGGATTCTTCGGGGGGTGTTGAAATGCACAATTTGACCAAACCCAAGCACTCACATGTGACAGACACACCATGAGTGTGAATATTCGTGGTGAACGGATTGCTCGGGGGCGCCGGTAGGACTGTGGACTTCTCCAAGTGGTTCCTGTCACTGGGCCTGTCTCCTTCGTGCAGAAGGAAAAGGGAGTGGTACCGTGCCAGCCAGCATGGCATCAGAGATAGCAGGAACAAGGGCCCCGCCGACAGGGATGGGCGCTGTTCGAGCCGAGGGGCTTTTCAGGAATATTCCTTCCTTCAGTCCCCCCTGCCCCCCAGTCCTCCCAGGTATCAATTACTCCGTTCATTTCGCAGATAAAGAACGTGCCCAGCTGGATGTAAAGTCAGTTGTTCCCGATTCCAGGTCTCCTGACTTTTTCCTCTATGCCATGTTGCCTCTTGGGAAAAGTAGGATTTGCCCCATTTTGCAGCTGGGAATACTGAGGCCTGGTATAGGAGACATGATGGAGTCTAAGGAGTCTGACCTCGGTGGGTGGAGGCTTGTGTTAGAGGATGATGAAAAATTACACTGGACAGGAAGAGCCGCGAACACCAGGCAGAGGAAACGCCTGGAGTCCGAGAGAGTCTTAAGTCACCAGGGTGCCTGGCCCAGGGCTGACCTGCTGTGGCTGGCTTTTCCCAAGAGTCAGTTTCGCGGTGGAAAGAGTAGGGGTGCCTGGGGGGGTGGGGGCTGAATCCTGGCTCTGCCACCACCTCTTTGTCTGACCTCAGGAAAGCCCCTGATCTTCTCTGCGTCTTCTGTTTTCTTATCTATGAAAGGGGAGGGGCGCTAGTGATGCTTCAGGTTTTTTGTACAGATCAGAAAAAAAGCCGTAGGAGGCACATGGAGTATCGTAATGATTCCAAATTTTAGGATGAAAGCAATTTTTAAGGTAATTAGACAAGGAGAAGTGCCCAGAATGGGTGGGAGAGATGAATGTCTGGAGGGAGGGGGCATCCTGAGAGGCTGGGATGTGACGCAGACATGAGGTGATTAGTCGGGGACTGTGCCCACTTCCCAGGAAGAATAAGACGGCCTATTTATTGTCAGAGTGTGACAGTTATAGGATTACCTGAAGTCATGTTATATTTCTTTATTTCTTTCTTTTTTTTTTAAATCAAGAGTCCAACACAAAGGTGATGTTAGTTTTGCAGATGCCTTTTTTGGTGATAAGGATTATCCGTGCGATAACTTAGCGCCTAATTTAGGATGAGGTTTTGCTATGAATGATGTGAGACCTAAAAGAACCTTGGTTTAACAGAGATAGAAATGTATTTCTTTCTTGCCTGAAAGCTCGAACACAGGTCGCACAGGCTGCTCCGGCAGCGTAGCAGAGACCCAGGCTTTGCTCCCGGGGCACGTAGGGGATGGTGACCGGAAGGGACATGGGGTGGGCTCCGGGGGGTCTGCAAATGCTCCGTTTCCTGGTCTGGGTGCTGGTTACATGGGTGGAAAAGTTTCTTGAATGGGAGACTTCTGACACAATCAATTTTATATCTAGTAAGTCTTCACTTAACATCATTTAGGCTCTGTGACTTTAAGCAAACTAACATACAAGAAAACCAAGTTTCCCACAGGCTCCTTGATGGAAGAGTTAAGTTCCAACAGCATCTCATTAGCGTTACACTGAAAACGACCTTAACCGAGGACCTGGGGTCTTTATATATATTTACATTATATCGAAATATGATTTGAATACAGCAAAACCCACAGTCTCTTAACTATGACAGAAGGCCCAACACCTTTCTTTCTTTTTATTTATTAATGTAGCTCCATCAGTCGCTTCCTACTTATGTGCCAGGAGCTGGGCTAGGTTTTTGGGATACAAAGCTGCGAACGGCAGCCACAGTCCTGTTCTCACGGGCTTTCTGTCTGGGGTAAAAGGAAAGATGTAAATATCATACAGATTGACAACCGCTGTATGAGGCTCAGTGTGGGACGCCCTGGGGTGCATAAATCCAACCACAGGAACAACACAGATTTCCGTCTCCACTGAGTCCTTTGATAGGAAAGAGTCGGAAGAAGGAGAAGACTGGAAAGGGTACAGATGACGTGAAGGCTGAGTGAGAAATGCAGAGCAGTCCCTCTGCATGCCGTTAACCAGCTCAGAGCGGGGGGCCGCCTTTCCTTTCCTTGTCTGCCACTGGGACAGATGTCTGCCTGGCATCTGGGGAGCAGACAGGTTTCAGAGTTGGGAGTCCAGGAGGTGAAAGGGGGAACCCACTGGAGCAGAGACTTGCTCCATTCATCAGGACACAGTCCAGGGACCTCTTACTGTGGTTATTAAAATAAATGGGTGAATGAATGAATGAATGGTTGAGTGACTGAGTGAACGAATGAATGAACGAATGGTTGAGTGAGTGAATGAATGAATGAATGGTTGAGTGAGTGAATGAATGGTTGAGTGAATGAATGAATGGTTGAGTGAGTGAATGAATGGTTGAGTGAATGAATGAATGGTTGAGTGAGTGAATGAATGGTTGAGTGAATGAATGAATGGTTGAGTGAGTGAATGAATGAATGAATGGTTGAGTGAATGAATGAATGGTTGAGTGAGCGAATGAATGGTTGAGTGAATGAATGAATGGTTGAGTGAGTGAATGAATGAATGAATGAATGGTTGAGTGAATGAATAAAATCACCCCTCACAACAATGCATTTGTCATCCCTGGGGAAGCTCAAGTCCAGGGGACTAAAGAACACAGTCTTCCCTTTATTCACCCCAGGTGCCATTAGGACACAGGGAGGGGAGGGACAGCACAGGGAAGCTGAACTGAATTCTGAGCCAGCAGCAGAAATCAGCTGGCCTTATTTTGAGAGCTTTCCTCCGTAGGTACAAAGGAACTGACCTTCTCCCCCAAGCCCAGGAGAAACCTCATGACTGCTCCCCCCAGCCTCCGCCTTTCCCAGGGTCAAGGCAGATGCCCTGTCATTGTCATGCCTCCGGCTGTCAGCCCAAATCGCATTTCCCTGAGCACAGCTGCTGTCCCTTGTTGGCTGCAGGACAGGGGTCAGGAAGGCACGTGGCACCTGGATGGGAAACGCGTCCCTGGAGCTGAACGCAGAGGTGCAGGCCTCTCAACTCTGAACTGCGTTTCTAACGTTGGTGGGAGGGTTGGCTGCACAGCCTTAGGGTTTCGGGCTGGAAAAGGAAAAGAAATGTTTTAGGAAAACATTTAATATTCAAGTTCAATATAATTGAGGCTGTTCAAAATGCAACTGGAAATGCCAGGGCTGCGGCCATTCCTCAGTTAGCTACACAGACGAAGGACGCTTCCACCCAGACGGAGTGGCGGGAAGCTGTGGTCCTGGTCTTGTTCCCTCCCTCCTTCCCTCCCTTTATTTTTTCCTTCTATCCTTCAAAATTTATCAGGTGGCTCCTGTGTGCCATGCCCTTCCCTGAATTTTGGGAAAATAGGTGAATAAGGCATTCCAAAGCCTCCCTGAGCATCTCTCCTTGTGTTTTGAAAAGTTTATCCGACAAATGTTTATTGAGCACCTAGTTTGCTCCGGTCTCTGAGGATAGAGGAACCTGGTTAATTTTTTGACTTGCCCCTACAGGATGGCGGGCAAGTGCCCATGCTGGGGTACCAGCATGAACAAAATGTAGCTTCTGTCTTGATGGAGCTAGAAGATTAGACAATATTGTACTTGTCTCCTAGGGCTGTGTAGACAAGTGCTCCCAAGGCCCCTGCCCATGGTATGTAGAAAGGAGTCGAGATTCCTTCCTATGGCCTGCGAAGGCCAGCGTGATGTAGCCCCTGCACCCTGGCGGGGACCCCGCCCCCTTTGCTCAAAGGCTTCGGCCTCTGGTTCCCTTCTGGTCCCAGCACACGGCCTCCTGTTGCTTTTCTGCCTGCAGGGCCCCTCTTCCTGCACCTCCTGCCCCACAACCTCCTGCTCTTCACGTGAGCAACAACCCTTAGCCTGGGGGCTCAGGCTCAACCTCTTTCCTCAGACAGAGCTTCCCTCCCCACCCCGACCCCCACCAGACCACAGCTCCCAGCAGACCATGGTGATGACTGCTGTCCGCGAACGTTACCCTGGGGCCTGGCACAGAGAGGATGGTCACTAAATATGTATGGCTGTTGAAATCAAATCAGTGGCCCCTGCTAAGTCAATCGTGAACACACAGAGCCCATGAGAGGCCTGGTTCCTGTAGAAGAGTCCTTTCACGCGTGAGGCAGTCCTCATACGTGTATACAAGTGATTGAAAATTGGGTGGGAACGAATTAACAAACTCATAGACACGGATGATCAGAATAGTGGTTACCCGAGGGGAGGGGGAAGGGGGAGAGGGCAAAGTGGGTCAAGGAGGGCAGCTGTCTGGTGGCGGATGGAAACTAGACTTTGGATGGTAAGCACACTACAGTGTATGCATGGACCAAATGATAACGCTGTGCACCTGAAATGTGTATGATTTCGTTAACTGATGTTATGTCAGTTGAAAGAAAGGAAGGAAGGAAGGAAGGAAGGAAGGAAGGAAGGAAGGAAGGAAGGAAGGAAGGAAGGAAGGAAGAAAGAAAAAGAAAAAGAAAGGAAGAAAGAAAAAAGAAAGAAAGAAACCATTGGATGTAACTTGGGCTTTTTTATATACCTTGGTTTCTGCTTTCACATTTCCTCTTACTGGGTCATCCAAAATGTGAGCGCTTACAAAAATGATTGATCCTAGGGAACACCGCAGCCTGGGAGACCCAGTCCCTGTTAAAGTTGATTTGATTTGGGTTTAAAATGGAAACTATGAGCTAATACATTTTATAGAATTGAGCAGAGAGCAGTTTTCTCTGTAAAAAAAAAAAAAAAGAGAGAGAGATGTGGAATGCTCTGTGTGGGTTACCATCGTGCCAAAAGCTCCCGAAAGGGGTTCTCTGCAAATGTTTGGGGTTTGGTGCTCAAAAACTACCAGGCAGGTTTCCCTGAGAGTTGACAGCCACCATGACAACACCATGGCCTCCCAAGTGAGGGTGTCCTTGCCAAAGGGAAGGGGAGGAGGACGGATCTGGCTGCGGTTTACAGTCACTGCAGACAGGTCATTAGCATGGCTGGCTGCCATGAGCTCTGCCAGGCGCATCATCGCGCGGCCTCTCCATCAGCAGCAACGCCGTTCCCCGGCCACAAGCTGTGGCTGAGGCGTCTGCTTCTGGCTGCTCCTCCAGGGTGAGTTATGGCTGTCAGACGTTTCCACACGCTGGGAAACTTGGTGAGGGAGGAGACTGGGAATGGAGTTTTCACCGGGAGCTCTGTGAGTGAGTGTGTGTCTGCCGTGGGCCGGGCTCTGTGCTCAGGCCTGTGGCCAGCGTGGTGGCCGACTTCCCTTGTACCCCCCCACGCCCGTCCTCCTCTCCCCCGTACAGGAGTTCTCTGGGGAGCAGGAAAGGGAAGGCGACCATTATCACCCAGAATGAAGGCTTGTCTGCAGACCAAGTCATAAATGACATAGCGGTGCTGACGGCTTTGATGTTGCACCTGAGCAGCCATCGTTGTCCCGCCCCTCGTGCAGGGCCATCTCATGCTCGGAGGAGAGAGTGGCTCATGTCTTTATTTTAATCAGAGAAGGCCTTCCCTGCTGGTAACTGGAGGTCATCCCGTTTCATCTCGGAGTGTTCCATCTGGTTTGAGTCGTTGATCGCCTTTGAACGCACCTGGTGGGGCTGGAGGAGCCCGATGGAAAGTTGACTCACTGTGTTGTTAGCACATGCAGGTTTAGAAGATTCAGGAACCCAAGGGAGAGTGTAGATGAGTTTGGCCCGTGCACAAAGGGCCATCTCCTCCGTGAGCTGGGAGAAGGGCAGGTGGCCTATCCCGAAGCGGAGTCAGTAGACCTGGGTGGGCGCTCCTGTGGTCCCCAGACTGATGGAGAGACCGGGCAAGCCCTTTCACTTCTCCCGGATGCTGCTGTCCTTGTATCAGTTGGGCATCTTTCTGTGACAAGCAGTAGAACAGAAAGGAAAGTCCAAGGTCGGATTCAGGCCCTTCTAGATCATCCGGGCTCGGTCTCTTTGCCTGCTACGGTATGACATAGGTAAACGTTGAGACTTACCTGTCTGAGACCTCCTTGCTCTGTGACCTGGGGCAAGCCACTAACCCCTGTGAGCCTCAGTTTCCTCCTGTAGTGAGGATTAAGGAGCCAGTTCCAGAAAGCAGCTAGCACAGGGCCTGGGGCACAAGAGGCCCCCTTGGCTCTGCCCTGGTCTCAGTTGGATCCCCGCTCAGGCTTTCTCCCCTGGTCACCTCCTAGGGTCTGGGGCTCACTGCCTCCTGGCTTCTCACCCACCGTAAAGAGAGTTTCTTTTTCCCAGAAGCAGTCAGGAGTATGGACGCAGGTCTCAGGTTCCCTGGCTGCAGGCACGCGCTACCAGCCAGGGAGTTATTTTCTGGGTGGTTGGCGTTTGGGGAGGCATCTGAGAAGAAAGCAGCCTGCCCACCATATCAGACAAGGATGGGATGTTATTTCCGGGGAAAGACGGAAAAAAGAACCTTGCAAAGCCTTGTTTTATGAGGGGGTGTACTTAGAGAGGGAGGCAGTTAAGGTGTCACAGACGGCATGCTCTTCCATGCCTCAGTGCCTTTGCATACGCTGTTCCCGCTGCCAGGGATGCCACGCCCACCCCCTTCATCTCCCAAGACCCACTCTTCCCTGTAGCCACCCCCCCGCCCCGGCTAAAGCCGCCGGTGCCCCTGCCGCCCCTGCCATTAATTGCTTTTCCGTTTTGAAACAAGCATCTGTGGAGTGGTGACGGCCCTCTGTCCTAAGGAGACAAAAGGGGAGAAATCACAGCGCCTGTGTCCACATTAGTTTGATCCTTCCCCGCTGCTCTTTCTTCTCTATCCAAGTGGGTATTTATTTATTCATTTATTCAACAACTATTTATGAAGCACCTTCTCTTTGCCAGGCATTGCTCCAGGAGCTGGAGATTCAGTGGATAGCGGAAAAGACAGTAAAATCCATAATTACAGCGGTCTCGGCTTATACTCAGGGGGTAGTTCCAAGAGGCCCAGTGAGTGCCTGAGACTGCGGGTAGGACTGAACTCTGTATGCCCCCGGTTTTCTTCTAGACATGCATACGTGTGCTAAAGTTGAATCTATAAATCGGGGTACCGTAGGAGAGCAGCAACAGTGATAATAAAATAGAGCCGTTATAATAATAGACTGTGATGTAAGTGTGTGAACCTGGTCTCTCTCTTAAAAGACCTCACGGTATACTCTGCTCACCTTCCTTGTGATGATGGCAGATGAGGCGGCGAAGGGAGAGACTCAGAACGGGGCGCAGCCTCAAGCTCGCCCGTGTATTATTTCTGGAATTTTCCATGTAATAGTTTCAGACCACGGTTGACCACAGGTCACGAAACCTGGAGAAAGCAAAACTGCGGGTAAGTGGTGACTGCTAACATGGTGACCAAGAAGGTCGTCAGCAGTGGCGTGTGATTTCACAAAGTAAACAAAGGTAAAGGTTGCCAGAGGGGAGGGGGATTGTGGGAGGGGGCTGGATGAAAAGGGGACGGGATTAGGGAGGACAGACTGGTACTTCCCGAGTAGTCCCAGGGATGTAAAGCACAGCACGGGGAATACAGTCAATAACATTGTAATAACTATGCCCAGGGCCAGGTGGGCACTGGAATATCAAGGGGAACCACTTCGTAAATTATATAAATGTCTAATCACTACGCTGTACCCATGAAACCAATATAAAATAATTCTGAATGTCAGCTGTAATTGAAAAGTAAAAATTAAATTAAAGAGACAAAAACAAAAAATAAAGGGAGAGAGAGATCAAGGGATGGGGAGTGGGTTGGGGGGAGGGAGCCTGAGGGGCGTGACGAGAAGGACTATGGGACGGGAGCATGAAGACATCCGGGTGCAGGGCGCTCCCGGAGGGGAGCCGGTGCCATGGCCTCCCGTCCCAGGAGTGACGGGAAGCCGGGCTGCGGTGGGAAGAGAGGTGGGAGGTTTGGAAAGTGAGGCCTGGAGACCCCGTCAGACCCGGAATCAGAGGTGAGTTGCCTTGTGTTCCCAGCTGGTGCCGGGCATTGGAGACTTGCCTTACGTGCTACTCCAAGGGCCTTGGGAGGCTGCCGTTGAAATTCCTTGCCTGGCCTTCAGTCACTGCATCTCCTCGGCGCCCAGACGCTGGGCTTCCGGGGTGGTAGCCGCTGGCCACCGGGGGCTCCTTAAGACCGAAACGGGGCTGGTCTGAACTGAGACGCCCTGTGAGTATAAAATCAACCAGTTTCTGGAGACTTTGTCTGAAAAATAAGGGATACCAGCTGGGATGGTTGTCATTCTTCTGTTGATCACATGTTGCAATGGTAATATTTTGGAACTATTAGGTTAAATGACACTCAGATGAATGTTACTTTTCTCAATGCGGTGACTGAAAATGTACAGCTCTGTCCCAGCTGTCTACCTGGGATCATTCCCTTAACTCGCTGTCTCAGGCCCTCAGCCTGACACTCACAGGTGCTTAAGAGAAGGGGACAGAGGGGTGGCACCTGTGCAGCACATCCCTGGGCACAGGTGCGGGGCTGAGTGGCAGGGGGCCAGGCTTCCCGCCCAGCCTTCTCCAGCCCTTGGACCTCTGAGCCAGAGGACAAGGAGCAAGGCCACCGTGCCAGGCATGGAGCGTGGTGTCTGGCTGGTCCGCGTGCTTCCACCTGCCACACCCAGAGGGACAGGTGAGTCAGCAGCTGAGTCAGTGAGGACAGAGCTGCGCAGAGGAGGTCTGTCCTGTTGCGATTCTGGCAGTGGGTTGCGTGAGTGGATCTCGTGGCCGGAAGGAAGGAGGGAGTGTTTGTGGGTGCAGGGTCTTTTTCTAACACCAGCTCTGACCCCAGGCAGCTGGCCAGCTCTCGGACACCAACTGAATGGCAATCCATTCCGTCCTGATGCTAACGACCCAGAGGGGCTCAGTTCTGCTGGACTGCTCCTGCTCCAGATGCCAGGCACACGTCTCAGGGATACTTCTGATGGACAGGCTATAAATCAGGAGGTCTCCACAACCCCCTCACGGTCAATAATTTGTCAGAATGACTCACCGAACTCAGGAAAGCACTGTCCTTGCTATAACCAGTTCATTACAAAAAATACAGCTCCAGAATGGCTAAATAGCAGACATATGTAGGGCGAGGTCCTGGGTGGGGGTTGTGCACAGAGCTTCTGTGACCTCTCGGGGTCGCTGCCCTCCAGTCCGTTGATGTGGTCATCCATCCAGAAGCTCCCCATCACGGTAGTTCAGGGGCTCTATGGAGGTTTCATTACACAGGCTTGATTGATTGAGTAAATCATTGGCCATTGGCGATGGAACTTCAACGCCTCTTCTGCCCCTGGGGGTCTCTCTGGTCACCGTCAGGAAGCTGGTCAGCCCCTACCTGGGAGTCATCTCATTAGCATACAGGAGACCCTCTTGCCTTCTGCAGGTTCCAAGGATGTTAGGAGCCCTGTGCCAGGAACCAGGGACAAAGACCAAATATATTTTTTATTATTCCACAGTGGGGCATAATATTAATGAGATCAGATGAGGAACATGTGGGAAGACCTGTAACTGGCAAATTGCCTGGATCACGGCGTGTTATATGTCGGCATGTGTATTGGAAGAGGGGAGCGAGAGAGGTGGTAAATCTCGCTGTATAGAACTGCTGGTGCTGTCCATCCTGCAACAGACATGCAAAGCACCTACTGTGTGCTCGCGTTGTGCCCATGTCAGGGCTAACATTTCAGCCAGAGTGAAGCTTCTCAGCATCAAATCTGTTCATGACCAGTGCCGGCTTAGAAGCTCAATTTGTTTTTAAGACAAAGACCAACTCCTTGGCATGACATCCAAGGCCTTCCCTGGCAGCCCCTGCCCTTCTCTCTGCCCTTGGCTCTGATCCTTCCCAGTGTGTGCCCTTCACTCTCATTGCACGGAGCCGTTTGCAGGGCCCTGCATCTGATGCACCTGTCAGATCTCCACCCGCTTGTACTTGCTGGTCCCTCTGCCTAGAACACCCTTTGCCAGCCAATCGACTAGCTCATTCCTCCATGAGGCAGCTCAGCGTCACCTCCTCCAGGCAGTCCTTCCAGATTCTACCATTGCCCTGTCGCTTCTCCATGTCCCCTGTATTTATTTCTCCTAGCACTTCAGTCACTCAACAGATTCATATCAGGCACTTACTATGTTGAAGAGACTGCACAGTTAACTCTAAGAATCCCTCCACTATCTATCAGCATTGATGAAGCGCCAAAGGCTGAGCTAACCAACTACACGTATTATCTCACTTAATTCTCATGCCGCCCTATGAAGTAGGCACCAGTATTAACCCCACTTTTCAGAGATGGAAACTGAGGATTAAAGAGGCTAACAGAAACAGTAAGTGATGGACCAGGATGCACAACCCAAGCAGTCAGACCCAGAGCTCTTGTACTTCACTGGGAAACAACATTGTCCTTTATTGCATTATCTTGCAACTCTCTGTTTACTCTGCCTCCCGGATCAGTCCGGGTCCCATCAGGACGCAGATGGCATGTTCAAAATAGGATAACTCGAGCAGAGTTTAACAAGGACTAATTCAAGATGCGTGGGCCAGGGGTCGGGAAACCACAGGGGATGGTGGGACACCCCAGGCCTCTCTGAAGGTCTGAACTGGGAAGCAGGAGCCAGAGATGGGGACAGCACCTCCTCTCTGCGTGTTTGTATTCTTCCAGCCGCCATCCAGACGTGCCACTAGCCAAACCCCACCAGAAGCTGGAAGACCACGGTGCCCTGCCGCGTGTTGGGAGCAAATCAGACCTCTGGGGTCCGGAGCAGACAGGGAAGGGAGCCAGTGGTCGTGGCAGGCTATCTGCACACTCTCTGAGTATCTCTAGGCTCCTGGAGGGCCCAGCTTGGCCTTGCTCTATGGCCCACTGCTGGACGTGCTCAGGGTGTGTGTCAGTGAATAAACAACGAGTGACTGCCACTCGGTCAAAAGGCTCCTTCCACGGTGCCTGCTTGCCGATCGTGTGTGTGCTTAGGATTCGGAGTGTGTATGTGTGTGTCCGTGTTATTTCTAGGCGTGGATGTGTGTGTGTACTCATGTTATCGCTAAGGTTTGCCGTGGGAAGAGGGTGGCAAAGTCCTTCCAACCCTGAGTTGTCTGCTGCTTTTCAGTGGCGCTCAGAAACGTTTTCCACCTCTTGCCCCATTTGAACTTGGATGTGAAAGGAGAAAACAAGATTTTTTTTTTTTTAATAAGCAAGCAAATGCCGCACCCATTTCACACTGGCTGCCCGCGGCCACGATTACTGAGATAACTACGCTTGCCTCAGCCTCTGCCTGAAATCCCGAGATAAGGGAAGGGTGGCTCGTGGGAGGGGCTGGCACCCAGGGCAGAGCTCCCAGCCCAGCCTCGTGGCCAGGACCCCACGCCTGTGGTCGGCAGGCCCTCTCTGTGCCTCCAAACTGAGGTCCCTGAGGAAGGGAGCCCAGCCAGAGAGAAATGCCCTGAATTACTGTTGTATGTCTGGGAGCCCACCTTTGCTAGGTTAAGGGGCTCCAAGGGAAAACTGATTCCAACTGATTGTCATTCTTTTTTTCAATCTGTGTATCATGTGTGAATGCGTTTGTGTCTCTGAAGAGGCAGGGTAGGGGTTGGGTTATCTCCCTCCCGAAGGACATCATCAGATCAGTTAGAAAGTTGTGGCTTCCTAACTGATGACTGTTTCTCAGGTGTGTCTGCAGGAGCGCCACTGTAGACAGCTGATGCTGACAAACATATTGGCTTCGAGGCCACACAGACATGATTGTTAGTATAGGGGCCAAGTTTTCAATGTCTCCGTGCCTCAATTCCCCCATCTGTAAAGGGGGGATCATCTTACATCACAGGACTGTGGAAGAATGAAAGGAGGTAAAGAGCTCTGAGCAGGGGTGGATGGGCAGTGATGGGAGTTCCCTTTCTTTTCCTTTTCCTTTTTACGGGGAGAACCCCGCTTGCCTGTTCTTTCTATCACGCCTTTCCAAATTCCCTCCACTGAAACCAGAGGGAGGAGACATCATGTCTTTCTTTGTTTGCTTGTGTTACTTTCCGTCTTTCTCTTCTGCTGCCCACTCCCACCGCAGCCACAGCCAGAACCCACTGGGGCCTCTCCCCCCAGCCAGTGCCCCAGAGCCACCCTGCCCGTGGTCCGCCCTGGAGCAGCCAACGGGATGGCGGCAGGTGCGGGCACATTGCGACCCGAAGGCTGTAGAAGCCAAGGGCTTAGAGCCCTGAGACTGAACGCCAGTCAGTAATGATAAACCACCCCTGATGTTGGCCTGGGTCCTCTCCACGCCTGTTGACCCCAAGTGACCCCCAGGGAAGGCCCGTTGCTGAGACCAGCAAAATGGAGCAGTTAGCAGTAAAGATGAAAGTGGGGGCTGGGTGCAAGGCAGCCAGCTGATCATGAGGTTCAGTGCGGCTAAGATCCCCAAGGTGACGGTGCTCAGAGACAGATCCTTGAAGTGTGGCCTTGGGTGATTCTTTAAAGTGGATGCCTCTTCCATTATGCCTTGAAGGTCATCCCAGTTGCCTTGTGGATGAGGCTCAGTGAACAGTTACATCTCTAAGAAGCCAAGATGCGTTCATCTCCTGCCGTTTTCTGGGGGTGGGAGTGTGCTGTGGGCACTGCCCATGGAAGCCGGGCACCGTGGCCCAGGCTAGGATCTAAACTTGGGTCAACTTGACTCGAACATTCACGCTGCTTCCCCATTAGGAACCAGGTGATGATGAAGCCAGTTTGCTGAGTGGGGCAAAATGAGCAATCGGCTTGTTAAAAATTAATTATGCCTAAATAGTAGAGCCAACATAGACCAGAAGCTTGACCCTCACTGAATGCCTTTTTGCACTCTGAAGGGGAGATAGCAGTCGTTGGGAACATGATTCTAAAACTTTGCTGTCTCGGGGTTAGTAATCGGAGAATCTGGGGTTTAACCATGAGAACAGAAACTACTACCCAGATCAAATCCATCTCTGGTCCCATGTGAATCAGCCTCTCTTCTGTCTGGTGGCCTTTAACTGTGGCGTGCTGGAAAGAGAACTGAACTTGGCATCAGAAGAACTGGATGCCAGTGTAGACGTAAACGCTTCATAGCTTACCCGGTGGTGGGCAGGCTTCTTAAGCTTCATAGGTACCTTCTCTTCACAGGAGGTGTCGAAGATGCCGGCCACATCCTAAGAGGTAAGCATGCCCATTGCCTTCCTACTATAATCCGTTTAGCTTCTCCCTGATTCAGACTGGTTGAGATTAGTCTGCCTTTGTTACGAATAGATATACGTTGGACTCAACCTTGGCAAAGATCAGGGAGAGAGTTGCCATGGGGCTCTGGACTGTGGGACTATTTTCTGGCTAGAAGAGGTGGCCCCTTTTTAGAATCATTGAACGTAAAAGACAGCTTGGGCCAAATCTTCTGTGTGTGTGTGTGTGTGTGTGTGACAGAGAAAGCATGTGTGTATACATGTTTTTATACTCCACTATATTCCTCGGAGAATAGAGCAAATTGCATTATAAAATATAAAACCAGGGGCAAGATATATGCATAAAATTCCAAACCACAAGTAGGCTGCAATGTAAATACTAGGGGTGGAGGAGTAGCTGCGTGTACCTCAGGATCTTACAGAGCTGTTACTTTGAACCTACAGATTTCTTCCTGAGCTTTTTATACATGGATTATTATATACACAGTACTTTTGTGAACGTTATTTTATGTGTCTTTTGGTGAACATATGCATGCATTTCTGTTGGGTACGTACCCAGGAGTGAAATTATTGGTTCATATTATTCTTTCATTCAAATTGACATCATCAAAGTAAATAATAATTATAATAATAGGTTCGTGGAAGGTGAAGAAGAGTGCACACAGCAAAGTTTCAGTTCTTTGCACTGAATGAACAGTATGGGAGACAGACATTGTATTCCCATGTACATCGGCTTATTTCATATTCCCAGTGAAGTTTTCACCATTAGCTCCACTGGAGGCCTGAGGGACCTTGAGTGTTTTGCCCAACGTCATGCAGCTTGAAAATGAGAGTGTCACAGTTTGATTCCAGGTCCTTGGACTCCTGATCTGCGCTCAGTTTGGCCACTGATTGTTTCCTTGAGATAGTGGTATTTTCTGTAAAGCCTGTGAGCACCAGATATTTCTGATCTTAGGTGATTTTTGCTGGTCCGATTGAAAACCCTTCTAAAAGCCCCGCCCCTGGCAAGGTGCCTAGAATACAGCACCACGGGCCCAGCGGCCCCTAGATGAGAAAGGTCCTTCAGTTTGAGGACCCCTTCTGACTGAGGCCGCCATCAGCTGAGCAGGACGGTTTGCCCTCATTAGCAGCCACATGGATTTAAAGTTTCACTTTGGGGGTGTGTGTGTTATCCAACTCCTACAGTTTTTGTCAGTATCTTTTCCCTTCTCGGTGTAGCCCCTTACTATCCCCAGCATAACTGCTCCTTTCCATCTGCCGAAGGCCTAAAAACCAGCTCACTAAAATTGTCAGCGTTGAGTGTCAAGGAAGAGAAAATGGGGGCCCAGTGAGAGCTGAGGGGGTGCTCCTGTAATTACAATGCATGCGTTTTGGCGCATGGGCTTTGTAGAAATGAATTTGGCCTGGGGATCCGTGTGGTTCTTTACTTCCTTGTTCCTGTGCTCGGGAAGAGGTGAATAGCATGCGTTAGTGTGTGCGTGTCCACATGCACAGACGTGCACTATTAGAAAAGGGAAAAGTAGAGTAAAAACTCCGCTCTGATTCTCAAGAAAGGGCTGTCATAAGCTTTCATCTGAATTCTCTTTCTTCTCACTCACTTGCATACATATACGAAATGCTGCCTGTCACGCAAAATAACAGTGGAATTTTTTACCCTTAGGAAAAGTATTTGGGGTACCCGCTCTCCCCATCCACAGTGTGTACATAATCAGATAGATTAAGCTACATAATAAAACACTGTGGAAAAAAAAAATCTTTTCTTCCTGCAAATGTTCCATCCTGGCTTCTGTCATTGTGGCTTGAATTCTTAACCCTAAATAGAAAGAAGGATAATGAAAGAAAACCCATTCTTGAGCCCACAATACTATACCACCCTGCTGTTGGGTTATAGATAATATGTGGACTAATAAATATCACATCTAGCTTATGTAAACATACAAACAACAAAACCGATTCTCTCTCGGTTGCGGAAAGGCCGCCACTGTTTGTCCTAAGGGCAGGGAGAGTAATTCTGGAATTTTAAATAATTGCCTTGGAGAGATGGGGCCGAATGTTGATTATAAAGCACAGAGTTCTTTCAGCTTCATCATCCTGCTGACTGTTGGCATCTTCCCTGTCTCTTCTCTCTTAACCAAATTGTGCAGAAGCTGTGTAAATAAATTTGCTTCTTCAGAAATCCACTCTGGGAGCCTGTTGGCTCCTCTGTGGCTGTATTTCTGAATCCATTCCTGAGATGACATTTAAGTGCTTCTCTAATATGTATTATCTGTGCTTGGTAAATTGAGACCAGACTTTTCAGTGATTCCATAACTTCACAAAATAGGCCTCGGTGACTGTTCTCAGCGTAATTCAACAGACTATCTAAGCCTCTGAATATAGAAACTAAAACGGAGGACAAGTTGGGGAAATGGACTCTGGTAGAATCCTTCTGATCTCACCACTTCTGAGATTGGCTTGTTTTTGGTTCAGTCTTAGTCGGTTCAGCACGTTCACAGGCCCAATACAAGTTATGATCAGATTTCAACTGCTTATCAACAAAAATCCAAATGACATTAGCAGTTAGGGCTTTTTTCTTCTCCTCCTCAGACTGAAGAAGTCTGGAATGGTCCACAGGCAGACAGTGCCTCCTTGGTTATTGGGGCCCCAAGCGGTTTCTGTCTCTGGTTCTGTCGTCCTTGTCATATTGCCTAATGATCCGAAATGGCTGCTGGAGCATCAGCCATCACATCCGCATCCCTGGCCGCAGGATGGAAGAAGAGGGAAAGGATAGCAGGCGTCTTCTTCTTGCCAGATCAGCTCTTTTTAAGGCACTTTCCCCAAAGTCCTGAAACATAACCCTCAGGTTGCCCCAATTGAAACAGAACCCACCGGCTATTTGGTTATGAGGGGCTTGATTGCCTGTCTCCAAAAAGCATCACTTTTACTATCAGAGTTTGGGGAAAAGAAAAGGAATTGCTGATTTAAAGGTTATACAGATTAGATTAAAGGCAGATTTCTGCCGTTAAGTTTTACTTTTTTTAAAACACCTACAAACACATAGTTGTCTTCTTCTGCCAAACTAGGCTAGTTTTAGAATAGAAAAGCCAGAGGTACCGTTTTCCTGCTTCCCAGACACAGCTCAGCTTTACTGGCAGCTTTCAGTTATTGGTGCCTGACTGGGGAGGTTTTGCCTGTGTCACGTGTTTTCCAGCTTTTAGTTCAGAACCACATGGCTTTTCCCTTCTACCTTCTTGCAGACCGTGTGGAGTTTCCAGCCTTCTTGCAAGCCGCGTGGCCTTCTTTTTGTTAATGGCTGCCCCCTTATCTTTAAATGCCTGACCGTGGCCTGTGACGCAGGCTCTGTAAGCTTTTCGTCACCATTCTACGGTCAAAGCCCCTCCCATCCCCGTGGGGACCCTGCTCTGTAACTGTCCTACAGAGCAATTCAGCCCCCAGCTGCAGTGGAGGCTGGAGGATGCGTCTTTTAGCCACACCCATTGCTGGCCTACATCGCAGGAGGCTCTTCCTGAAGAAGAGAGACTGGATAGAGGGGATGTACCTAGCAGTCCCTGCCACATCCAGCAAGGTACTAGTTATACAGAGACTGCAGGGTAGTAGAAAGGGCTTGAACTCTGAAATCAGATGGCCTTGAATTTGAAACCTGCGTAGCTCCTCCAGGTACCAGTCCCAGGACCACTTCTCTGCACCTCAATTTCCTGTCCATCATCGGGAGGAGAGGAATCACTCCTTTGTAGGGCTGTTGTGAGGTTGAAACAAAACACGAATATAAATTTCCTTGTATACAGTAGGTACTCAGTGGTAGCCATTAATAGTTATTATTAATGGACGTCTTGTGCCTTAAACTGGTCCCACCGTAGTGAGTATTTTTTAAATTGAGGTATAATTTACATAACATAAAATTTACCCTTCTAAGGTGTACAGGTCAGTGGTTTTTAGTGTATTCACAAAGCTGTTTCACCATCACCAGGGTCTAATTCCAAGACATTGTCATCACCCCCCAAAACAAACACCCTATTCATTGGAAGTCACTCCCCCTCCTCCCTTCCCCCAGATCCTGTCTCTATGGATTGGCCTCTTCTGGACATTTGGTATAAATGGAATCACACAATTTGCGACCTTTGTGTCTGTCATGCAGCATAATATGTTTTCAGGTTTCATCCGTGTTGTAGCATGTATCGATCGGTGCTTTATTCATTTCTTTGTGGCTGAAAAATATGCCGTTGTATGGAAGGACCACGTATCCGTTCATCCGTTGATAGAATTTGGGTTGTTCCCACTAGACGGCTGTTAGGGACTATGCTTATGAACATTCTTGCACAAGGTTTCGTGTGGATGTGCGTCTTCATTTCTCTTTGGTACCTGACTAGGGGTGGAGCCGCTGGGTCACATGGTAACAGTATGTGTCACCTTTTGAGGAGCTGCCAGATTGCTTTCGAAAGCTGCTGGACCATTTTACATTCCCACCAGCAACGTATGCGCGTCCCAGTTTCTCCACGTCCCCTCCAACACCTGTTACTTTCCATGTTTTCTTATTATAGCCGTCCTCCTGGGTGTGTTTTTGGTTTGCATTTCCCTAGTGACGACTGATACTGAGCATCTTTTCATGTTCTTATCCATGTTCATATCTTCTTTGGAAAATGTCTAGTCAGGTCCTTTACCCATTTAAAAAATTAATTATTTGTCTTTTTATTGTTGAGTCACAAGAGTTTATATGTTTTAGATACTAGACTCTTATCAGATACAAGATTTGCAAATATTTCCCCCTATTCTGTATGTGTTTTCTAACTTCCTGTTTACGACAGTCCTCTGAGGTGAATCTCATGGTTCCCGTTTTACCTTAGCTTATCCAGTGCAGCATATCTACTCATCGTACAGGTGGTGCTGGAACCTGGAAAAAGATTAGCCAGGGCTCTTCTAGTTTTATTGGTAGGAACCCTCTTAGACCAGCTTTTTTGCTAATATATTAAGTTGGCCGGAAAGTCTGTTTGGTTTTTTTCCATACAATGGCTCTAGTAGTCCTTCGTGGTCTTTAACTTCACTCAAAACTATTTTGTTAGATTGTGTTGTGACAGCTGTCCTATCAGCGTGCACTCAAAAAAACTCATCAAAATTGGTGAACTTTTGTGCAGCCATTTTAATGTTGAAGATGGAAGAAGGCGACATTTTTGGTGTATTACACTTTACTATTTCAAGAAAGGTAAACGCCCAACTGAAATGCAAAAAAATGATTTGTGCAGCATACGGAGAAGGTGCTGTGACTAATCAAACGTGTCAAACGTGGTTTGCAAAGTTTCTTGGCACTATTGACATTTTGGCCAAATAATTCTTTGCTATGGGGCCGTCTTATGCATTGGAAGATGTTTAGCAGCATCCTGGCCTCTACCCATTAGAAGCCAATAGTGGGACAGAGCTGACATACTCAGAATATCCAAATCAATAAAGATTGGTGAAAATGGAAAATGTGTCTTTTATTTTATGGAAAAAAACGAAATGGACTTTTGGCCAACACAACAGAAGTGTAGTTGCTCACACACCCGGGAAGACCAGGGGCCAATGGATATAGGTGTGGGATAGGTTCTGCAGGTCCGGCGATTCAGCGAAGTCACCAGGATTCTCCTGTCCTGTCTCCATTGCTTGCCATCTTTGGGTTGGCATCACTCTTAGGCAGGCTCTCTCACATGCGGCAGCTGTGGTTACCAGTAGCTGAAGACTTAGTCCTTTGAGCTGGACCTTCTAGAGAAGAGGGACATCGCTCTTGACCCTAGTAGCATCCATCTCAGACTGCCAGAGAGCTCCCCAGTTGGCCTCATTTGAGTTTAATGCCCTCTCAAGGCTGCCTTCAGGAATCTCGGAAGCTCTGATTAGACAGCCTGGCTCCAGCCCTCTGCTTGGGAATGTGGAGACATATATTGACAGTCTCTAGAAAATCACGTTGAGTCCAGGAGGGTGTAGTTCCTAAAAGAAGGTCAGACAGAAAATCGAGTCTATGCCTACCACGCTGGTCTGAATTGCTAAGTTCAAGATGCTGAAATTAGTTGGAGGTAAGTGAAAGTTAATTCACAAGACCAAATATTAGGAGAAAAGTCAGTTTGTTCACAAAAGAAAAATGAAGGATATTGAAAATAATTATCTCTAGATCCAGTCGACACTGAGTTCTCTGCTGTCCACTTAAACATAGTAATTTTATAAATTGGTTTGTATTGTACTTCTAAATCTCTTCAGGCCACAGCAAAAAAGACTCATTTTTTTCAACAACATAAGACAGGATTTGAAACCAGGAACAGGAGCTTAATGTGTTTGTTAAAAGATTTGCTACAATTATAGTTTTTTTTTTTTTTTTTATTTGAACCCCTAATGTGATTTAGAATGTTCACACCGGAGAAAGATGTTAACCAAATAGCACAAGCTATGAAAACTCGGTAGCGGGTGGGCAATTTTCCTTTTGCAAATGGAGCAGGGCCCTACATTTGACATAATGACAGAAAAATTCCGTTATAATACAGCTCATTGTCGATTCACACACATTTGCAGGTGAATGCATGGTTTTGGAAGGCAACAAGTGGACACTGTTGATAGATTCACATAATATAGGGGACCCCTCTCAGAGGTCCAGAACCGATGATTCTTCTTGGCCTAAAAGTAGCTCTTGAGGCAGAGTTGGGGGCCCCGCAGTGTTTGGAGTGGGTTGTGACACTGATGTCCAAAAAGAATTCATTGACGTCTAGGCTGTTCGTTCCCCAGAACCTCAGTGAGCTTCCATCCCAGGCCTGGTTTTAACTACAAGGACAATGGAGCTGAAGCAGGTGAGCTCGCTAGCATTCTGCACTCTAGCTCAGTGCAGAAGTCCCAGACAGCTGTCAGTAATCAAGTTTTTCTTCCTGACTAGTGTTTTAGGTGATTAGCCGTCCTTAAAAGTGCTCATACGAATAGGTCTGACCAGGCCTTGGGCAAATCAGAGAGCTCTCCATACATGAGATGACCTTCTTTTGGACTTTACCAGCATAGGTACACATTTGTTTTGCTTGAATCCTTCGAGTACTTCATCAGGTGTGCTGAAAACTTGTGTCTCTGCCAACATGTAAGGACAGGGGCTGTGTCCTGCGTATCTTTTTGCCTTATGAAGAGCCTGGCATAGGGTCTGTTTAGGATACAAATAATGATATTAGGAACTAATATTTATTGATCATTAACTATATACCAGACACTGTGCTAGGCATCTTGCATGGGTTATCTCATTTATACATTACAACAACCCTATAAGAGAGAGCTCTTCTCCTTATCCTCCTTTTAAAGACACGGAAACTGACATTCCGTAACTTGCCTAAAGTTAACAGTCCCTATTAAATGTCCAGGCTGGGATCTGAAGCTGGGTAATCTGAATCCCGGCGTCATACTCTTAATCACTGGAAAGGTTATAGTGCTGCTTAGTAACTGTGGGATGGAATTGAACGGGTGGGTTCCAACCTAACCCGCTGGGGAACATCCTCAGGGACCAGAAGACTGTGCCTTCATATCTGAAAACGCCCACGGGGCGAAGAACTTGCCAATCAGGAGAGGAAAGTGGACTTGGCCACAGGAGAAATCTCACTTATCTCTGCATGTGCTATAGAGCTGCTGGGGGTGGAGGCGGGGTGGGTTGTTGACCAAAACATCACTTGCCACTTATAAGGTCACACAACATCTCTATCCTTGTTTCTCCTGACTTCTTATCTTTTATAAAGGGGCTCTCAAGGAAGGGCAAGGATGGAGGTCTTAGACGGTCCATCACTGACCCTGATTGCCCCAAGCCCTCCAGCTCCATTGGCTTTGGGGAGCAGGAGAGGAGAGAACGAGACAAGAGAAGGGAAAGGGAGGCAGGAGTGCCACTTGGTCTCAGGGGACTCAGAGCATTCTTGCTCAAAATCAGCGTCATCAGTTCGGTGAGCTTATGCCGAATTTTATATGCGTACAGTTTTTAGGTAGCAGGCAAATGTCCGTAGGCATTCCTTGAGATCATGATGCAAAGACCAACATGCTCTGTGCTTAAATGGGAGTTTCAGATGTCTTTCTGAAGACTAGGGCCTTGGTCCCTTCCTTGCAATGTAACTGGGAAAGGAGAAAGAGTGGGAAACTCCTCAGCCCCAGTTCCCCATGAATCTGCCAGGGAATGCTGTGCAAGCCATTCAACCACTTGAGAAGTAGTTTCCTCATCTGAAAAATGAAAGGACTGGAAGCCACGTTCTTCTTGAAAATCTTTCTGGCCCTGGTCGTTTATGATGATGTTAGATGATTGGAAGAGACTCTTGAGAACCAGGATTCCTCTTTCTAGTTTTCCTCTCCCGAGTCCTTTCATAGTTCTCTCCCTGTAAATGTTCATTCGTTCATCCGTTCGTTTGTTCATTCTTTCTTCCATCTATTCAATAATTATCTCTTAAACACCTGGGACTCTGGGCCAGTAACTATGGATGGATAAGCCCCTGGTTTCAAGGAGCTCACAGTCTAATTGGAGAAATATAAATATTTGGAAAATGGTATCATGGAAAAGGGCCATACAACAGGCATGTTCTCAGTCTTGAAAGCACAGAAGTGGGCGTGGCTAAGTGTGATAACTAAACTGAAAACAAAACAAATTCATCAAAAAAAAAAAAAAAAGAAAGAAAGAAAGAAAGAAAAGCCTGGATGCTCTATGAGTTTTCCTCTTTTTTCAGATTAATGGTTCTTTTTTGGAAACCAACTAAGATTTAAAACCCCTCACTCCCATAGATTGCAAGCTTTTAGGACTCCTGTGCTACACCGTACTTTTCTTCAATGCAGGTGGTTTCCCTTATGTTAGAAATGATGTAGCTCATAAAAGGACGTTGGTTCAAATCAAGTCACAGTCATTGAGGGCTTACAGGGGACCTCTACCAGGCAGTGCACTCTGTGGGGAAGGGAGAGCCTGCAGGATTGGGATGCAGGCTGGTTGTGAAGAGCAGGTCTCCTCTTAGTAGCTGTTGACCTTGGGGACATTGTGCATGTCTTTGAATTCTCTCAGTGGAAAGTATGGTGCCCCCACCCCAAGGCTACCCAGGAGATTTCAGGAGATGGTGCTTGTCAGCACCAAGCCCGGACTCCAGGAAGTTCCTGTTCCTCCCTCAGTAGGTGATGCAGAGAAGGATATGATTTATTCCCCAGTGCCCTCGGAGAGGGCCACTGTGGGAATTTTGAAGTGCAGGACACTTAGCAGGAAGATCCGAGTTCTGAGCAGAGTGTGGCCACTAACAGAGCTATTTGTCACTCGGGAGGTTCTCAGTCTGTCCATGTGTACACAAGTCTGAAGTCCCTCTGAGCGGTGCCAGCATCCTGCACTTGCTTATACACAGTGAGAGGCTGTCTTGCAAACACCCATGTGAAGATTAATCTCAACTGGAGGGCTGGGGTAGGGAGACCGCGCTCCAGACTAGACAAGCTTGCATTGGAGTTGGGCTGATAATAAGCTCCCCAGGAGGAAAAAGCAATACATAGGCTCTAACAGAAAATTATCCTGAAGCTGTAGACCCGCTGTCTTGTCCGAGCACGTAGTGCATAGTGCGGTGGCTGATCACATGGGCTGGGAAATATGACCAGTCCATCTTTCTCTGCCATCTGCCAAGGTAACCTCTAAGCGTCAGGTGTACCTCATGTATGAAATGGGAATAATTGCTTTACATGGTTGCTGCCAGTGTTAAGTGAGGTTGTGCCTGCCATGACTCAGAATAGTGCGGGCATATAGTAACACAGAGCAACGAGTAGTTGATATTATTCTTTTATAGGACAGAACACAAATGCATGCCTGAGTTCGTTCAGTTGATATTTGCACTGCAGGTTGTCTCCTGGGTTTCCCAGCTGTCTGTGTGACTTTTCCTCCTCTCTCCATCGGAAGGAGCAGTCAGGGAGCAGGGAGGTAAAACTGAGTGGTTTTTGTCCTTCCAAACAAACCATGTTCTCTTTACCTTCTGAGAACACTCTAGTGCTTTTGCCTGGAGTATTTAAATTGAGTACATTTGGGACTAGAGTAGACTTTTCATTATTATACTTATTACATGGAACTGCATGAGTGCACTTGGGGAGCACTCATACAAGGCACATGAAAACAGCGGTCTTGAGCTCAGGTAGCATATGGCAGTAAAGTGGCAGTACATCATGTGGAATCAAGTTCATTTTCGCCTCCTCCTGTCCCCCCCCCACCCCCCACTGCAGCGCTTTTCATTCTTCTGTGACTTCATTAAGATGATAGAAAACGAATTCATGTGTTCTCAGGTGAAATAAGGAAATGAGAATCCTTTCTTTGGTTGCCTGGGATGGGAAAAATACCTAAGCAAGAAGCACAATCCAAGGTATAGCTAAGAGACTGATTTTGCAGGCGGCTGGCAAAGCCCTGAATTTAGTCCTCCAGGCTCAGGGATGCTGACTTAAGGGCAGATCTCCCTGCGTCTCTGTTCCCATTGCTGTCATAGTCCCAAATCAGAACTGTTATGTGATTGACTTCCGACACATCCCGCGCGGTGCCTGGCCAGAGGTCAGAGCTTAGAAAGACGGATCCTAGACCTCAGTAGCCTCATGTTTCTCTCTGGTAAATTTGGGGTGATTATCCTTACCTCATGAAGTTGGTCTGAAGTTTAAAGGGGGATCTGTGTGCCCGAAGTCTATACTTAGCACGAGTATCTGTTCATAGCAGATCTCAGTAAAATGTTTTGTAAGGAGTATCCGAGTTTATAGCTCCAGATAAGGTTTTTCCATATCCCATAATATCTGGAAGGTATTGCCTACCCTGCCAAGCACTTTATGTGCCTAGGCTCATTGAATTCTCACGGATAGTTCCTATTCATTGCCTCCATTTTGCAGATGTGAAAACCGAGGCTCAGAGGCCTAATTTACTTTAACAAGGTCTAATAGCCTAGAGAAGTTAATTGCTTTAGCAAGCTCTCATAGCCCCAACATGGCAGAGATATGACCCTAAGTCTTTGTTATACGGAAGTCATCCTGTAACTCATGCTCCTGCAAAATAAATGCCCTGTTCTGTCTTCCAGAAGTTGCCTCGCTCAGAATAGGCTTCTTTACAGGAACTGTGTTCTGTGAAAATGAGACTTATATCACGGCCTCAGCTCACTCCTGGTCTCCATTAGTGTTTATCCTCCTGCTCTAGATATTGCTTCTTTACTTCCCAAATCCATAACCATTCCTAATGGATCTGTCTCATGAAGGATACTTACAAAAATAAGCGAGGTCTCTGCAGGCAATTCCCACATCCGAGATCCCAAACTCTGGGAATTGCTGTGCAGCCTGCTCCTCCCCCTCTTCGCTCCCCCTCCAGGTGACTGATTTAGAGATGTATCCCAGTCCTGGAACGCGAAGAGATGTATTTATAGTCGTTCTTCACATAAAAGAAGAGCTCAGAGGGAAGTAACTCTGGTTGATTATTCACTATATGTCAACTGTGTTATCTACAGCTTCTCATATTAGCTCACGTAACAACCTGTAGCATAGTTTGATAATTACCCTAATTTTCCAGATGAGAAGACAAGGCTTAGAGTGACAGAGTATAAACTCAAACCCAGGGCCTTGTAGCACAGAACATCTTATCTGCCTACACTACTCACTGCCTTGTCACAGGAAGGCACGGGGACCCTTGGATGAGTGCTGCAATGCTGTCCCAGCCTCCTGGGAGGGTGGTGAGCACTGTTGATCAGAGCAACGAGACCTCTTGGTTGCTTGCACCCAGAGAGCTCCCTGTACTCCGCCCCCCACTCTCCAACTCTGGTACGTTCATTGTCAGCGCTCCTTCGGCTGTTAGGCAGAGCGTCAGGGTGATGGTGGCAACAGGAAACAGAACTTAGCCAATCCCTGAGAACAGTGGGTCAGCAGTGCCACCAGGGTCCCTGAGGATAAGCCACCATTGTTCTCATGGCCTCTTTTTAAGGAGATGAAAAACATTCTGGAGGGACCCCTGTTAGCAGCGCTCAGAGTAAGAAACTGGCCTGAGGAGTCCAAGGTGCTGAATAGTCTTTGATGGGGATTATGATGATAAGATGACCCCACTTTATCCAAAGCGGGGCACACACGGGTATACGTGTGTAAGCATGCATGTGCACGTGTGTTTCCTGGCTTTGGAAAGGGTGCTGTATATTTCTCAGCAGCTCCACACACCAAAAAAGCCCAGTGTTTAAGTTCTGCCCAAATCAGAGTCTTTTCGCTTTCAGATATCCAGGAATGGTTTCCAGGGTACTTGAGAAAATGAGAGGTGCAGATGGTCTGCACTGGGGCATGGTTTCAAATTTAAAGAGGATTCTGGCCCATGACCCCCAGAAATGGTGTGAACCTTTGAAATTCTAATTGCAGACCAGTGTGAGGAGGTATATCCTTACTGGGACACAGTCTCACATTGTTCACACGTTCCTTTCCTTGCGGGAGGAGAAGGGGAGGAGGAGCAGATATATAACATAATCTTCAAGTGAAAGTGAAACACCAACTGACAGCAGCAAGTTTGGGCTCTCTGGCGAATTCATTCAAGAAAGAAATCCCTGGCCCTGGCTGCTGTGGGGTGAGCGCCGGCCTGCGAAGCAAATGGTCGCCAGTTAGATTCCCAGTCAGGGCACAGGCCCGGGTTATGGGCCAGGCCCCCATTTGGGGGAGTATGAGAGGCAACCATACATTGATATTTCTCTCCCTCTCTTGCCCTCTCTCTAAAAATCAATCAGTCAATCACTCAATCAATCCCTGGCTGTTTACTGTCTCAGTCAGCTTAGCTTGTTGTAATAATCTTTCTTCCTTGTATCTCTAGAGCTGAGGGTATAGGCAGATTCAGCTCCAGCTGGAAGAGATCTGTGCAGTCTTTTGGACACTTACGCCCTTTTAGTTTACAAGTGATGGCACCAAGGGCCAAGGGGACAGCATCGGTTGTTAAGGGAGAAAGCTCTGGAATCCAGGGCTCCTGGAATGGAGGCAGTCATTCACTGACTCGAGGCTTTTAATAACTGCTCATATTTATTGAGGCATAGTATAGCTTTTACTATAAGCCATACACATAGGATGGAAGGAGCTACCAGCTCAGCAGAGGTGGCAGGCGTTCGATGACAAGTTGGAATAGAAGGAAGAACAGAATAAATGCGAAGTCCAAGTCTAAATTGATTTGCAGCCTAGAGGAAGACCCTTTGGAGTGGCTGAAGTCTACGTGGTGGCTGTTACGCACTCAGCTGCTCCATGGTGTAGCATGGGGTTACTGAGGCTCAGAGAACTTACCTAGCCCAAACTAACAGAGGCCACATTTCCTCCCAGCCACAGAACCTTCCTCCTGCAGGATGACCTGGGTAGACAAAACCCTTCCAACTCTCGGAATGGCTTTCCTGTGCACAAAGCCCTTTCTCATCCATTATCATTCAACAGCGTCATGGGGTGGGTGCCCCTGTCTTCCCTCTTCCTGTGTGTGAGGCAAGGGAAAGCCGAGATCCCGTAGCCATCGGGATACCAATGGGACTCAGCCTATACTCTTTGCTGCCCAAGATGTCACCTTATCATAGAGGCCTTTTCTGAACATTCCTTCCGCCTCCATCACTTTCTTACTTTATATATGATCCCGTATACCTGACGTATGTGCAGGCTAGCAGTTGCCCTACTGGAGCAGCGGCATTGTCACTACTCAGTCTCCAGGGCCGTTAATACGGATTTGTTGGCAGGAAGAGAGCTGATGCATTTCATCTGACAACCACTTGGCTATTTAACTGCCCCAGGCTTGATGCAAAGACAAGGTCCCTTACCTTGATGCGCTGTTGCAGTTGGGGTTCAAGACCAGAGGACCCACTTAACCTCTCAAGATAATCCACAGGGCCAGCGTTCCGCCCTCAGGGGGCGCATTTGGGTGCTGAGTTTAGAGGTGGCTACGGAAGGCTCCTCCTACTGGCTCCAATTACAGGAGCCAATCTTGTGTTGCTTCCCAGGTGCCCAGGTTTTGTTTTTCTGTTGAAACCGATTTCATCCGCAGTTCATGGTGAGAAATTAAATGGATTCTTTGGACTCAATGTAGATTGAGCTGGTGGGAAAAATAGACATCTGCCGGAGCCGAGGAATGAGCAATCTGTTGGTACTTTTTCCGCGGAAATTTGGCAGCTGCTTAGCATTACATCACTTGCACCTCGGACAATGCGTTTTATACCCCCTGACCCTGGTGTTTCCTTCGGGTTATTAAAAAAAAAAAAAAATCGGCAATGAAAGATTAGCAAAGTGTCAAAAAAGCAAAACCCTTTCGTTTGTTTTCAGTTAGCATTTTAGCGACTTAAGCAAACTGCACACAAACTAGCCTTCCAGGGGCGCTGAGCGCCCCGCAAAGGGAATGAAGGCGGGAGCCGGGCGAGCAGGCAGCTGCAAGACTGGGCACCAGGCTGGCTCCTCGCGGCGGCCCCTGGCTGCCCGGCGTCCCTCGCAGCAGGAGGAGACTCTCCGCGCTCGCTTCCTGCACCCACAACCAGACTAAAAAAGAACGTGTACAACTTTTTATTATTATTTTTTGGGGGGGTGGAGTGCCTCTTCTCGCCAAACGCTGGCGTAACGAGCTCGCTGTAGTCAGCACTCCGGGGGCGGCCCCCGCCCAGCGCCCACGTGGGAGCGCGGCCGGGGAGGCGGGGCGCGGGCGGGGGCGGGGCCGCGGGCGGCGGGGGCGGGGCGGGGGCCGCGGCGGGGGGCGGTGGCGCGTGCGCAGAGCACTTCCTTGTTTGGCCCCGTGACTGTAGCGGCAGCGTTGCAGCCCGCCGCCAGCCCGCCTGCCCGCGGGAGTGTGTGCTCAGCGCAGGCAGTCGGTGTCCTCGCCGCCGCCTGTCAGAGCGCCCGAGAAGGCAGCTGCCCGGCCCGATCGCTCCGCCTCGCGCCGCCCAGGCCGCTCCCCCGCCGCCGAGGAGCCGCTGCCGGCATGAGCACAGGGAGGCGGGTCCCCGAGAGCCCCCTGCCTCGCGCGCGGCTCGGAGTTTGAAGGGCTGCCGCCTCTTGCTTCGCTCGCCCGCCCGCCCTTTCTCCCGCCGCCGCCGCCGGAGACGGGAGCCGCGCCAGGCCGGGCGGGTGGCGGGCTGCGCGGGGCGTTCATGAGCCGCCCGGCGGCCCGCGGCCCCGGGATCCTGCGCCGTGACTCACCCCTGGCCTGTGTCTCGCCCCCCCGGCAGGATGCCGGACCAGATCTCCGTCTCCGAGTTCATTGCCGAGACCACCGAAGACTACAACTCGCCTACCACGTCCAGCTTCACGACGCGGCTGCACAATTGCAGGAACACCGTCACCCTGCTGGAGGAGGTAGGTCGCCGCGCGCGCCCCTCCGGGGACCCTTTGCTGCAGTCGGATGCCTTTGATTCCTGAGCCCGGGATGTTTGGGGCTGGGGAGCCACACCCCCTCCGGGACCCCCGGCTTCCGGCTGGATGCGGGACCTCGGCTGTGCAGCCCCCGCCCCTATGTGCCCGGGCGCCGATCCCCCGAGGCTGGCGGTGGGCAGAGGGCTGAGCGAGCTCCGGACACCCCCAGGAAGAAGAGGGAAGTCCTCTTCCTATCCGTCGCCCTTGCTGGGTGCCCCGCCGTCTGCTCGATGCTGTTCCACACCGTTGTGACCCTGTCACAACGCGCGAAGTAGATGGTGTCAGGCCACCGAGGGCAGAGGGGGGCTCGGCAGCGAGGCCAAGGTCACCGGCAAGGCGCGGCGAGATGGTCAGTGATTGCAGTTCTCCGCGGCTCGGCCCGGCCGGCTCAGCCGCCTAGGCAAGGGCCGGGGCAACATCCTAAAGAACGGGAGGGAACTCTGGCTGGGACGGGGCGGCCTCCACGCCAGGATCCCTACCCAGTAGTCCTGCTGCCTAACGCCCTGTGTGCCCCGAGTGATCGGTGCAGACAGACCCAGCCCGGCTGCCCGCACCCGAAGCTTTGGCTGCGGTGAAGGCTGCTGCGCCAGCAGGACCTGCCCGCAGAGCGCTCGGAGCTGTGAACGGAGACCGGAGGCCCTGGCTGGCTGGCTGGCAGGCAGACTGGGAGCCTGGAGGCGCGC
Organism: Furipterus horrens; assembly: GCF_987537825.1. Lineage (NCBI taxonomy): Eukaryota > Metazoa > Chordata > Mammalia > Chiroptera > Furipteridae > Furipterus > Furipterus horrens. The sequence goes on from NW_028327177.1 coordinate 6,318,948, forward strand.
GGGGGGTGGCGGGGGGCGGAAGGCTGCAGGAAGCACAGCTCCTCCTATCTAGACCCACCAGGGAACCCTTGTGAGTGTCTGGGGACAGGGCCAAGGGCACAGCGACTTCCTTTCCCATTTTAAGTGCCTTAGTGATAGGGTGCGGTGCGTAGCTAAGGAGGAGCCCACACGCCCAAGAGCTGCAGAAGCCTCGGAACCCCGATGTAAGTAGGACATTAGCCCTGGAACTTGGCACCATCTGTAAGTGCCATAACGCACCACTCCCCTCCCAAGAAGCCAAACCTATTTTAGCTGAAAAAGACAGCATTGGGGGAAGTTAAGAAAGCAGATCGTTTTTTCCTGGGTGGATTATCCTGGGTTTATTTGAGGTTGGGGAGTTCCTTCTGATAGAAGCTGGCCATGACCCGCCCTCTTGAATATTGAGAAGCTTGGGCCAACGGCTCTTGATCATGGGGTTTTGATACTTGCTCTTCGGAGCAGATAACACATAGGTCTGGTATTCTGAAGCGCAGGAGTCCTAAATTTTAAGAGGAACGATTTTTGTTAGTACTGGGGCCTATCTTGCCTGCCAGGTGCTGCAGATTTGTCTGAACGTTTTATGGCAGTTGAGGATGCTTTCTAGAGTTCTTTCTTAAGTACCTGTTGGGCTGTGGAACTGAATTTTGAAATTCAGTTGGAGAACTATCACCTAACTAGGTTTGTTTGAAAGCCAGAGGTAAATGGATCTGTGTGTGTGTGTGTGTGTGTGTGTGTGAGAGAGAGAGAGAGAGAGAGAGAGAGAGAGAGAGAGAGAGAGAATCATCAGTTCTGCACTCACCTGCCAGGCATTCCACCCCATGGCGGGTCTGCCCTTCACTTAATTGTGATGAATTGGAACATGCTGATACAGGAGCATTTTGCATCCTTTTTCTGTACTAATTGTATATGTCTCTAACGGATGTGATATTAGTTAGACTGTGAGGTTATTTTCCTCCTAGATAACTTTCTCAGTGCCCGCTAATAGAGCTGTCAGTTATTTTAACTCCCTTTCTGCACATTCAGATAGCGTTTCTGTGTTCTATTTGGGTGGGGTGTGATAAGGGTAAGTAGTTGGTGATGCTATTTGTTAGGGGTATGTGCCTATATTCTGCAGCAATGCCACAAGAGGATAGAGTTAATGTTGAATTACGTGTTGTTGCTCTTGGTCTTAATTTGATGTAACTAAATTTAAAAGGGAATTCAAGAGATGCATTTGTGTGTGTGTGTGTGTGTGTGTGTGTGTGTTTATGTGTGAGAGAGAGAGACACTGATTTAGAAGGGTAGGTAGGAAAATAGATCCAATCACAATATAAATGTGATCACCTATGAACTTGAGAAGGAAATTGGAACCAGGCTAGAAGTTTAAAAGTGTCATGTTAAAGTACATTGATAATATTCATGTTCTCAAAAATACAGCAGTAAGTGTTTTACTCAGAATGGCAAAGTAATTTTGTAACTCTCTTTCTGAGCTTGAGTACAATACTGGTCAAGAAGTCATTGTCCCCAATCTGTATCTTCTAACTCTTGAATCATATCCCATGAGGGTTGGACTCATGAGTGATTGTCATTTGCATAAATGTGAAATATACCCTGTAGCTTCTTATTGATAGATAACCACCACTGTTGAAATTTTATTTTCCCCCAAGTTTACATATATAGTGGGGGTGCATTATTATAAATATCTTAAGTGGATCAGAATTCAGCTCTTAAAAAATATGGGGCTTAAGATTATTACCCTGAAAATATAAGGAGAAGTTTTGGGGCAAACCACAAAATCGTGTTGGCGTGTGCTTCACAAGTGAGATACTTGGAAATTTTCAGAACACTGTTTGTGCTGTCTTGTGGTTATTCTTAGGAATAGAACTTTTGGGTACTTTTTTGGTGATGTGGAAACTCAGGAATAGGAATTAATTTGGGCAGCTTGGAATTACTTCTTTTTAAAAAAATCTTTTCTGGTTCTAGTAATTGAGTGCCTTCCTGTTTATTTACTAACTTTTTTGCTCTTTGAGTTCCTGATGAACATGCATGCGTCTCAACTAAAAAACTGTATTAGAGCTCCAGGCTCAGAACGCGAGATTAACCCACACTTTCCCTTTTGCTCTGGCATCGGCGAGGAGCGTTATGCTTTGCAGATGTTGGTGCTTTCTCTGTTATGAGCACTCTAGGAAATGGGTCAGGAATATGGTAAAGAAGGCAGAGTTTATTATGCCGGGCTTCCCCTTTGGGGGCAGAGGGTCCCCGTGATTCTGCGAAGCATGAGGTGGCTGGCACGCAATGAGTGGCTGCCTCTGGGAAGCAGGAATGGGTTGGCTGCCAGGGCTTCATGCTGGTGTGTGAGTGTTTTCCACGCAGAAAGCCAGTGTGGTGCTTATTCAGCAACCCAAGCACACTGGCGTGCGCTGTTTCACTCAAGACCATTTGGAAGTTATGAGTAAATGACTCGGGGGCTCATGGAAGACAGAGTTTTCCCGAGAAGGGAGCAAGCAGGCATCCCAGGGCCCCTGTCGGGGGGGAAGGGAGGGGGGGACAGCAGGAGAGACCCTCCATTTAAAAGCTTGGATTGGTCAGTGCTTAGTGCTTGATGACAGGGAGACGCCCATGAAGGTTTGCTTGGTTAGTTAATTGTGGGCCAGCACTTCATCCTTGGTGCCGGGGGAGGAGGCTTGTTCTGCCCATTTATTGAGCAGCTGCTCTATACCAGGCCCATGGGGGGCAGACGGCACGCCCGCTCTCATTGAAGCCCCCGAGGAGCTTCTGGAAGGAGGGACAGTTGTTAGCTCCGTTTTGCAGAGAAGAAAATTGAGGCCTGGAATCGAAGTGATTTGTCTCCAGGGTCAAATGGCTAGTAAGGAAATGGAGTTAGGAAATCCTTCAGCGGCGAAGACAGAAAATGAACACCCTGATTGTCTGCAGAGACCTGTTTCAGTGGCGGCGTAGAGAACGTAGGAGGCTTTGCTTTGATTGTCCTTTCTAGTTTTGGTCTCAGGGAACAGAGGTGCCTGAGTTTCTAAGCGGCTTAGTTTTTCCTCAGGTTCACATTCCAGGGAGTTCTTAATTGCAATACTTAAATACACTATTTTTCCCTCCAGTGCCTTCAAATATTTGGTTATGGTTTTTCAGATTCAAATGTGGGCACGTACTTGGTTGTGATCCAGGAACCGCATTTACCCAATACATTTTTGGGGAGCGCTTGCTACGTACAGGTCACTTCGCTAAGCCCAGCTGGGGTATTGGGGTTGTTATCTGGATTGTGTTATGGAAAAACGAATGGTCTTGGAGAAAGAGATAAATAAGGCTGTTACTCTTAACAAGGTAGCAGGGCACAGTTCATAGAAGGTGATAAATGACATTGACCCCAGCGATCCAAGCTCAATCACTCAGATGACCACCCCGTCAATATACAAGGTGCCCAGCGCCCGTTACGTGCATGGCAGCGTGCTAGACCCTGGGATGTGCAGACGGGCAGCGCTGCCATCCAGAGGTGCACTGAGTTGTCTTAATCAAGTGTGGGTTTTGCATTAGAGGCTAGCTTGGCTTAACATATGCATCTGCTATGTTCCTTCCTTCCTGAAGTCGTAGAAATGTTTGGCTGACTGAAGAAGGGAGGTATAGAGTGTAGATTGGTTATCAAAATTCGTTTTCATCATAACAGTTACTAGTTATTAGCGGTCCTACTACGTGTCAGCCCTGTTCATGCTGTTATTCGTACTTACCTTCCCCCTACTGTTATCTTGACCCCCCCGGCCCCCAATATAGCAGTTAGGTCTTTGCCCAAGGTCGTACCAATAGTCATTTGTGGGCTTGGGAATTAGTCCCATTTCTGTGGCATCTTTATGCTTGCCAGTCAGACTTCATCTGTGCTTCCTCACTCCCCACGAAGTCTTACTTGCTACCCATGTTCTTTTGGGTATCCTCCATGTTGATGACAAGAGGCCATCAGTCACTTAAGTGCCTTTAGATCCTCCCGTGTTACTCTGTGGATGTCACACATGAGACCTCTGAGGCCAGGGCTTGAGGAGTGGTCTTGTTCATCGGCTCCCAGTGCTCCAGAATGCAAGTTCATTACTTCTCTTTTAAGTGTTGAAAGGTGATCAGCTTAATAGGAAGTGCTTATTGATATAGCAGCTACTAAACTGGTTTGTACGTAGTCTTCCTGAGAATGTAGTCTCGGGAAGGGTTCACATAAAATCTAGGCTGGCCCTGTGCATTGCTTACAGTAAAGAACATGTCCTCTGTTTGTCCCCGATCAGCAAAGGGTGAACAAGCCCTCCCTTGGTACTGCTGTCTCACACACAACTCTGGGTGCTGCCACCCAGCCTTCTGACCCAGTCCAGAGATACTTAGGTGCGTTGTTTTGGGTTTTTTGGACATCTCCGACCAAGGTCAGTGAGTGAAGAACACATTTGCCTGCAGAAGCAGAGAGAGAAGGAACCTTCCTTAGTGAACCAGAACTCATGCTCTTCCTAAAACAAGGCAGGAACCTGTTGGCCAGGTGTCCCAAGCGAATGCTGTTTGCCCTTTGTACACCATCTTTAGGATTTAAAAAACGTTTTCCACACCTATCATCCAATGAAAGCCCTGTCTGATAGCAGGGCATCGTTTTCTTACATAGGAAGAACTTGGAGGAGACCGAGGCCAAAAGGTGGGAAGGAAATTAGGCAGGGATCTGAGTTTGCAGGTCTCCTGACTCCCAGCCCCGGCTTTTGGCACGGGACCCCCCAAAGGCTAGGAGGCTGGTTTTATCGGAGGGGGCGGGGTAGGGCGGACCCTCTTCTTGCTGCTCCCTAGGACTTGCTTCCAAGTAAGATGGGTGGAGAGGAAACTTGAATTTAAGTACCTGATCTTGCTGGCCAGTCTGCTCTCTCACAAGACACACTGACCTGTGCGGGGCCACAGCATAGATCAGAGGACTCCTTGGTGTTGGGCCAAGAGGCTTTCATTAGAAGCATTGGTGTGCGGACGGACGTTCAGACGCCACCCAGCTCTCTGCCTATGTGCTTGTGAGTCAAGGGAGCCTCAGAGAGATGGTTTCCATTTACGTAACCTAGTCATTTAGGGACTGGAGCCAGACCTTGGCCTCGGCCATTTCCACATGTATTATTTAAACATGAGTAAGTGATGGGCTAGAGATCAATTTGCATCTCAGCCTCAGTTTCCTCATGTGATAAATGGAGTTGTGTCGAGTCTTAAGGGAGGTGATGCAGGTGAGGCACTCAAGTGACTTCATTCTGGTAAAACGTGGCCCCATGAAGGGCAGGGCTGACCGGCCACATTAGTCAGCCCTCCTGCTGTGGGGCAGGGAGGAAGGAGGTGAGAAGCATCCCCCAATGGGGAGATGGGCAGAACCCTCTCCCCTCCAGAACAGCGGTGCCATTGGATTGAGGAAGAAGAAGTTCCCTCGCCTGGGTTCATTGTAGCCCTATTACCTTCCGGCGTGTGTCAGGCAGGTCACCAATCCTTCCTGTGTCTTAGTGCCTCCTAGTGAGTCAGTGTACGTTCAGTGCTGGGGGACAGTGTCTGGCGTGGTGAGTGCTCAGCCGATGATGGTTCTCATTATCCTCATTGCTGTCGCTGTTAATTATTATTGGGCTAGGGCCCTGCATGTGTAATTGTGAGGAAGAGACTTGGTAGACTCATTCTGGAAGGGTGGGTGGTAAGTTCAGATGACAGAGCCGGCTGTCTGCACCTGCAAGGACCTGGTCTTGGAGACGCAGACGGGACCAGAGGCAACACTAAACACTTGGACCATTGGGGGTCATGGTCAAAGCCAATTTGATCTGAAACAGACTGTCAACTCAGTTTTATTACATACTCAGTCCTTGGTGGATGCCACTCTGAAGTAAGGGGACCAGTGAGCAGGGCTGTCGCTGCTGTGACCCAAGCCAGCCCGATGGGCTCTACCAGTGCAGGCTCACTGCCCCTGCTTCCTTGTGTCACTGCCGATTCTTTGTGTTTCTCCTCACATCCCCAGCCCCTCTGCCATGTCCCCTCCATTGGTACGTCAAAGTCAGGATGGTGCTGGCCCTTTTGATTTCCACTCGGGCTTCTGGGTAAGGAGCCACTTTCTCTGTTCCATAGAAAATGCAGGGATTCGTAGTTATTTGCGGGGCGGCACCAGGGGAGGCAAGCATTTGCGCCTTGGCCCTGGCTGGGACAGAGCGTGGCCGCCAGGCTGTGTGCTTTCCTGATTACAGCTTGAAGCACGGAGACCGGAAGGAAATCTGTTTTGGTTTGGGGGGAGGCTCCTTCAAGCGAAAAGGATCTACTTGGACTTGTGTCTCTGTGTGCCTCATGACTCTTCCGTGTCAGGAAAAGGAGTTTTAATTACCTGTGGGGCGGGAGGGTAGGTCCGCCCCGCAGGCACTTGATTGCGTTCCGTCTTTACAGAATCGGGAGCCCGCTGCGGGCGCCTCCTGCCTGGAGCACGTCCTCGGCAGCTGTGGGTCATGGTGCCGCTTGGTGGCTGCCTCTGTAAGAATGGAATTTTCGTGCCGAGGCTGTGGTATAATTTTCTCAGAAGAACTGGAATACAGTCCCTCTGAAAAGACGGCACCCAGTTTTGTTTAGGAAAGCAGAACCACATGCGCCAGGGAGGTAAAGCCCCCAGAACGGTTGCGTTTTTGGTGCCAACCATTACAGAAAGCACAGTTGGCTGTGTTGAGCTGGGCCATCTTTGTCCCTGCCAGGTGCTCCGGATGGAGGAAAATAGAAGCTCTTCCTATTACCAATACAGCCTAGATGGCTTGTATTTCTGTCGCATCGTGCCCAGCGGCTAAGGCAAGGATGGCCATGTCCCCAGTGCGCAGCCGAGCTCCTGGCGTGATGGCTATTATCATGAAATACACTCCACAGAGCTGGGAAGGGCTTTCGGGACCATCTAGTCCAACCCCTCCTTTCTGTGGTTGAGGGCTGAGGCCCAGAACACCCAAAGGTGTTAGGCTTCTTTGTTGTAGGTAACGGGCTCTACCTCACCCCAAGAAAACAAAATACAGCTAACTCAGGCAAAGTGGGGGCTTATCGGAAGGACTCCTGGAACGGGAGTGGCAAGAACAGTAGGAAGTGAGGATGCTCTCTGCAGGGAACGGCCCCCAGCTCTGCGTGCCCCCTCCTCCGGGGCCCACACCACCGGAATCTCAGAGGAGGATCGGAGTGGCCCAGCTGGGAGAGCACGTCGGCCAGGCTGTGGGGTTCCCTGGTGGGCAGGGCTTCGCCCTCCCCTGCAGCAGGGCCGGAGGTGCGGTGGTGTCCTCATAGCAGAGGGGAGCACCCTCTCTGTTCACCCAGATCACACAGGGAAGCTGGGACCAGAGTCCAGGTCTCCAGCGCATCATCTTCATACTTTGGAGCGAGAACTCACTGGAGAGGCCAGGACGTCCCCGAGTTCGCAGGAGGACAGGGCAGCTGCAGGCCCGGCGCCCGGTGGCCCCGGGAGCACGTTCCTTTCTCTGCTCTTCTCTCCACAAGTTTTGCCTCCCCTTGACCTCTCTGCTCAGTACTCATTTGAGACATTTGGAAGGGCTGTGGTCAGAGCGCTGTGCTGCCTCGTTGGTAGCTTTCCTGATGTGGTCAAGAAACACCAACATTCCACACAGGGTGTGGGCAGAGGAGAAACTCCCCGTTGCCGCTTAAATCCGCAGTGATCACGTGGTTCTCAAAAATAACCTTTCATAGATACCGAGGATGGATGGAAGGCTGAGTAGGGGCAGCGGGCCGTGTTTGGGAAGTTTCTGGTTTGACTGCCTTCTCTCTGTTAAATAGCAGACACTGCTTAAGGTCTGACAAGGGCTAACGGCTTTCCTTCCATTAAGTGGCTTCTTCACTGACCACTGACACACACGATAAAATTGGAGCCTCTTCATTGTCTCAGAATGTGGGGAGTCTTCCTTGGTGTTTCATTAATCATTTTTTTATGGAGCCCATTTTCTGTGTCATGTTTATTTGCATTAATAGCACTTACATAAAATTAGATACTCCTTACTTCTTGCAAAGTGCAAATCAAAATATGCATTCATTGCTGGTCAAGCAGCTGCGCTGCTTTAATAGTAGTAAGATTTTTCATATCAGTGCAAGTAAATGCACTGCCTGCCAATAAATGCAATGTGCCAAAGCCAGTCACCCTGTCCCCGTCCCAAGGCATCTGCATCTGTGATAAGAATTGGAACAAATTCAGGATATGTGAACACTACAGCCAGGCCCCTACTGTGTGCTGGTTGCTATGCTAGATGCCCTATATCCATCATCTCATTTAATTTAATCCTTCCAACGGCTCTGCTGAGTCAGGCGTAGAGAGGATTTGGCCTAACCCATACCCATTCCGCCTCCGACTCGTTCTCGAAACAATGCTTTATGTTGTGAATGGGAGGTTAATGAAATAGAACCATCAGGAAATACTCTTCAACTGACGCATGGGATAATTTGGGTTAGAGCTGAATAAGGACTTCCCGGCAGGGCATTAAAATACCAGTTGGGTGTCTACGGAAGTAGCATTTCTTCCTGTGATTTTAAGATAATTGCCATGGATTGGCTAATGAACTAAATTATGTGCTTATTAATGTTCATACATATATTCACTTCAGTAGATTTAGATTAGAAGACCCCAGGGCCATGGATAACGCCCCCCCACACCTTTTTTCTTACATAGTTGGCACTCATAAATTGGCCTAAAACAGTGAAGATTATGGTGAAACTGCATTTGATTTATAATTGTTGAGGGCAGAACTCGTAAAGGTTTTCCAAATTCTGCTGTCTACGTCTTTGGACTTTAATTATATGCCTACCAATTGCACAGAACAATTGGGAAAACCCTCAGTTAGTCAATCTGCTAACATGCTGTTTCGCAGATTCGTGGCAAACCTGGATGCCGAGCCAAATGCTTGGTCTGCCCTTTTGGAGTCTGCAATCCACAGGCCGTCACTGGCTTAGCCGTGTCTGGAACGGCGATAGTTCCGCCTTTTTGAGTCCCAACCCTGGACTGAGTACTTTACACAGGTCCTTTCTAACCCGCACGGCACCCAGCCCATATGCGATGGAGCCAGGCACCCAACCCGGGTCCGTGGGGCTCCATGGCCCACGCCCTCCCTCCACTGCCCCACTCCCGGAACCTGCGAGTCACCTTGACGTTCACTCTCATGGTGGAAACAAACACACATGTACATACACAAACAGGACACTTCTGCCAGCGGGAAAGGAAAACGTTTTTCCCTCCTGATTTGTTTCCTTTACGCTGAGTGGGAGGCATTTAAATTTAGGTAATTCCTCTCTTGTCTGGGGCAGCCAGTTCATGATGTGGTATTGGAGGGCTTAATGAGAGATATGGCATTTCAAAGAGCTGGCTTCTCTGATTTTCCTTTATAAACGGTAAGTAGTGAATCATAGGGTTTTATGAGCAGTTGTGCCCTGGGTTTACTCTCCAGCATTTCTGTATTATAACAGCCAACAAAGCGCTTTCCTAGGTATTGACTCATTTTATCCACACGGCACTTTGTAAGGCAACAAAGCCACCATCTCCTCATTTGACGGACAAGAAAACTGAGGCTCAGAAAGTTACAATGACTTGTCAAAGGTCACAGCTGACAAAGTAGCATGATGAAGCCTGAGCCCCTCAGCTCTGCCTTCCAGTCTGGTGTGTTCCCCCCGCCCCGCACCCTGTAATAACTCACCATCTGAAGGAGGCGGACCTACCAGATGTTTCGTCAAGTAATTTTCAACTTAAAGAATGCCTTCCCAATTAAAAAGTGGCTTTTATTATTAGATAATCTTGTAATACGTTGTATTATTAGAGTCCCTCCCCTTACACACACATGTCCCTTTGTAGTCCTTTTCTTCCTCAGGAGCTCAGACCTTCGGTGGTTTTTTACTTTGGGCATGTTTCTGCTTTGGTTGGCTGGTGGGTTTTCAGCCTGCACACATTGATGAAAGTAGAGCGATCACAACGAATCTCGGCACCTGTCGCTCAGCTGATCTGCTTTGGCGAGTCTGGTGTTCATCTTGCCCCGCCCTTCCTCCCCGATTTTTAAAAATCAATCCCAGGTATTTTTTCACGTCATCCATAAATATTTCAGTATGTATTTCTAAAAGATAAAGAACTGAAAAAGAACAACTGAACCACAATACCATGATCATGTAAGAAAAATTGAACATTAACTCAATATCATTCAATAGACAATGTTCAAAATGATTTGTTAAAAACAGGATCCAAATGAGATCTATATGTTGAAATCGACTGATAAATACTTAAAATTTCTTTCATCTATGGGTCCCCCCTTTTTTCTTTTTTCCTTTTCTTTTTTCTTTTTGCTTGTAAATTGTTGACTAAATGGGTAGCTTGCTCCATAGAGCTTCCCATAGCGTTGATCATATCTTTCTGATGTCACTTAACACGTGCTACAATCTTTTTAACATCCCTCTTTTCCTAATAATTTTTTTATCTTGACACATAAAAGGAGTGCATTCCCTTTCTAAAAACAAACAAACAAAACAAAAAAAAAAACCAACAGTCATCCCTGATCCCATCAGCTCGCTCGCCACTACCGTCACCTCCGGTATTTCTCCCAGATGTATGTACCTATACCCTATTTATTTTCATTTAACATGTTGTGAGCATTTTGCCTTATTGTTAAAAAGAATCTTCAATACACTTTTATAAGGCATATCACTGTATTAATGGTATTTCCCTCCTGCCCTTCAGTTGCCCCCCGTTGAAGAGCAGAGGCTCAACCATTGCTCTGAAGGATGACCCATGTTGACAGGAACAATGACTGTTTGAATACACCTGTTACTATCTGCACTAGTGTGTCTAGGTTCCGAGGTGTAGAATTATTAGGTCAAAGCCAGGTGTACTCATCAATTTCTGCTACAGTTGTCATATTGCCAGATGCCCCCAGAAAGCTGGTCTGCACTATGCTACACACCCCCAACCCTGGACAGCCTGCAAGAGGGGTTTTCCCACACAGGGATAGCTTGGAGTGAGGTCCTGGCTTAGGGGAACAGATGGGACGTCAGGTATGCTGTTGCCCTCCTGGACGTGTTGGTGATACAGAGGTTACCGTGAGGAGCAAAGGGAAAAAGAAGGAGCGTGGGTATTTGCAAACTGCTTAGCACAGCGGAGCGCTGAGAACCCATGTCAGCTCCGTGTCATGGGGGAGTGGACCGCCCAGCTTTGTCAGCCCGCCAGCCTCTTCGTGGTGACTTCCTACCTCCTGATTTGAGGAAAAACTAGCATTTAGTAGAAGCAGGGGGGATGTGTAGAAACCCAGACAGGGCCTCGGGTAGCTCCTCTGCTTTCTCTTGGCTGCCTGGACACCTTTATTTCCCTTTTCTAACCGTGGTACGTTTCTCCAGGTAAAACACTCCTTTGGATTAGTAGGTATCATTTGCATACCCAAATGCTGCCACGTGACTCACACATGGTCGTGACTTAGCTAGTTAGACTGTTTCCTACTTACCGCTTGGCTCAAGAGGATGGGGGGGTGTTGTGGGCTCCCCTAGAAGTCAAGTGGGCCTAGGGCCTGGCCCCTTGGGGGTGGCCTAAGGGAAGGCGAAGGGAAGCAGCTGAACCTGTCTTTTCTGAGTCTTGGCACACAGTCTTTTAGGAAGCCCAGTCGTATTTCAGATGCCCTTGAGTTGGCCCTTGGCTAGGGAGCCCCATCACTGCATGCGATTTGTTCCTCTATGGGTCCATCAGGAGGCCTTCCTGGCCTAGCCTGGAAACCCGGCCACTAAGGGGTTGAGGGGTGGTGCTTTCTCAGTTCCCAAGGTTTTTGGAGAGGTCCGTTCTTAAGTCCAAGTTTTCCTCTGAGTGTGTTGGGCCTCTCGTTCCTTAGGGAGTCCAGTCAGCGGACTTGGCTTTCTGGAGCATTTTTCTCCAGAGGGATTTCAGCTTAGTGTGGATTTCTTTAAGTCAGGGTCAGCTCTTTGTAGAATGGTGTGGATTCCAAGCTGAGTACTTTATGTGTAGCATCTTAAAGAATGCTCAGAGAATCCTGGAGGGTAAACAGTATTACCTTCATTTTGCAGATGAGACCATTCGGTGTAGGGAGATACAGCGACTTGATCCAGGTACATAGTCAGTGGGGAAGCTGGAGCTTGTGTGTCTGAGGCATGCGGTTTTTCCATGATTGGTGTCATCCTTGCCCATTTGGTTTCTTTCTTCGTCCTCCTTGCTTCCACATGACATCTTGGTTCCTCTAACGTTCCAAGACATTCCCCTCCCCAGCCCCCATGGTGGTCCTGGCTTAGGACCTTTATCTTCCTTAGCAGAGTCTGTTTGAGCGGACTCCCCCGGAGGGAAATCTCACGGATGATTCACTGAAAGGGATTAATGCCTGCTAAGGAGTCCCAGCCCCCACCCCTCCCAGAGCTGTGTGCATTTCTAGCAGTGCTGACACCCTGACCTGGCAGGACCGCAGGCTTTCGGGCTTCGTGGGGGGGCACCAGTAGCAGGTGTGGAGAGTGTGGCTCCCCTCACGCCTTACAGTATAGCTGGCCGCCTCTCCCCATAGCTCAGTCCCAGGAACCCTTAGAAACAAGGCCAAGGTAAGGACGTGCATAACTTAATCTCTGCATCAGCCCTAGGAGGCAGTTTCTCCGGTCCCGGTGTTACAGGTTGTGGAAACAGAGACTCGGAGAGCTGCCAGGCTCTCGACATTCATTTTATCTTTCAGTCCTCACAACACGTCTTTGGTGTCACACTGAATTTTCAGATGAGGAGCCTGAGGCTTGGTGGTGGGCAGTTTTCCTGGCTCAGGTTATACTGCTGAAGGGAAAAAGCCAAGCTCCAGACTGGGATCTGTCTGTTTTCCAAGTCCCCAGGTCTCCGCTCTGTCTGTGGTTCTTCCAAGGTCCCCACAATTGCTGCTTGGTCAAGTCTACTTAGGGTGCTAGACGCTGTGGGCGCTTCAGCCCAGACTTACTCTTACAAGCGTGACTAATGGACAGGAGCTTGACATTGTGACTTGAGTCACACGTCCATCTGGGGGAACAGGGTGGCCTTCCTGGTGCCCTGCGCCTGATCACGCATGCTGTGGGTGATAGGTGTCCTTTGCTCTGAAGTTGTCAGTGGGTTTAGTGTCAACTTGACTTCCTACTGTAATGCATCGTATCAGCTGACTTCATGACTTAGATGTGATCTATAGCACCCCCACAATCATGTGGCATTACTAAATCATGCTAAATACTGGTTTAAAAAAAAACCCACTCCATAACACCCCCTCCTAATAAAAACAAACCCAGTCTTTCACTAGGAAGCCTTCTGGAAATGTTTCAGCGTTCATTACCATGCTGGAACAGTCTTAAGAAGCATTCAGCAGCCATTATAACATTGTAATAGCCATAATTTATTCAGCTTCTCCGTGGAGCTAAGTGCCATAGGAAGTTCCTTACATATTTCTGGTCCCTACGACAGCTTTGTGGGAGTTCTCCACTTTATAGGGACAGAGTAGAGGCTTCGAGCAGATCAATAAATGCTCAGATTGCACAGCTGGTGTGCAAGGGAGCCAAGCTGGCGGCCAGATCGGTTCGGCCCCATGGTGCCACGCCGCTGCTTCGGCTCTCACAGCCCGCTCAGAAGTTGGTGTGGAATGAGAATTCACATCTTTAAATTCATGGTTTTTAAATCCACCGTTGAAATGGGGAGGTACATTTTAGGTGTTGGGTACGAGAGGCTGAATGGCACAAGCGTTATTCACCAGACACCCCGTTTCTGCTCCTACTCCCCCCCCAGAAATGTTAGAGAGGAAAGGGAGACAGACTTGCTCCACACCCAGCGAAAATTGTTACCCAGAGCGAGTTAATTGGTGTTTGGTTCTGAAACGGCAGTGGGCGCTTCCTGAAGGCCGGACCTTGCTGGCCTCTCTCATGGGGTAAATTGCTACGTTAGTTCGTGTCCCCACTCTCGGAGCAGATCCAGTGGCTTTTTCATTCCCTGGGCCTGTCTCCGTTGCCGGGGAGCCGCCCACTCTTCCTCAGGACCGCGCGACACTTGGACAACAGGCAATTATGGTATTTGGGGTCACTGCCTTCTCCGGCCAGCTCAGCCTTTCCTTCGTGAAGAGCCCACCGTGTTGAGATGTGGGTGCTGAATCTGTCACATTCCTGTTTTGAAGACAGGACGCTGTCTTATCACCTTGTTAATCTCCAAAGCTGAGGAGCCAGTAGAATGAACCACATTTGAATAAATACACAAACACACATGCATGCACACTTGCGACACACACACACACATGCAGTAGGGGGTGGGGGTGGGGCATCTTGGAGAATTGAGGCAAAGGTGAACTGTGGGAGAATTGAGAATATGGCAAGTCTGGAAGAAGTATCATCCGTGGGACTGAGCAGGAGGGAACCTGGGAGGAATTTCAGGACTTGTAAGAGTTCAAGGGAAATCATATAAACTTGCCATTGTTGAGCCAGAAGGAGCCTTAGCGGTCACGGAGGCCAGACCCCTCCTTTTCAGATCTCTGAGGTTCCTCATCAGCCCTGCGTGTGCACACATTGCCTGGTCAGAGCACAGAGCCAGGCATCTCTTTAAATGATGGTTTTGATTGATAACAAACCCTTATGGGTCATCACATTGTGTTGTATGTGTTCAGTAATCGGTTTTGTGTTTGAAACCAAGATCCTTTTGTCAGGATGGAAAAGCAGTTTTAAAAAATTCTAGAAACTAGTGAAAACAGAGCGTTGCCTTCCGGTGGGAGAGGGTTGCCGCGTGCCGGCCCTCGTGACAGCCACACTGGCGTCCTGCCCTTCCCTCTTCCCCACTTCCCGTTCTCAGCTGTCGCCTGCCTCGGTGGCCCCGTTGCTCCATTCAGGATCCCTTGCACATTTGCTGACTCTTAAAAGTTGTTCTCTATACAAAGACCAAAATTATCTGTCCACATGGCATGTCATATGTGTCAGCACCCTACAGTTTACAAAGAATTCTCTTACTCTGTGAGGAATTGATGGAGAACTGATAGCCCAGAGAAGGCAATGTGCTAAAATCTCGCAGAGGGTCAGTGCCGGTTCACGTTGACTCCTGGAGACAGGACTCGAGTGCCTGTGGCTTTTTCCATGACAAAGGATAAAGAAAGAAATTTATGTACTTATTTAGAAGTCTCCCTGATGAAGCATCTGTCCCTGTGTCTGTTAAGCTTACCTAGAATTCCTGGAACTTGAGGGTTCGTTCCCCACCTCTACTTGGGTGCTCCCTGACTCCTGCACTGCCACAGTCAGGGAATAGATGCTCCTTGGTCCTGGGGTGTTTCTGTTCTGTGTGTGTGTGTGTATGTGTGTGTGTGTGTGTGTCCCCCACCCCGTGACATTGATTGTGAGGCCAGCAGCCCCAGTCCTGGAGCTGGCACTCAGCAGAAGGAGCCCAACAAGAGCTGCCTGGGATTGGGGGGGAATTGCCAAGGGGGGTCTGTGTTCTGTTGGAACCGCTGGCTGGCCTGCGCCGCAGCAGGACCTCGGTGCTGGTGGCAGAGGGAAGTGGGGACTGCTCCGTGGGCAGCTGAGGAAACCCAGGCTCAGCAATGTCGTGCAGTTGGAAGGTGACGGAACCGGGGCCCCGGCGACCCAGCGTGCAGATTTTCCGCCACACCCATTGCATGCTTTTAATAGCAGAACTGAAAACATTTCACAGACCCGCATGGCCACCTAGAGCCATGGGAGGGGCTGCAGGTTTGCTGGAGGGGCTGTGAGCCCTTAGGCTACTCAGAAATGGTTGGGATAGCGTCCCTGGAGGGGCGTCCCTCTCTTCAGTTCCCTGATGTATCTGCTGCTGCTGCCAGCCCCCATGTTGAACACTTCCTGTTTGCGGGGTACTTTGAGCCGCCAGTGGTCATGGGGTGCTTGCCGTGTGTCAGACACCGTTCTCAGTTACCTGTACCCACTCATGTAAACCTCGAGGGAGGTGCTGTTCAGTGCCTGCCACCGCTGCTTACTCACTGGGCTACCTGGGGCCAGGAACTTGCCGTCTCTGTGCCTCAGGTGCCAGCTCCCAGCCGCACCTGTCAGCCGATACCGTCCACGTGCACAGCGTGGCCGTGAGGGTGAAGTGAGCGATGGCATGAAGCACCCTCCCAGGGCCTCAGGCTGTGACGTAGGACCAGCCGCCCCGGGCCTCTGAGCCTGTTCATCTGTGAAACGGGTCTCACGCGTATTGAAAGGACCGTTGTGAGGCCAGCTTGTTGGGCACCTTACGCTCTGCGTCGGTGCACGTGTACACCGTGGCTGAAAACCGTACTTTCTCCGTGGGGCGCTGGCTCTCGCCCTTTATGTGTAGATGGTAGGACCGCGGGGTCCTGTCAGCAAGGCCGGCCACCAGCCGCTCTGCTCGAACTTGGGAGAAAGAACCACGTGATGAAAAGGAGAGACTTCAGGTTGCAGGTAGAGAGGAAAGTTCAAAGATATTGTGGAAGCCAAAGGGAACACAAGGCTGCGGGTAGCTGGGGCCAGACTTTCGTTCTTGACACTCATGGGATGGAAGGAGACCACGCACTATCAGCTCCATCGGCACCCAGCTTTTGTTTCCTGATAGGATTATATTTCTGTCTTAGTTCAGGCTGCTGAGGCAAAGAACCGTAGGCCCGGTGGCTGGTGAACCACGGAAACTTGCTTCTCACAGTTCTGGGGACCGGAAGTCCAAGGTCAGGTGCCGGCATGGTCAGCCAGGCTCCAGGTGGTGCCCTCCTCTGGGTCGTGAACTGCCAGCTTCCTGTGTCCTCACGTGGTGGAAGGGGCGGGGGAACTCCCTGAGACCCCTTTGACAAGGGCACTGATCGCATTCGTGAGGGCTCTACCCTCTCATGACATAATTCCCCCCCCAAAAGGCCTCACCTCCTAATACCACCACGTTGGGAGGTTGGGATTTCAACATGTGGATTTGGGGGGATGCAAACATCCAGTCCAGTAACACTTTTGTTGTTGTTGTTCTGGTAGTTACCCCAGGCATGTGAGGCTTTGATTCTTTGGAGAGGACCACCATGCTTCATTAGCATTCAGAATGTATCCTTCATAATAGTTGTAATACACTGTCTTTGCAATGTGTCCATTTTTGTTACACTGTGGAGACATTTCTGCACAGCGACATGTTGCGCTGGTTCTCAGGGAGGAACCAGAGACAAGTGAGTGGGAGTGCTCTAGGAGATGAACCCAGGTGTCACTTACTATAGGAGTTGTATCAGTTATTTCTGTAACCTACTTGAAGCATGCCCCATGCATTTGGAGTTAAGATGATAGTTGTCTTAAGTAAATGCCGGATCAAACTTTAAAAATGATTTAACTTGGAAAACACATGAACATCTTTTAAAATATTTTGGGCTCAGTCCCATCCTCTTAGCAGCCTGTGCCGTTATTTTCTCGCCAAGCCTTTTCTTATTTGCTCACACAAGTTCTGGAATGAAGCTGTCTGACTGCGTAGCTATTTGTCATTGCCCAGCCCTATGAATAGTAGTTCCCAAAGTATGGTCTTGGGGGGGCGGTCCTAAGACCCTTCCGGGGCTCTGCGACGTCAAAATGGTTTTCATAATCATACCAAGGCAGTGTTTGCCCTGTTCCCCCCAACTCCCTCAGAACTGGGGAGTGGGGTTTCCCCGAGGCTACACGCAGCTTGTTGCGTGTGTGGCCCTGACTTTGGAAAGTTTTCTTCATTTCAGTGCTCTTGTGGCCGATGGCCATGGGTACCACCCACTTTCAAGCAGTAACAGGCCTCTTTGGGATCTCCTAGTTTTTGTAAGAAAGGGGTCCTGACACTGAAAGCTTTGAGAACCGTTGCTGTGCTGAGCGAGCCTGCCACAGCAGGCCACTGCCGGGGTCACCACCCACCGGTGGGAGAGCCTTCCCCGGATCAGGTGCCGGCCCTGGTCTGAGGGGCCCACCCGGGAAGGGGCCTGGGGGCTGCATCTCCCAGCAGGGTGCACTGGCCGGCAGTCACCCTGACCCCCGTGTCCTGTGCAGGCCGCCAAGTCTCCTTCCTTCCCTTGACCCCAGGGGACCTTCTCTTTCTGTAGATGCAATGGTTTCAGCTTGTCTTCCTTGAGGCATGGCATATTTTTGTGAAATACCTAATTTCAGTTGACATGTGAAGAATTTGAAAACAAAAGGACTGGGGTGTAGCGGAGTTGGATTCCTTCTGGCAGCTGTTTCGCAGGAGTTGTTTTCAGAATGAAAATGAAGTAGGAATTGAGGAGTTAGCGATTTTCTTCAGAAATTCAGTGCTCTGCCCATGAGACGAAAGGTCGGGCATTGCAGTTTTTCTGGTGGCTTTTAGTACAGGGCTTGAGAGTTTTTCCCTTGGCCTGTGTGGTCGAATTTTAACAGCACAAACAGCCCTTCCAGACCCTCTTCCCTTTTTCCCTCCTTCCTCTCAATGGTCTGCCATGAAACCATCCCTTCACCCCGCCCCCCCTTTTTTTTTCTGGTCTGAAATTCTTCCTTTCTCAGACAGGTAGTAGAGGTGTGGGCCACAGAGGGGGGCAGGGTTGAGTGTCAGCTTCCATCTGATAAGAAGAAGGGATGACTTCATCTAAAGGTGAAGGGATTAAGAAGTACTGACTGGTAGTTACAGAATAGTCACAGCCCCGTGTAAAGTACAGCACAGGGGACACACACAGTCAGCAATAGTGTAATAACTGTGCACAGTCCCGAGTGGGTACTCGAAATAGCGGGGTGGGGGGGTCACTTCGTGAAGTATACGAGTGTCTAGCTACTATGCTGTACACCTGAAACTAATGTAAAATAATATTGAAAGAGGCAGAAAATATCAAAAAAGAAAGAGAAGCAAAAGGATGGTTCGGGATCTCTGTAAATCCCCCTCTTTTCTCTGGCAGCTTGTGCTCCTTCCTGGTGAAAGCTTGGGTCCTCAAACCTGTGCCCTTGGCAAACGTCAAGGCACCCCGGCTGGTCTCCATCTAGACTAAAATCTCGAGAATAACTGTGTCTTGGGCTCCTGTGTTTCTGTGTTTACACTTACTCAGTGCCTATTTGGAGAGCAGATGTTCCTCATTAAGTATTCATTGCACGAATATATTAACCAATGACCCCCTTTTTCTCCAAGTGGGGGTCAGCCTGAGACAAGGGAGCCCTCTCAGCATCTGGGGCCTCAGAGGAAGAGACTGCCGGCACCAGAACTCTCCCTCCCCTTTCCTGTCCCAAGCAAAGCAATTCTGCTCCGGCCCAAACTTGCATACCTCCCTCAGCCAGATGTCATCTGACATGCCCTCTGGAGCTCCTACTGTCCTATGCTGCGAAATTACCGCTGTCACCTTTCCGGCTGCACTTAAGAACTCCTCTCTCAGGGAGCATAAATAGGATATATATTTTTTCCACCTAGTTAGTTTACAAGTATATTTTAGTGCCCTTACCACTGGTCCGCCTGGCATACCCTTGTTTGGGGTCAGTCCCAAGCAGTCACAACAGGGTGTCCACAGACATTGATTGCAATGTGTGTCTTCGTTTCTGTTTACCTGGTTTCCTTCCTGCAGGTGCTCCCAGGATGTCTACTCCCAGCCTAGTACCCCTCGTATAAACAAGTGCGAGACAGACCTAGAATTAGCTAACGTGCATATATATTGCTTGAGAGCCTTGGACCACATTCAGGCTTTTCTCATTAGTACATCAGTGCAGGAAGTTGATCTATGATTAGCAGTGGGGCACCTTGGGGAGACCTTGAACTTGAAGAGAAGAGCGAGGACATAAAGAGGAGGTCTTGTTTCTGGATGCTTAGAGTTAGGGAGGGAGCAGGTCCTCGAGCCTCTAGCACGATGGGCTTCGGCCATAGTATCTTGAGGGGGAAGAGGATATTTCTGCATTTCTGTAGTTCTTTCCCATTTCTTGGGGATAGCTTAGGGTCCTCTCCACCCCCATATCCCCTTCCTCTTTTTTTCCTCTCATTCCTTCTCATCTTGGGGGTTAGGTCGGAGACTGTCTGCTTCTCTCTCTCTCTTCTTCCTTCCTTCTCTCCCTCCCTCCCTCTCCCCATCCTCCCCTTTTATTTCTCTTTTCTTACTGATTCTGGCAACATTGTGTGTAGTTGTCATTGTTAACTGATGAGCAAGTTCTAGGGACTGCGCAGAGCCAAGGAGCGTCAAGTCAGGGATGGAGCTGGAACTTAGAGTCTCCTCTCTTGACCCTCCACTTGGTTCTGTTCCATTAGCCTGGGGCTGCAAGCCAGGAGGGGAGCAGACTGCCATGGTGCCCCCTCCCCAGTGCAAAGAATGACTGGGGGGCGGGGGGGCGGGTGCTCTGACCCTGGATCGTTTCCCTGGAGCTGGCCTCCTGAGTTAAGTTTGCTGCCATATGGTTAGTTGTTAGTGGCTTCTATGCGAGCTGTTTTTCCAGAGAAATATAATTGTTTTGGTTTGTTTTGAAGAACCAATGATTTTATATTAGAAACACTGTGAACTTTTCTGTTCTCGTTCCAAATTGTGGACTCTGATAAACAGACAAGCTGTGCGTTTTGGATTTGCATTGGCTGTTAAAGAAAATGCCATCTTTGATAAGATTTTTCAAGCCACCCACAGGACATTTTTCAAGTCCCTTCAAGTAAGAGGGAGGCTGCCTAGCACAGTCCGCGTGTTGCATTATTCATTTCAGCTGAGTGGTATTTAATTATTGATGTTTTGGTGAAGGCTGGTTTGGCCAACAGAAGGAAGCAGCGTGACTGGGAAGAGGTCCCTCTGTCCCATTGCTGGGTCAGAGACATCAGGGCTGCCACCTGCCTGCTCGGCAGCTGCCTCTGAGGGTCACTTGTCTGAGCCGCGAGGGGATTTTTGCTTCTAACTGGAAACGTTCAGTAAAGACATAGTTCCTCTCACGTGGTCTCTGGTGGTTCCGTTGGTGTCTCAGCATCGTTCCGGGCGTTCTTCTGTGTCTCATGTCCGGTTTGGGTGCAGAGCAAAATTTCCTGGGCTGCCTCCCTAAAATCTGTTCCTGAGGATGCAAATAGCTTTCTTGGGGGCAGAGGTTTGGTTTCATAACTAATACCCAAGTGAGGATTGTCAGAAAGTGCTGTTTTCCCCTCGGCGTGGCCCTGCCTCTCCCAGATCGTGAGTGCAGCAGGTTTTCTGACTCCCGCCAGCATCGCGTGGTCGGTGCTGACACTATTCATCCCGCCTCCCTCTTTATTATTTTTCTTAAATACCGTACCCTTTAATTTATTGCGTTGCCCTTAGCTTGCTTTGAACGTCTTTTGTAGACCTAGATCAGTGTCTTTCAAACTATAATGTGCGCACACCTTGCCTGGGGAGTTTGATCAAGTGCTGATTCTGACTTCGTAGGTTTGGGGCAAGCCCAGTACTCTAGGTTTCTGACAAGCGCTCGAGGGATGCCACCGCGGCCAGACCACACTGACTAGCAGGGATGAGGACCGTTGATCTGCAGCCTTACACACGTGCTCACACGGGCGCATGTACACTTTCTTTACCTCTGCCGCCTTCTCCCCTACGGTGACGTTAAGTGTGAGGTAGGAATCATTGCCTCGGGGTGATTGATCATCCTTTCAGCAAACATTTATATTGGGTCCTGCAACGGGTGGCCTGATTGTTTACAGAGGGCAGTTTCTGAGGCTTCTTTTTATAGCATTTTAATCCTGGATGACCGTCTCGGGTGGCCGGCGATCGGAGCTGCGCAGTTGCCATTGCGTGCGGCTCGCGCCCATCCCGGGCCTCCGCGCCCCGTGTGTCACGTGGAAATCTCATTTCCCAGCCGGCATCGTTCACAGTCATTAAAGTGCCTGGAGTTCGCACTTTTTTTTGGCATCATTGGACTGACCGAGCAGCTCCGCGAAGGAAATACTAGTCTCCGTAGCAGCTTCAGCCGCTGCGCCCTGCTTAGGCTCTTGCCCGCAGAGTGGTTACCCCTGATGCATTCGCAGGGCTTTCTCATGAGCGGCACCTCCCAGCTGGCCCCACTGTCTGTCTCCGTCTGGCCGTGGAGCCCCAGGAGTCCCCATGGGGTGGGCAGCAGCCCCGGCAGTGGGGTCTGCTGTACCCTTTACCACCGCCACCGGCCAAGTCAGGCCCAGAACCGGCCCCCCAGCTCCTTCTTTCCGTCTCTTTTTCCTCCCGGGTGGTTGTGTGCTCTCAGCCACTGTTGATTTCTGGCTTTGGATCACAGTCTGTCCATGTTCCAACATACGTGAGTAGCGTGATGCCTGTCATTCACTTGGCCAGTTCTGAGGAGAAGTAAGTGTGACCATGGTTTGAATCGGATGGACGGGGTTTGGATTCCTGCTACGTTGCTGCCTGTGAGTTTACTGCACCTCTGTGTGTGCCTCTTTTTGGGGGGCGGGGGACCTTAGTTTCTCCATCTTTAAAATAGGGCTCATACACGGACCTTATTGAATGGGAGGGAAGCTCAAATGAGTTAGTCTATTTGAAAGCCTGGTGGAGGGTCTTCTGTATGGCGGGCGTCCACTTAGTGGTCATTCTGGTGGTTGTGCAGATGATCCGTGTCATCAAATGAAAAGGACGAGAACACAGTCTGAGAGAATGGCTTGGAGCAGACCTCCCTCACGGGAGGGCAGGAAGGGGCTTTAGCCCTCTGGCCCCCAGTCCACGCTGAAGGGAGGAGACAGGACATCAGCCACCTTTATGCTTCTCGGGTCAGGGACAAAGCATGTGACCAAAGAGAATTTGGGAATGAGGATGAGCCCAGGAAGCTGGTGGGGGAGTGAAGGAAAGGAGAGAAAGAGGCCTGATGTCCTCTGAAAGGGAGGGGTGACAGTTTGGATAATCTAGAGAACAGGTTTATTAACGGAGCACTCTTGTTAGTGGGGTGCTTGTTCCTAGTCATATTGCTGTTTTATATTAGTAAATGGAGAGCTGTTGGCATCTGAGAGAGATGCCCAGTTTTTCCAGAGTCTGAAAAGGGATTTTTGTTGGTGTAGTATAAAAAGTACTCTGTGAATACGGTACCGGGCTGCCAAAAGTGTGAAAGGAACAGGAAATCACTACACACGTGAAATATAACAGATCTTTCATTCATTTTGTGTTCTGTTTCCTCCAGATTATTAAATAAAAGTTTATTTTTGGTCACACGCTCCAGCCAGAAGTCATTTTTAAGCCATCAGAGTGGTGGTGAGGAACTGTGGAATAATATCACGATAACTGTCTTTGCTCTGTGGCGTGAAGTTCTAGTCCGGTTTGGTTCCTCGTCTTCTGGTTTAAAAGGGAAAAACAGATCGAATGCACTGTGTCCTGAACCCGGGCTGACTGAGCAGGCAGGGCAGGGGGGAGCCTGAGGTCTACAGACCTTCGCAGTAAAGGAATGAGGACTGGACTGCGTGATGGCATTTTCCATTTCCATTCCCCAAGAAGCAGACGTGATACACCTGATTCTTGTTACCTGGTAATGAAGGTGTAACCCTTTATGTGTGGGTAGCTATTGATGTTGAATTCCATTTTAGGTTTGGAATTATGAAGTATTTTAACTGTCAGAGTAAAACTAGTTATTCTTTGTATTATTTTTTTGACAGTAGACAAATACTGATAGCAGACGAACTTACAATTACATAACCAGAAAAACTAGTATAAAAGTGGTTACTTAATTTGAAATGGAATTGAATATTCAAAAAATGCAGCTGGCACGGATGGGCGTTTGGGCAAAGTGAGGTTTCCTTTCTCAGCAGGGCACGAGGGAGCTAGAGCATTGCCTTCCATTAAACCCCCTGCCAGTGGTGAGTGCGGGGAAGACGTGTGGTGGTCCACGCAGGCGAGTCTTTGGCGCAAGCACCTTAGAAGGGCAGGGCAGAGCAGGGTGCTGCCCAAGAAGCTGTGACCAATCAGATAATTTTATCAAAGTTGAACGAAAAATCCCAGATGGTGGTTCTGAAATTTTTACTCTGTGACCCAAAACGAAATAAACAGAGATGCCTCAAAGAGAGGCTTTTGCTCTTGGATTTGAAATAGTAGCCACAGTAACACAGGAGTCCCTCTCTATATTGCGGTTCACTTATCGCGGCCTCACTGTATCGCGGGGTTTAAAAAAGTATTATATTTAATTATTTATCGCAGATTTTCCGCTCTATCGCGGGATTTTGCGGTGCTGTATATGTATGTTGTTAAAGCTACGTAGGTTTAAGACTGTAGAATAAATGTCAGGTTCCTACTTTGGGGGTGGGGGGTCTGGAACGTAATACCCGCGATAAGTGAGGGAATACTGTACCAGCTGTTCTCTGTGTAAGCCTTATAATGTAGTGTGTTTCATCACACTGTCTCTGGGTTTAGTGGTGCTGAGAAAGCAAACCTAGATGTTGGGGACCCTGAAATCCTCAGGGACCCACTCTGTGGATTTGGGTTTTGGCCTCAGTCTGCAGCTTCTGAGGATTCTGATCATTTTCTCCAACTGATGTGCATTGTGTGTGTGTGTGTGTGTGTGTGTCTAGGTATGTCTCTGTATTGGTTATATGTATTTTTAAGATGCTTTGCTGGTACTTATTTTTAATACCATTTATAGTAAAGATAGCTATCGTCTTGAGGGTTTGGCACCTCCTGACGAAGTACCAGCCACTGTGTTCAACTGTTTTCACGTTTCTCTCATCCTTTGCTCATAACCCGATGTCTGCAAGCATCCTACGTCTTACAGATAGGAAACCGAGGCGCATAAATTCAGTAAGTTTCCCCTCTCATCGAGGCAGGGGGTCAGGCTGGATCTCATGTCTGCCAGGATCTGCTGCCTGGGGACTGACCCACGGTGTTGTGAACCTGATTCTCTGCAACCTCAGTATAAGTTATGTCAAGGGGTTTCCTGGCAGGCTGAGTATTAGGGGTCACCAGTTAGAGTTAGGCTTTGACTGGTAATTGCATGACTTTGTTTTACTTAGCATCTGGCTCGTTTTCTTTAGCTGGTACCTGACCACACTGACCTAGGCGGTAAGCAATGCCCAAAGCCAGTGTTCCTTCCTGGAATGCTAGATCTGGGCCTGACAGTGAAGTCATCATGGCTCAGAGGGAAGGGTCTAAGGGCAAGATGACATTGTAACATCAACTGACCTCATAGGATGTGGTCCAAGTGGTGAGAGGGGCCTCCTTGCCCTTTTCCTTCAAAACAGCCACAGCCTCATCTCCCCCTTAAGTAAAATGCGCCTCCCTTCTTCCCTAACACCAGAACCCACCACACGTACTTGAAGGTTAGCTGCCACTGAAGGTGTGCCTGCTGGGGTCCAGGCGCTTTATGTATTGTCAGCTGGGAAGTAGTCCCACCCTTATTTTGTACCTCCGGGAAGTGAGCGTTGGAAAGGCTTGTCTGGCCAAGGTCACAGCTAAAAACCAGCAGGTTTTGAACCCAGATCTTTCCAATGCCAAAGCCTGTTTTTGGCACACGATACCAAGCGAGTACTGAGAAAGAAGGGGGAGGCTGTGGGGTTTGTTTGCACCTTCAGGAGCACCCCATAGGGCTGTAGAATTGGACTGAGCATGTTCTTCTGAGATTCATATAGAGCTTTGGGGGCACTCTTATAGGCTCAAGAAGGATTGTCTATAAAGACAGAATTCCTAGAAGCTGACAACAAATAACCGGGTTTATTTGGTAGAACTCTACAGCCCCCCACCCCCTGGAAACGGGGCCACCCCAAAGCTTACCCGCAGAACAGCTTCCCTTTGGAGTATATGGTACGTCTTAAATGCTCGGGAAGGCCTCCCGTCAGACCGAGTTCAGTATCATTTGAATATGACATTGTTCAGGCCCCTGCTGTGTCCCTGGTCTGTGGTGGATGCCGAGAAAAAGGAGACAATGAATTAGACGTGATCTGTGCTGAAATGGTCCCGAGCGAATGGGCCTGGGAGGCAGGCACAGAGGTGACTGCAGTACAGCATCAGCGTGGTCCGTGCTGGGAGGGTTCAGGCGACTGGGAGAGCAGGGAAGCCACACCTGACTCCCGCTGGAGGGGCCTAGCAGGTCCTTTCTGCCCTAGACCCTGCAGGGTAGGTGAACAGCAAAGCCCCGAGTGGGGGGATGGAGGCTTCCATTCGGTGGGGAGTAGGGGTCGGCCTCCTGTGGCGGTGCTCTGGCTTTATTTCATGCTTGTTCTCTTCGATTTGATGAAGCAATCAATCTCTCGCTGTCTTTCTCTGTTAAATGCCTTTCCCGCTTTGTTGGGCGAATATGTGGGAGAGATTCCTTTCCAGTCGGGTCCAGCTGCAGTAAAAACGTCCGATTTGACAAATTGAGGAATTAGATCACAAGCACCTCTCCCTGGAAGCTGGGGTGCCAGTTGTAACATCTGACATCCCTCCCTTTGCGGGCAGGACAGGAGGGAAGTGGTGATTTAGGGCTGCTGGGTGTGTTGACTGGAAATTACTTGAAAAAAAAAAACAAAAAACACAGGGCTGTGTTGCCCAATTGATGAATAAATATGGGTCCTCGCTGAGCGGTGTGGGTTTCCTCCAAGGAGAACCGGAGCGGCGCCACCTGGGGCTGCCCCAGTGCGGGAAGTACAGCCTATTAGAGGTGGTCCGAAGTTTTTTACAAAGAATTAATGCATTTATGTGGCATGCTATTTCGTCCCCACTTCAGAGCTCCCTCGCGCTCTCTCTTTAATATAAAGGACTCTTGGCTTTTTAAAGTTTGAAAGTACCTGGAGTTCTTAGTTAGCTACGCATTCGAGATGAGCTGGTCGCATACTTGCCTGGGAGACCTGGAGACCAGCGTCCCTGGTGGGACTTGAAGAGGGTTGCGTAGCCACCTTCCCAGGCCACTCCACATCTGTAAGGTGATGTATCTGGGCCAGCTCACCTCCAGGGGCCCCTCACACAGCGCCCCTCAGAAGTGGAAGGAATAAATACGAGGTCCTGGATCCTCCAGTGTGAGTTCACGTGGTCTTAAACAAAAGGACCAGGTGAAGCTCTGTAGTGCGCTCAGCAAGGGAGGTTCCCAGCCGGGTCCGCGCCACGGCCGGGGCCATATTTTGAGAGGAGAGACAGCGCTTAGCATGGTAACCGAACTGGAAGTCTTCTTGCACAAGTGGCTTAGGGAACTTCGCTGTGTCACCTAGAGACGTGGTGGTGGTGGCGGCACTGGGGGACATGCTAGCCTTCGGGCATGTGGAGACCTCACATGCAACTAAGCGCGGCTTCGCAGTGAGGATGAGCCGCCATCATCTGGTCTGCATGGCAGTGAGGGTTCTCCGAGAGCACCAGGGGCCCCCGCGGGACCGTTTATGAAGATGCCATAGTCCCGCTGTCAGCACTGCAGTCAAGGGACAGTATTGCGCTGGACTTCCAGCTCATCCAGGAGGCCTTGCCTCTTCCAGGTATTAAGAATCTGTACTGAGTCATGATGAATTTAGGAGTTTTTACAGATTTTTGCCTTAACGCTGGAAATAATTCGCATTGATGTCGTGCGGTCAAGGTGTTCGTGACCAGGGCCCCCCACGGAGGGCAGGTCCTAGGACTTCTTGCTTTTATGTGGCAAAATGATGAATATTTTTTTCTCCCTAATTCAGAAAATTAATACAGGTTTATTGTAATAGTGATCGTAAAAGCTAAGCCTTCTTTCATGACTTCGGAGACTGCTGGCCAGCATATTTTAACGCCCAGTGGTTAAGCGCGCAGAGGCTTTGGTCTGGTCGTCCTGGTTGTGACTGTCGTACCACCACGTATGAACTTGATCAGGGCCCTTTGTTTCCGTATGTCATGGTCATATCCCCATTTGTCATAGTGTCATTCTCCTAGAGTTGGGATGGTGGATGAGAAACGCATGTGAGATACTCATCACGGTGGCCGGTGTGTAGTTCAAGAGCTCAGGCAAGGCGACCAGCTGGAGTCGTGGCGGCAGAATCAGTGGAAGAGAGTAAACCTGTGTGTGGGTTTTTTTCTCTCAGAGGTGGGATTCATTAAGTAATCTGTTTTAAAACCTACCATTTCTTTCTTCACGTATTGAGCGTCTGTCATTAGTCCCTCAGACCGTCATTTTTCATAACAGCTGTCTTGACATAGAATCCACATAGCATACTTCCTCCATTTAAAGTATATGAGTAATTGATTTTAGAACACTTTTAGCACTCCCCGAAAGCCCTGTACCCTTTAGCACTCATCCTCCATTGTTCTCCAAACTCCCCACTTTCTCTCCTCATCTGCTTTTCCTCTCTGAATTTGCTTTTTCCGGCCCATTTCCAACCCACAGCTTTTAACATCCGCAAAGTGTTCTGTTATGCAGATGTACCTTAAGTTAGCAACCATTCCATGTTGTTGGGCATTAGAGTTCCTTTCACTGATATAGGTAAGGTTCACGTTGGGTCTCTCTCGCTATTTCAGTAGAGTCCCTGGGGAGTCATATACTCCTAAGGAAGATGTAACATGAACGTGTCACTGTGCTGCGACACAGATGCTCCCGTAACTGCCCAGGAAGACCAGGCCCCGCCACCCTGAGGTCCCACGTGGCTGTTCAGGGGACAGCAGCAGCAGTCAGCAAGGGACAGAGGGAATGAGTGACTTATTGAGCAAAGCTGTCGGAAGACCGGCCAAGCATAGGGCTGCAGGTGTCACCCCCTCTTCAAATGGTGCCACAGCCTCAGAGGTTTGCACAGCTGAGTGAGACCTGGAGGGCAGGGAGGAGTACTCACTACACCTGCACAGAAATATAGAGCTCCTTGATGCTGGCTTCTGGGGGCATCCGTCCACTTCCGCCTATGCCATGGCCTGTGATCTGGGGGTATGGGCACCGGGAGAAAGTCTGATGTGGCAACATCTAAAGGGCTCATGTCAGGATGACTTGGGAACAAAAGGCCCTGAAGCAACAGGCCATCATCCATCATCTCCGAGTCTCTATTGGGGGGTTGTTTCCGAGGCCCAGGGCTGGGGAATGTGCTGTGGAGACAGAGATGCATTCAGTTCCTGCTTTGCTTTTCAACGTCGGGATCATAGGAGAATCTGTTCCTGCGCATCTGCCATCTAACTAGCTTCATACGTTCAAGTTTCCAACAATTTACGTTCATTCGTCGTTCCTGGGGCTTCCTCTACCCTTTGCTGGTCTCTGGATGTCCACGCTGTTAACTCCGTTTGATGAGGGGTGCATGGGCTATTTGGGCCTCTTTCGGGGAAGGTGGGAATGAAAGCTGTTGCAACAGGAGCTCAGCAGTGTTGCACGGAGGACCATTCAGGTTGTGCATCCGTCTGCTCAGGGCGTGCGTGGAAGCCTGTATTTTGGGGGGAGGTGGAAAATTGCTTGAGGCATTTTAGCTTTTTTGTACTTAAATTGGGGATTCTGATGTAGCATTGACTGTTTTGTAATATAAAGGGATGGATGTAGAAAAGTGTGGGCCCTGCAGGCAACTGGATTCTCAGGCTTTGCAACGCAGGCAGTCACGAGAGGACCCTGATCATGGTCAGGCCGGTAGGAGGAAACGCCTTTGCAGAGTCGGCCGTGCGTTAGTGTGGGGATGCTTTTCTCGTTGCTCAGTCTGCAGCAGGAAAGGGAGGCAGGGAGGCGCCACATCCGATGGCACCTGCCACCCCCTCCTCCAGCGTCCTCTGGTATCCCACAGCCTCTGCCACAGAGAAGCAGAGACGGCGGTTAAGGGTCCATGCTGTGAGGTCAGTAAGACAGCTGCCACGTCAGTTTCCTTAAACGCTGTCCGTTTCCTCCTGTATGAATTGGGAATAATAATGCTTTACTTGCAGGGCTGTCGTGAAGACGGAATGAGGAAATTCCACGTAAGGTGTGTGACACAGCACAGTTTCTGGTATACTGAGTGCCCCACCGTGGCCATGGTCGCTGTACACCTGCATGGTTTGAAGTCAGTTACACCTTCCTGAGCCTCAGTTTTGTCGTCTTAATATGAGGACAGAAATGTGGATCTCAACAGCACTTTTGTAAGGAGTGGGTGAGCCGGGACTGGAAAGGCATTAGCCAGCGCCTAACTTGAATTGACCCGTGGCCTAGGCGTGTGTGGTCGTTGCCCTTCCTTCTGCTTTACGTTACGCACCTGGTTATTTCTGGGTCGGTCCCCATCACTAAACTGGAAGCAGAAGATGCGCTTACATCCTTGTCCCAAAATGCCTTGCTCAGCACAAGAGCTCATCACAAATGGTGATGCAGACAGGTGTGTTTGAACTGCTGCCGCAGGTAGTTTAAAAACAAGGATCTCTTAATACACTCAGGGAGAATAAAGCAGGATAAATGGTGCAGGTGTCTTTCTCTTAACAAGGCTGCTTGTGGCGAGATCACCCAGATTCACAGAAGGTCAGCCCAGGGCAGCAAGCACTGGCCTTTGGTCACCGTGCACTCTGTGAAGTTGGCCTCAGGGCCAGAAATTTGTATTTCCTGAGCCAAGGTTTAGGCATTTTGTATGGCTGTGGAATACTTTGAAGGAAGAATTCTCTGATATGTCGAACTGTCCTCCCAGTTTAAGAAAAAAACAAAACAAAACACCAGACTTGGTCCTAAGAAAGAGCGAGATTCATCTCGTCTGGGTTTTCAGTAAAGGGGGGTTGAAAGTCCACACCTTAACTGCTGCTGCTGGTGTTCTCCCGGCTCTTCCTCCCCTCCCCCAACGAGTCTGCAGTTCTGGTCCCTAAGTTCAGGTGCACGTCCAGGCTGGGAGGAGACACGCCCACCTCTGGAAGCACCCGCAGCCGGGGCTCAGGCTTCGGGAGGTTTGTGCTCTCAGCTGTCACCCTGTGTTCTGCAGGCGTCCGCGGCCCTGGCTGGGCTCTGGCAGGGCTCGGACACAGAGCCCCTCGGGACGCGCCTCCCACTCGCAGCCAGGAAGCCAGCGTCTCGCCACCACTGGCTAAGAAAGCGCGTTGCCGCTCACCGAGGGCTTTCTGTGCTTTAAGGGGTGCTTTACAAACCCAGTGGGGAGAATGGGGGCCTTGTGAGTGTTTGATACAAGGATCTTACCCATCTGGTGAAAACAGATGAGGCTGTAAGCTCCGCTGAAATTTCATAGCCCTATTCAAGCACCCATAAAGTCGGAGGCCTGTATTTTCACTGATTTTATGAATTTTGCTTCCTGAATCGATGGCGCGTGGAAAAGGATATAATTAATTCTCCTGGAACACATGAGTCATCCAGGGCACACGTCGTCAGCTCCTGGCTGTCTGATGCCCTTCCATCCAGCCGAGTGAATCCCAAAGTCAGTCATGTCACCGTGCCTCCGTTTCCTCTTCTGGAGAATGAAGGGGTCTTAGAGCGTCTCTAAAGGCTTTTAACCGTAGCTTATTAAGAAAAACGACTTCTCTGCAAGTGGAGCCAGCTCCCCAGACGGGTGTGGAATCCAACCTCTTGATTCCTACCAGCTTCCATTCAGCGAGAGTGCCCTCCGTGGCTCTCCTGGACCCCTGGGTGCTGGTCCCTGAGGCTTACCTTCTCAGTCTGCTGGAGAAGAGAAGCCAGAAGGGGGGGATGAGTAATGTTCTTGCAGAATCAGGAGGCCCCGCCCAAAATGGCCAGATCTTCCTGATGAGAAGCTCCCAGCCCTTTAAAGTTGGATTCTGCTGATTTTATGATGGAGCCCGAGGGTTTGGTTAGTTGGCATCTGAGAGACCTGGCAGGGCAGGAGGGCGAGGGCCCAACATGTTTTGAGCCCCTGGAGGAATGGTGAGGGGCGAGGGGGGCAGTGAAAGGAAATCCTGGCAGCTCCGGGAGCCCTGGGCAAGAAGGGAGAAGCTCGGCGTTGCTGGGTCTGTACCCCGGTTAGCGGTTTTCATGCCTGGCGCTCTGTTAGGCCTTGGGCTTATGAAGATGAGGGCAGGTGCCCCGGGACCTCACAGGTGGGAGAGGAGACCCCCACCTCTGCCGAGTGCCCTGCACAGTGCTGCTGTGTACCTCTGTGTACGGCCACCTAAGCCTGGTACAGGTTGAGTTCACAGCTGAGGGCTATGGGAGCACGGGGGGGGGGGGGCATTCTGGCTGAGGATGGGCGATCCTGGGAATGTGGCGTTCGATTTCTTACCCAGCAGCACAGGGACTAACAACTAGGAGCTCTTCCCTGAGAAGACATGCGTTTGGCCTGGAAATGGTCTCTGACTTCTCTGCCACACAGGTCTTTGTCTCTCTCTCTTTGCCCTCATCACATTCGACCGTTTGTGAGTTACTTACATGCACATTCTATCGCTCCCACCAGATTGTAAACTCACCTTGGCAGGGAGTGTGTGTTCTATACATTCTTCCCAATCCCCAGCGTGAGGATTTGCCACAGTCAGCACTCAATAAATATTTGTCGAACTTAATCCAGACGGCATTATTTATTCTGAGCTAAGTCCTCAAGTACAAAACGCATTGTTTTTAGAAAGGCCAATATTTACTTTCCTTTATCCAATTCTCTGCCCTCAAGTCTGTATTTACTTAGCTATGTGTTCCATCTGTGTCCTGAAGAACATGGCAGCCAGAAGGTCAGGATACAAGGTAAACTGAGGCAGTGGAGGTAGCGATCAAAATAATATTTCTGTAAGCGGCAACAGGGACTCAGACCCCCGAATTCAGCAGATTGTACAATGGGAACGCCACTGGTTATTTGCACCTAAGACAGCAAAGGAATCCTGATCAGTCACGGCACGTTCCTTGTTAACCGCAGGTGGCGTCAGGCTCATCTGCAGTGAGGCTGCTCCTCAGCAGTGAGCTGGAATGTGAATTTTTCTCTCTCAGGTCCTTAGGCGGTTTATCACTGTGCGTGCTCTACCTAGTCTTCTTTCAGAAGTTGTTCCTTTGAATTTTCTGGTGGTTCGTGTATATTTCACTTCCGACTTCCCTTGTCTCCTCCACGCTTCCTTTTTCTCATGGAGAAACTAGAGCTTGAGGGCCGTGTCAGCAGGATCGTGCTCCATACAGTGTTTATGGGGTGCTCTCGGCTCGGGGCGGTCTGCGGCATGTGTTCGTAGCAAGTTTCACTGGATAAAGAAAACGTGTCCATTAGAGTCAGATGGAGCCTTGATCCTTTGACCATCTGGTAGGAGCCAGGCACTTGCACATACATCGTTTCATTTTATCATAAAAAGTTATAACAGGGAGGAAATTTTGTGATTATTAAGAACCGTGCCTCTCCTGCTAGCAGATGAGTTCTCTAGGGGTTTACGCGATAGACGGGGGGAGCTGGCTGATGTTACAGGGCAAGGCTGGGGTTCTTCTTGGAGCATCAGTTTTACTCCAAGATGAGGGGAGTGCAAACTTAGGTGACTTAAGTTACCAGTTGTTACATAAAATTTCCCCAGACGGAGAGACCGGAAAAAGGGGCTGACAAGTCCCACGTTATTACAGCAGGAGTTTATTAAGGATGGTGGCAAGGTGACGCAAATATGCTCCACTCCACGTGGCAGGCGCTAAAGGCTTATATAGGATGGGGCAGAATGAATAGGGTACCGGGGCGTGACCTGCCCCAGATAAGGGAGAAACACCTTGCTCTCCCAGCGCGGGACAAGGGCCTGTTTTAGGCAGTCTCTGTTCTACCTGGATCCAGCCCGTGGGTCCTGCAGCAGTCAGGACGTGGAACTGTCTCTCCTCCACACCAGTAAATTATCTTCTATTAAAATTTTTTATTGATTGATTGATTTTACAGAGAGAGGAAAGGAGGGAGAAAGAGAGGGTGAGAAGCATGCGCCATAGAAACCTAGGTCAGCCGACTCTTGCAGGCCCCCACCTGGGGACCTGGCCCACAACCCAGGCATGTACTGTGACTGGGAATCGAACCGGCGACCTTTTAGTCCGCAGGCTGGTGCTAGTCCACTGAGGCACACCAGCCAGGCTTAAACCATTGTATTTAAATTAGAAGTATGTAGACATAGAGCAGAATGCAAAACCTGCATGAATATCGGAGATAAATCAGAGACTGTATTAGGATTATGTACTTAGAGTGAGTGCTTTAGGGTGTGCCATATGGAGGACGTACACGGGGGAAGAGGTGGAGACCCTGATCCATGGGGTCTGGTGCTGAGGGATCACAGTTTACGTCCCTGTTGGCTGAGGTGGGACTTGGACTCCCAATGCATTGGTTTGTCCTTTTGTCTCCACCACATGGCCTGCTTCTCCCTGCCCATCAGAAGCTTGAGTGGAGGCCCAGAAACCTATGAGCTCAGATGGTCAGAGGCAGCTGAACTTGGAAGTCAGTCATACTTCCAGAGGCGGCCCAGCATCACAGCAGAGCGAGGCACTGGGCAGGCTGTAGGTGCTGGTCACCTGTCTCTGTGGTCCCTAGTCCCTGGGGCTTATACCATATTCCACTACGGTCCTCGCGGTTTTTGCAGGGAATTAACTGTCCTTTGGAAGACTTGATTAGCTGCTCTTCTTGGACAAGGCGGCTTATTACTATGCCAGAAATTAAATTTATGTCTTATAATCACAGGATTCAAAAATCGAAAGGGTTCTTAGGTCTTCTAGGCCAGCGTCCTTGTCTTACGTGTATAAAGGGTGGGACGAAGGGTTCCTCCGTCTGAGGGCAGACACGTGGCTAGCCGGTTCGGTGTTTACCCGTCGTGTCCTCCCGGTGCCTTTAACTGAGGGCTGGGAGTACGCGCGCTCTGGCAGCGCGAACTAGGGCGATGGTATTGATGTCTGCTGACCCGGTCGTGACTCTGGGGAGGTAATGTTACTCCTTTCCATAGATAAGTTCCACTCACAGAGTGGCCGGCTAGAAACTATGAGAAGCTATGAATTTTCTCTGCTGTTCTCTTACCTGACACTGAAAGGCAAGATGCTTGTGCCCGCAGTGTGGAAAGCTAAAACTAGGTTGGTTATCATTTCCTTTTTAACTCTTCTGCCTCAGACGTTCCTAAGCTTCTCACTGTCTAAGGCTGGGGGTCAGGTCTTACTTCTCTCTCTCTCTGCTTCTTATGGTCACACATCCTAGGAGCATGCAACACAGGCTCGATGATAGTCCGTTTGGACAGTGAAGCCAGGCTGCTTGACAGGCACGATAAATTCGGTTTCTGCATTGAAGCGTGGTTGACTTTTCTGATTGCTAAAGTAATGTCTCCTTGTGATAAAAATACAGAAAAACGTAAAGAAAGTGCAAATCACAATCTTGAGACTTGTGATAGTATTACCTAGACAGGAGGATGTTCAGGTTTACTTTTTCTGTGGATTATGTAGCAATAGGTGGAATTATCTATGGCATGTGTAGTAACTATGTATGAAGTAGTTATAGTGCCTTGTTGTATCTAGAGACGTAGGTTCTGCTTTTCGCACTTAAAAAGTTTTTTCCTCGTCTCATTAAACATTTTTACCCCCTAGTTTAGTGGCTGCATAATATTCCATTGAATGGCCTTATCTGCTTATTATTCATGCTCCCATTGCTGATGTGGGTTTTCCCGGCCTTTTACTGTTATCATGCATGAATTCCTCTGCTCATCGCTCTGATGACTCCTTTAGGTTTAAGGCTGTTTTCACACATTGCCAGACACTTCCCAGAAATGTTACATTAGTCCCACCAGTGGGGTGCGAGTGTGTCCCCTCTCCACTGGCAAGGCAGGCTCTGACTCCCCGTTCTGAGGACATGTAAATATTTGCTCTGTCCTGAGCCGCCTCTGTGTCCCCACACCCCTGCATCGAAGGTGGCACGCTACATCAAAGTCGTTGTCACACTTAGAACGGGTTTCTTCCTCCCGGTTGCTTTTGCGTCTTCATTCACTAATAGCTTCATCTGTACAGGAAGTGCCAGGGATTTTGCTCAACATACTTTTCTTCCTTTTTTTTTTTTTTAAGGACAGAAATGGCTCTCTTAAAATTAGGCACTGCCAGGGGCTGCTTCTGGCTATGTGATCCAATGTGAGCGTGACTTCAGTAAGGGGGCCACTCTGTTTCTGGCTGCGCAAGCTTTCTTGCCACCCCCGTCGGCTCTCTTTGCCAAGGTGCTCAGTGGCCACACAGTTTCTCCAGCAGACAACCCCAGCGGCTCCTACAGAGCACGTGAACTTGGAAGGACACCTGGGGAGACCGACACCAGAGCTGATGGAAGCAGGGGCTGCTCTGAAGTCCTCCTAAGTGGTGTTCGTTTTCTCCTAACTGTTGTTGGGTGCAGCAGGAACATGGCTTCTTAACTCCTCTTTCAGGGTGTAGGGCTGCTGGGTTTTCTCCCTTCCCACTTCTGAAACTGGCCAGTCTTGCCCTGGGGAGGGGCCCGTGAGCCCACCCCTCTGACCTGCCCATCCTTTCTCCATTAACCTGTTCTCCCTCTGGTAGGTTTGACTCCGTGTTTGATTTCCAAGGTGGGGTGAAAAGGTTTATTTAAATACTTGGTCCTTATTTGAAGTTAGACAAATATGGGCTGATCCTCAGCCCTATCACATTTTTTTTTTAAATTGTGGTGTATTTGACATATATTAGTTCCAGGTGTTCAATAATAATTCAATACTATGTACGTTGCAAAATGATCACAAGTCCAATTGACAACCATCACTCTATATAGGAACAACAAAGGCTTTTTCCCCCCCCTCTTCTTGTGATCAGATAATCAGCTTTAAGGCCTTGGGGAAGGAACCTAACTTTCACTTGCCATATCCGTCAGAGGAAATGACTACCCCTCCCTGGGCTCCTGGGGGGGTGCACTCGCCCGGGGAGGAAGTGCGGGTGCAGCGAACAGGGCACGTCTGATTCCCGCCCGTCAGCTGCCCTTGGCTAGGTTGCTGGCCTGCGGGCCGTTGCTCTGCCACGAAGATGGACGGGGTGCTCAGGAAGTGCCCGCTGCACCCAACCCTGGCACCCACAGCGCAGGTGCCCTGCCTCAGGAGAACGCCGTCTGCTTCACGGAGTCTATCAAGCTAGCGAGCGCTCTCCCTTTTCATCTTGTCATAGAAACGCTGCCAGTGGGTGCTTTCTGCACACCCATTTGCAAACAATTTCCTGTTCCTTATTTTAGCTGCTTCGGTAAAAGTTAACTACTGGGGCACAAACGATTTCTTCACCCGTTCTTCCCCAGCTGTCCCCTGCGCTCTCCCCCTGCCCGGTATTAGAGGGGCTTGCTTGCTGCTGTGTCAGTGGGTGACTCCTTCTTCAAGGAGAGGGCCTCCCACCCCACGCTCATCTCTTCCCCCAGGCTTCGCCGGGTTAGCAGCCGGCACTGCTGGCCGGGGAGCTGATGTGCAAAGGGCGGCGGCAGGGCAGGGTCTGAGGAGCAGGGGCTGCACCTTCCAGTGTTTGCCGCTGTTGGATCGCTGGCCCGTAATACTGAGGACTTAGGCTGGGTTGCATATTACAGGAAAAACAAAAACCAATGGAGAGAGGCTTAAGTATGATCATTTGTTTCTCTCAGACCTCAGAGGAGTCTGGATGTAGCCCTGGATTGCTGGTCTCTGGTGCCATCATGGGTTGAGGCTTCTCGCCTCCCCCCCTCCCCCTTCCACCCTCCCCCACCCCCTTTCCTCAGCACATGGCTTCTGTCCGCCCGATCAAACCTTGGTTCTAGAGAGATGCCTGAGCTCCAGTTATCATTTCTGAGTTGGACTTAAGGGAAAAGGCAGAACTGGGTCCTCCCAAGTGAATCAGTTCTCTTCTAGAACCTACATGACACTACAGCCTATTGGCTACGTCTGACTGCAAGAGAGCCTGGTAAACGGATTCTGTTACTAAAAAGAAGAGACGCCCAAATGGGTGTTGGGCAGTGTCTGTCCCACGGTCACATCCGGGACCGTTTTGGGGGGAGAGGAGAAGAAGCCCAGTGGCGCTGGAGAAAGTCAGGGTTCATTGTCACTAAGACAGTTGCGGTTTGTTTGATGTTGAAGTATTTGTGTCTCGGGGCTCAGGAGGGAAAGATGCTTGGCTCAGCCTCAAAAGAGGAGATTGCTGGGCGAAGAGGGTAAAAGCGGGCACAGGCGGGTGAGTGGGAGCAGACAGTAGTGAAAGGGCCATCCCTCGCTGAGAACAGGTCTTGAGGAAAGGCGGGGAGAAGGCAGGCACGCTTTCCTCGCAGCCGTCGAAAAGGTGGGGAGTAGATTCTCACCAAAGAAGAGACCCCAGGGGCACACAGAAGAGACTGACTAACGCCAGTTAAGGCTAAAAAGTGGGGAGTCGGCACGTTGGGGTTTGTGTCTAGGCTAGGGCGGTGGCCGTAGCACAAAGAAAAAGGGAGCTGGCGTGTGGAAGTTAGGGAGGACGAGGAGGACGGATGGGCAGAGGTGTTAGTGAGTTCGTTTGGAGCTCAGTGTTGCCATTTTTGCAATTTTGAGTGTCTCCATGTGCGATTCACTGTAATGGGCGGTCCATAGAAAATTCCAGTTGGCCAGGAGGCGTGTGTGTCTCACTGAATGTGAGAGGTAGGGGCTGTGCTCATGAGGGTATCCTGCTGTGGACTCCCTGTGGGAGCACAGGACTGGGGAGCACAGAGCACCCTGTTCCTTGATTGGACGGAAGCTAGAGTGGCCTCTGCTCCTTAGAGAGAAGTGGGGGAGGAGCCTCTGCCTTGCGCTCCGCTCGCACTGTAGGACCTGCTTCCGCGCGTGTTTGCGACCCTGCCTTCCTTGTGAACCTGACTGGTATGTGGCCCTGGTTGTGAGACTTGCCCCAGTTCTGGCTCAGACCTCATGGGACCAGTGTCACCTTTCCGCTCCCAGATCTCAGCCCCAATGCCAGGCAGGGCATCATAATTATTTCACATGATCTCTCGTGCTTCCATGCAAAGGGACTGGCCATTTTATGGAGCATTCACAGACATTTATTATTTTGTTTTGTTCTGTTCTGTGTTTTTCAATCCTGCAATGTCCTTCTTGTTCACTAGCATGATAGGGGCCGCCCAGCATTCCCTGACACACCTCTCCCCTCTACCTGCACAGCTGCCGTGTACCACTCTTTCCATCTGTGTGCTGCCTTACGGTTTCCAGACGTTCTCCAGACATTTTCTCCTCTGGTCCTGATAGTAAAACCGGGTTGGCACCACGTGTTATTTATCAGTTACTTATTATCAGAAGTCACCCACTTAGCTCCTGGTGGGAGACCTGGGGTTGGAACACAGGTTGTCTGTCTCCCTTTCTTAAGTGTAGAGATTCAGAGTAAGCAGGTGAATGTGAATTCTTGGTCTGAACAAAGCCTAATCAGTCTGTCTGCTGTGGCTGAAGCAGTTACCTGTGTGTCGTGACCACATCTAGACCAGTCTTCGATCATAAATGTTTGGTATTGTTTGGGACTCAGCTCCCCTCTGTTTGTGCTGG
The DNA here is from genome assembly GCF_987537825.1 of Furipterus horrens. NCBI lineage: Eukaryota > Metazoa > Chordata > Mammalia > Chiroptera > Furipteridae > Furipterus > Furipterus horrens. The sequence goes on from NW_028327177.1 coordinate 6,358,010, forward strand.
TTAGAGCATCTTGTCTACCTCGCACTTCCATGCCGGCCGGATTAAGCAGGTTCGTGTGCAGGTCCCAGCCTCCCAGGGCCGCTGGGGAGCAGAGCACTGGCCAGGCCCGGGTGTGGGCGGCTCCCAGCGCGGGTGCTGCTTCCCCGTGGTGTGTGTGGGGCGGGCGCAGGCAGGTCTTGGACCATTTGTTGTCTCTGCAGACCTCACTTCTCTCACCTGTAAAATGGGTGCGATGGTACCCACTTCGCAGTGTTGTAAGATGAAATAAACCGGAGCTCAGCACCATGCCTAGCAGCACGTTTGGCACTTAATAAATGTCCCACCTTCTTCTTCCTCCTTCATCTTTTCAAAGTGCTTAGAGAGAGGAACATGGGGACATGATGGCTAGTGAGGTGGCATTAATTGCGGGCAGAGATGTCTTCACGTCAGAGGATCCCTGTCCCTTTCTCCCTGCAAAGACTCAAATGGTCAGAGCTGATAGTGTTAAGTCAAGAATTTTTTAGTTTACTCAGAATGTAGACAGTGTTAAGGGGAAAATTCATGAGCTTTGAGTACTCTAAGGCCGATGGTTTTAGGCAGGGAAGTTAATGTTTTCTTTTCTTCAACTGAAACCTCTGGTTTTCTGGGAGGACGTTGATTATGTGTTCTGCCGCCAAGCAGAGCTTCCCATTTGCAAGTTGCGTCTCCAGGTTGGGCAATACATACAGCTCTAATTTGGGAAGACCACAGGGCTGGGCTTGTTACTCTAGAGAGAATCCAGGGTAAATTTGCGTGAAGGCGTAACTTGAAAACGGTTTTCTTTGGTCCATGATTGCAAAGCAAAATAGCAATTTCCTTTCTGAGGCAAGAGATAGGGGCGGAAGGCTAAACTCATGTGATCTCACTGAGAGTGAGCCCAGCAGAGACGAGGGAAGCAGGGGACCTTCCAAAATTCATATTTTAAGGTGATGTATTTTTGTGGAAGATGGCAATGGATGGGGATGGAGGCTATATTTTGTTCTGGGGACTCGCCAAAATGATGGTCTGGGATAGGTCCTGAGACCTTGCATGTCTAACAAGCACCCAGGTGGGGCCGGCGCTGCCGGTCCGGGGACCACGCCCTGGCGGTCACTCAGATGAGCCCAGTGGAAGTCCAGGGAGCTTCTCCCCTCTGTGAAGCAGTCACTGCACGAGGCTCATGACCCAGGAGGATCGACTCTTCAAGCTGAGACATGGCAAACAGCTGAGTGTTTTATATGTTAAAAAAAGAAGAAAGAAAGAAAGAAAGCAGCAAGATTATAACTTGGATTTGGCGGGAGAGGCCACATCTTTCATCTTTAGCCTCATTTCGAGGATGTATCCGCCCGTGGCTGGGACTGCTGGCCCGGCAGTTTGTTTTCCTCTCCGTGTGACTTTGGCAGAGCTTGCCTATCTGTACCTACGTCTCTATCTCAATTTTTTTTTTTTTTTGAAGAAACCATTTTATTCACCCAAATACACAAAGGCAGAGGGACGCGTGAGCCCCCTTGTATTCGACATCCAGCTTTCATTCAGTGTGCCACTGCGGCCACTCCTGTTTCACTGCCGTCCCTCTGGGCTCCTGTCTGCCCCCCGGGTTCTTCTGCAAGTCCCGGAGCGTCATGTCCCCGCAGGGAGTGCATCTCCAAGAGATAAGGGCCCTTTCAGAAAGGAACCACAGTACTCTGATCACACTTCGGAGCCGAACAATTCCTTAATATCATGAAATATTCAGCGTTTATGTTTCCTCGGTGGTCTCAGCTGTTGGTTAGTTCAGATCAGCGTGCAAGTACGAGCCGTGCCATTGTTTTGATGATACGTCTTCTGGGCTTTCCTTCTCCCCGCCTTTGTTTCCTTTCATAATAATTTATTTGTTAAAGCAACTGCTGGTCCTGTAGAGTTTCCCCCATTCTGTGCTGCAGTTTTGCTGATTGTATCCCTGTGATGTTTTTAACAGTGTCCCACTGCCACTGGATTTCCTGAAACAGATCTAGTCTTAATCATATTCAAGTTTGTTTTTCGGGGCGCGGGGGGCGGTGCAGAAGTACCATGTAGGTGACGTTATTGACTTGCATCAAGAGGCTGTAATGCCTGGTGTGTCCAGTCTGCCCTCTTTGATACTAAGATCGACTAGTCAGTTCAGGCATCATCATCCAGTTTTGTTTTATTTTGTTTTTTAATCTAATGTTATCTTTCGGTTTAGCAACTTTCGGGAGGAACAAAATACAGGGAAGTGTGAGGCGTATCATCTTACACTTTATCATTTTACTTTAGGTGAGTGTTAGTTGTACTGTCTGTGCAGTTTTCTTGAATTAACAAAGGCTCGATTCTTACATTTGATTCATATTAGTATCCCATCCCTGTGATGGTTACTCTCTTTGAGTGACTCTCAGTTTGTTTCAGGTATGTTGGTCCAATACTGCAGGCTGTTTATTCCCGTGACACGGGTACCCACATAGTGCTTTTGCGTGGGCAGTGGGATGTGGCAGAAATCAAGAGCTTGCAGGTCACATACTGGCCAATGACACGGGCACACGTGCACACACATGCACCCAAGTCAGGCACTATTCAGTTGTGTGACTGTCTAAGACCAACCAATTTAATGTCTTTATATTGTTTTGAGCTAAAGGTTAAAAATAGATCTGTTCAGTGTAGACCAAAGGCAGAAGACCAAGGCATGTTTGTACGTAGAAGGAGTTAGATGTTGATGTGCGAATGTCACATTGTACTAGAGTGAATGCCATTGTTTTCACAATATAAGAAAACATTCTTTCAGGAAGGCGCTTTAAAAAGATCATCCAATCTAGTCCCTGAGGCCCTGAGAGAGGAAGGGACTTCCTCAAGATCACACATTGGATTAATGTACCATGCTGTACGGTGGCAAGACTGGATTGGCCCAGAAGGTGTCTCTAGTAATTAATGCCTGTTTATTCGTGCCAAGGAAAAAGCCACCTCCTTTTCCATGGGGACTGAAACTCACTCAGATCCGCAGAGGTCTAGCAGCAGAGCTTGGCCTCCCGAAGCCCTCTGAACTTGATCCGTGCCGCTTGAAGGGCAAGCCATTTTGGCAAGTGAGCTCCAGTGATGTTGGCATCCCAGAACACTTAAAGACAGAATAACCAACTTCTGCAGTCTCTGAAAGTGTGGAAAAAGAAGTCAGCGTACCTCTGTCCTTCAGCTCAAGGCCGTTGGCAGGATCAGGTGCCATGTCAACATGTCCCCTTGTCAACCAAGGCAGGAAAGAATGAGAGAGACAGGGTGATGTGGAAAGAGCACTGGACTCGGAGTCAACAGTCTGGCCTTTTTATCTCAGCTTTGCTGCTTTTCTTCTGCCAGGCATTATCTCTCACGTGTGTAAAACTAGCAGTTTGGGCCTGGGCTATGTGAGCTCTGATACATCGTTTGACCTCCCAGAAATATTTTTCTTACGTATGGAGTTAGGAGACAGGACTGACACTGACGGATTCCACTCTAACATTCTGGAACTCCATTTATTTCACACACATGCGCAACGCACACACACACACACACACGCCAAGAAGTAAGGCAGAAGGGTTTGGTAATCCAAGTGTTTGTAGCTCATGCCACCCCTTTGTTAACTCTTCTTTGGATCTAGGCTTCGTTGCAACTGATAGTTTAGAGGTAAAAAATTAAAACTGCAAATGACTGTGAGCTAGAATATTTGTGTTTATTGCGATTTTTCAGTAAGAGTGTGAGAAAATCATCTAACAACCCATGGGGAAGGGATGACGCATTCACTGGGACTGGAGGAGGCCCAGCAAGTAAGTTCTCTGCTTCCTAAGTGATGGGCTGAACTGTGAGTCACGACAAAGGAACAAGGCCAGGGGAAGCCAGATAGACCATCGCTGTTGCTGGGAAGGCTTGTATAGGGTGGTCTGGCTCCTCTCTGTGGGCAGGCAGACTTAATGCTGAGCTCCAGGATTGAAAGCCGCGTAGCAGCGTCGGAGGAGCAGAACAGAGGGTGAGCAGATCGCTCCCCAGACGGAGGTGCGAGGAAATGCCTGGGCTCTGCTGCCCCTCCCCTCTGGCCTGTGGTCCCCCACCCCCCACCCCTCCCTAGGACGGACGGAGTGCAGGAGTCAGGAGGAAGGCAGGGCATCCCACTGGTGCAGTGCCCTGGCATGGAGGGGGCCTCAGGCCGGAGTGGGGAAGCAGCCTTCCTGTGGGAAGATGTGGGCTTCCTTGGTGGCCTGGGCAGGGAGATGGTTCCCGTCCCATTAGATGTGTGTTCCTAGCAGTGATAAGTGCCTAGGGAGGAAGGGGTGAATGAGGCTGCCTGCCCGAGTGCTAATAAGCCCTTTGTACTCGCGTACTCACCGAATCCTCACTTCAGGACAAGTTAATAGCTGCCATTGTTGCCCCCATTCTGTGGATGAGGAAACTGAGGCTTAGTGAGACTAAGCAGATGTCCAGGAGCACACAGCTCGTGTCAGCTATGAGGTCGCGCCGTCTTGTCCCAGTGTGACGCCGTATTGCTTGCCTGTGTTTGCTGTCCTCTGCTGTGAGACTGGGGCCGCGGGGCTCTGGGAAGGGAGCCGAAAGAGCGTCGCGGCAAAGGGAAAACCAGGACGATGGCTGAGAAAAAGCCATCAGAGACGATCTGAGGGGATCAGTAGGCCCCCCTTGTGAGACACAGATCCGGGCACAGATGTGTATACGCTGATACGTGCCGGGAGCTTTGTATATGCTCGTATCTTTGAGACATGAATATATTTTAAAGGGACTGGCGACAAGGGCCCATCTCTCTGCCTTAAGCCTGTTAGCCACTTATACCCCGTACCCCTTGGATCAAAAAACACTGTTCAGTGTGATTGATGAGATAACTTCTATCTTAACCCTGGAAGTGTTCCTAACAGCATAGGATGTTCATGTCAAAGAGAGAGCCCCCGGGAGTGAGCGCAGGGTGTGTGTTTCTTTTTCAACCAGAATTTCAAGCATTTTTCTTTTTTCTGCTTCTTGTAATGATGTCCTGCTCTGTTTAGGTATGTTATATAAAGTTTTGTTCTGGCCTGCTTAGTGTTCAGGCCCCCTTTCCAAGGCCATCCTGCCGGGTGGTGGCCAGCTCCCTGGCACATCACTTCCATCTTGACAGTGGGGGGGCGGTCATTTAGAATTTGATAAGGTGCATAAGCCAGAATGTACCCGCACATACGTGTTCCAGACTGTGTTCAGATCTCCTCATTTAGTGGGTGCACAGTCACTAGCAAATCCTTATGGGTCATATTTAAATTATCATTGGTTTAAAACTTTGCCATTGTTAGCTGGCGTTCTTATTGTTTTAATTTGAAAATAGAATTTTAACATTTAATACTGGCTTAGGGGCACTTGCTTTTTGTAACTATAGGTAACCTATAATAAAGTGCTTATTTTGCCCTTTAAAATAATGGTTTAACAAATTTAAAAAATGTATATGCATTCACAAAAGGTTAGGAAGATGTAGAACAGTGTCAGTAGACATGGTCTCTGGGTGATAGAATTGGCCATTGCTATTTTAGTCTTCTGTGCTTTCCAAACTTTCCGTCTGTGGAAGGATTGTTATTTTTAATTTTACAAAATACGGCCGTGGGGGGAGACTTGAAAGCAGGGGGCAGAACGGCGAGGCCACCACCGCTGCACGCGGTGTGTTGTTGCCCTGGCCCCTGGCAGGCGGAAACGGCAAATGGGCTGCATTTCCCAGGCCTGCGGCGCGGATCGGACCGGCTGCCTTTGTCAGTGTTCCCACCGTCACTGTCCTCCGCACAGACACCTAGGGACACCCGTTGCCTCGTCTAACAAGTGTCCCTCACCCTGGACCCAAACAGGAACCTCACCAAGGAAACACGATCCCCTGATAGCTGGTCTTCCACCCCAAACCGTTAGCACGGCGTGTTCTCGGAAAGTGTAATCTACACACTGCGTTGGCAGCGGGGCCGCTTGTTTATTTACAGTGAAGCTCATATGTATAGGGAACTGGGGCAGCATCTGCACTGAGCGCGTTGAGAAACTTTTCTGTTGAGCGTGGGCAGACTTTAAACAGATTATTTTCTTACTTCCTTTCAGGGGCATGAAGCAGCCCCATTTCACTGGCCTGCTCAAGAAAGTTGTCAGGGACTTTTATCTTTACCTAAGGAATATGTGATTTGGTGATGGAATCTATAAATAAAGTGACCCATTTTTTAACTAGATTGCGGGTGTGCTCTTCAGCAGGACTTTGTGGTTTAGCTAATGAAATCTTACAAAGAAGGTTCTCTGAACCTTCTGTCAAGTTCTAGCGCCACTGCGGCTGCTCTGACTTAATTGCCTCTGTGGTTTAATTCACTCCGTGACACATTCATCAGCGTGAAGCTTGCACGGCTCACCCCGTCTGTCCTACTATTTGCTTGATGACTCCTGGGGTCAAGGAGAGGCTGAGAGATGGTTTATGCTATTAAACGTAAGTGGTGGTTCTGTGCGGGCAAATCCGTCTTATTTAATTAAAACAGTCCTTTTAATTTTATTTAGTGCCTTGAATCCACCTCCTCCTTCTGATAATTTTCTGTGCTATAATATGATCAGCTGAGCCTATAATGTTATTTCTTTCATGTGTAGAGAATTAGAGTTTGTAAAGTCTTTTCATATTCCGTTATTCATCACTTCCACATTTTCCTCCTCCAGAAACTGCTATGGCAGATAGGATTATCATTTTGCAGCAGAGGAAACCGAGACAAAGAAATTCTAGGGCGAACGTGCCGGGTTATTATAGTAGAGAGCAGAACTTGGGCCATTTCGCTGCAGAAACTACACGCTCGGGGTATTACAGCTAAGAAAAGAGCTTTTGTTTCTTTGTTGTCTGTTATTACTGGGATTGCATCTTAAACATGTCTGAAGGCCCGTGTGGAGGTCTAAATCTGCAGCTAAACCTAGGAAGCTGGCTTGGTCACGTCTTCCATGTGTGTGGACATGGTCATGAGTTCACGCGACAGCGCAGCTTGAGAGTCACGAACAATAAAAGCCTACTTGGGAGGAACCAAAATCTGTTTTCACTTGTCTTCTGTAGAGCCAAACTCTGTTTGCTTTGAGTTTTTCCATTTTCCCCCATTCACGAATGAGGTTATCAGGGATGTCTAGATGGGTCCCAGCGTCAGCCTTCCTGACTGTGCCACTCTCTAGGTAGAGCTTCTAGTGGCCGCTAGTGCTTGCAAGGGGACAGCCACACCTCTCGGCAAGCCCACAGGACCGTCCTGCCTAAGCCCCTGTCCCTCCCCCCAGCTGACTGCTGACCTCACCCCATCCCCAGCAGCGTCGCCTGCACACCTGTGCTTCCTCTGTGGCATGTTCGTTCCCGTCAGCCCAGCCACCCGCTCGTTCCCCTCACTGGTTCTCCTCACTGTGGGGGTGAGTCTGAGGGTCAGAGCACCCGAAACGTCCCCTCACACTCGAGGAGCATCTCCTGCCTCTGTCACCGCACTGCCCTGGGTTAGGCTTTTCCACTGTCACTTTAGGGAAACTCGTACACCTGTGCTGTCCTGCCCACCTCTGTTTCGTTCTTATTCCATGGAAACATATCGCGTACCTGCCCCTCTCTGCCTGTCCTTCTGCAGGGATTATATTCTAAGGTAAGTTCCCGTGTTTTTAAGTAGCAGCCACTCCCAAGAGTGGATGATCCCAGTTCTTAGCACCCTCGCCCTGACGCAGAGTAGGTGCTTCAGTACCCGTTCCTGACGGTGAAGGACTGAAAAAGTAGGGCTGCCCTGCTCGACCCTGCCCTCCGAATTCTCTGCGCCCGTTACCAATGGTGAGGTTCTCTGCGGCGAACTGAGGGAACCATCAGCTCCTTTCCTTCGACGGGAACGGCTGCAGACTCCTCTCCCTCACTCTGCACACACACCCCTTGTTAGCTGAGACGTACTGAGGGACTTGAAATTATTTTTTTCATCTGTCAAGAAATATGTGTTTGAAAAACGAACTCTGTTGCTGAAAAGAGCTAAAAATGACTTCTGAACTATCTGTATTTGGGGTTTCCTTCCTCCCTTTCTTTCGTGATGGTAATGTTAAACAAACCCGGCTGCATTGTGTTGCTTTATCGAAGGATCTCGCACTTACTGAGTTTTTGCCTAACATCCCACACTAATTTTTAAAAGAACCTTTGTGTCTTATTCCAAACGGTTCAGTTATTTTTATATGCAGACACACATAGGGAATCATAAATGTACAACTTGGTTTCAGCCTGTTTGATTCACATTTTATTTGTTGGGTAGTTCACTTCGTCCCTTGGGTCTGCCTGTATTCAGACTGTTCATCTTGATCATAACATAGGCTTGGTTATTTCTGAGTTAGAATATGCAGTCAAGACTGTATTTTTATGATCTGATTAGAGAAAACTCTCTAGTATCATTTTGAATTGGGCAATTGTGAAAATCTTAGCTTCTGGAACATCTTTTAAGTTTGGAGAAGAATTTTAAGACTATGACTTGTGAAATTTATTAAGATGGATAGTTAGATATGTTTAAAATATCTCTGTACTAATTAAAGGAAGTTACGGTAGCATTATAAATTCAAGATGTATTGCTAGGAGCAAATTGACTTACGAATTTAAAATATGAGCATTTCCTAAATTAATTCTCTGTCAGGAGATGGAGACAACTTTTGAGGGAAGAAGCTGCTCACTGAAGTTGTGCTAATATTATTTCTCTCAAGGGTATTTTAATACTAAAGTTAAAAAAAAATCCATTTTATGTATGTAGAAAGGCAGCTTATGATAGTAGGAATAGGCATTTTGGAGCCAGAAATACCTGATTTCAAGTTCAGCCTCACCACTTACTCCTTTGTGACCTTGATCTAGTATTTTTATTTCCCCGAGCCAAGCTGGCAAATTAGAGCGTGGGAATTGGGAGATGGGAATGTTTATTCCTGTTCCTCCTGCCTCTCAAGGCTATTAGAAGATCGATCGGCTGAGACAGGGAACCACTGCTGAGCGCTATACGTGTGCATACATATGTCTCTCCCACAGAGGAAGGTTGTGCATTGGGTATCGGGGAGAGAAAGAAAAGAGAAAAACCAGAGGCAGACCACAAATAAGATTTTTCCACTTTGCTCAGGACTTCTAGATGCCTCTGAACCCCTGGAGACAGGAGCATACAGACAGGCATTCCGGGTCTACTTGGTGTGGCTTCGACCGAAACCTTCTGGCTCATGGCTGTCACGCGTACCTGCCAGAGTCAATGGCCCCCATTTTGGGACGTTCTTTATTTCTTGCCACAGGATCAGATAAAAATTTGTGACCTTAAGTTAGTTAAATATGACTGAACACTCACTATATATATTCATTTATTCAAGACGTGTTAAATTGAGCACTTACTTTATTATAGCAATTATTCTTGGTGCTGGGGACCACAACAGTGGGAGCACACAGAGGAAATCCCTGAATTCTCAGAGAACAGACGTTTTAGGAGGAGACAGACAGAGGAAACAAATGTTCAAGGTAATTTTAAGTAGTGATGACTGCTACAAAGAAGCCAGCTAGGTGACTTAATAGGGAAGGGGTGATCTTGGTAAAGGTGGCCCGGCTCTGCCTCTGAGCATCCAGGGTAGCTGGCTCCGGTGAGTACATGTTTTTAGCTTTGCTCGGCTCTCTGGTCTCTACCCTGAAAGACTTAAATTTTTAATTGGAAGAGAAAAAGCCTCATAGCGATGGAGACTATAAATAAATGTTAAGTCACATGGTTGGTGCATTAGGAGTGCTAAGAGATTTATGCGGTGCTCTGGAATTTACTTCCAAGAGTGTACCCTGTGTATGTGTATAAACTAGCTTTCCAGCTCCATTCCTTTATCCGTACACCTGCTAATTTAATCTCGTGCAAAGAGCTGGCTTTGTTCCCTCTTGGGCACCCAGGTGATTGGCCTCTATCTCTTGGTCTCGCTTGTTAAGGAGATGAAGGACCGGCTCCACTCAGACCTTTGACCAATTGATCATGTGAATCCTCAGGGGCTTGGTGCTAAAGACAATGGATAAGGTTTTGTCTTGGTTTCTCAATTGATTTTGTGGTGTTTAAAAAAGTACGTTTATCAAAGGCTAAAGGGATTGTCAGTGTGGGGGGAGGGACATTAAAAAAGAAGCTATTATCCAAGTGACCGGTGGAAGGGAGTCAGTGGGATGTGCATTTGCAGTGACTTATTAAATAATGACACTCCAAGCAAAGGCTCATGTCTAGCAAGCGCTTGCTCTTTGCTAAATGCCCCACAGGACTGCGGCCTTTCTATGTGTAATTCTCCCGAATCCTCCAAAAACCCCGTAAGGTTGCTGTTTTCATTGCTGTTCTTCAGGTGAGAAACCTAAGGCTTTGCTAATTGTTAGCCTCCTTGCTGAAGGTCTCTTGGTCAGTCATGGTGGCTGAATGGAACTGGGACCCAAGTCTTTTAGACCCGAGGGTCCTGCTTCCTCGTGACAAGTGTGGCTTCCCCTGATGATGTTAGGGCTGTCAGCAAAAGACATTGCCGGAATGTTGTTTTGGGGGGAAGTGATCCATAGGATTCAGGGGACCTCTGTGAGTAAGAGGAACTCGAACAGCTAATAAAAGGGCCTTGAAATAGCCACAGGGGGGCTGGCTACTGGATGTGAAGTTCTTGGTCATGGTCCGGAGGATACCGCTCTTCGGGTGTAGTGGGGGCCAATGAAACAGCATACAGTGAAATCCTTTGTTACAGTTCACACATCATTATTAACTCAAGTCCAGAGTTTACATTAGAGTTCACATGTTGTGTTGAACGTTCTGTGGGCTGTGGCAGATGCGTGACATGTCCCCACTATTCCTGTATTATACAGACGGCTCTACTGCCCTGTACTTGCCCTGTGCCCCTCTTAGACATCCCTCCCTTCCTCCTTTCACGCCCCTGGAAACCACTGATCTTTTCAATTGTTCCTGTAGTTTTGCCTTTTCCAGAATGTCATATAGTTGGATTCATGCTAGTACGTAGCCTTTTCAGATTGACTTCTTTTACTTAGCAAAATGCGTCTGAGGTTCCTCCCTGTCTTTTCTGGCTTGCTAGCGCATTTCTTTTCCTCCCTGGGTTGTCTGGATGCACCACCGTTTGTTTATGCGCCTGCTGCTGGGCAGCTCGGTTGCTTCTCTGGAGATGGTTTTTCATCGTCGGCAACTTGGAAGGTGCCAGAGATGCTGCTAAGCATCCTGCAGTACACGGCAAAGAATTATCCGACTCAGAATGGCAGTGGTGCCGAGGTTGAGAAGCCCAGTTCCAAGCATCTTATACGTCGTAGAGACCTAGTATTTAATCAGACACTTTTCGTTCCTGGGGCTAGAGCCTAGTAGGAGAACTTCACTCAGGCTTACAGCAACGCGGAGAGCCAGGTGTACGGTGCATTTTATCTTACGCTTGAAGGAACGGGCTCAGAGACGTTCGTTAGCTGCCCCCAGCCGCTCTGCCAGCGATTAGCCAAAGCCAGGATTCAGCTCCACAGCTTCTGTCTCTAAACCCAGCACCCCAGTGTATTAGGTATTATTGGGGCCTTCCCTGCTGCATTATTTATGGATAATTTTGTTTTTAACCCAAATGCTGTTCCGTTTTTTTTTTCCTTGGTGGCTTAAATGTCTTACAATCCTTCCACTTCGCTTCAGTGACAGTCTCTGGGTGCAGACTAGGTCACTCAGTGGGGGGAAGCAACGAAAGGAGCTGTGGGCTCTGGCCTCAGGGAACATTCCTTCTGGTTGTCTTCTGGTTGCTTATTTATTCATAGTTCTCTCCCCTTTGATGTGGCTGCCCAGAAGATAAAGGGCCAGTGACACATGTCCTCTGTGACTCAGCTCGTCCCAGTCTCGGGCCCCCAGACCAGTGTTCTCCAGAGAGCCGTTTGCTTAATGAAGCTAATAACGCCTGAGCTGCCCGCTCGTGCCCCGCCCCCCAGCCGGTGTGTGTCCCCAGGGCGTGGCCGCCACCTCTGGCCTTGTGAAGCTCCTTCCCCGGCAGATGGCGGCTGAGCTGGATAAAGGAGTTGGTTGTTCCTGTCTGTGCCCGTCAGGGGCCGCTCGCTCCGTCTGCTCTTCCTGTCTCCCTGAAGAGCAGCTGGCGGCGCCGGTTTAAAAGCCAGCATTTTGATTTGTTTGGAATTTTTGCCTGTTCAGTTTTAGCATTTCTCTCTCATCTTTCAGCTGTGGAATAGCTAGCTGTTCACAGGGGCAGATATTCCGTATTTTGGGAAAGTGAGCTCCCTGCACCCCCCCCCCACACACACACTGTACGAACATAGACCCCGCCCTGCCCCCTCTAAAATATGGTTTTCATCAGCTCTGCCTGACTTCTACTATGTTATTTAATCTTAAGATAACTTTCTTATACAAGGTCGCTGCGGTGCCTTTTAGCTGGTTAAGGGGAACAGGTATACATGGTTTTTCAAATCTTGTGCAAATGAGTGCCTGGCAGTCTATACGTTTACGCACATGTTATGCACAGTGTTAGATTGCCGCCGTGGCCAGGTTATTTATTTATAGGCCTTCCTCTGCTCTTGGAATGTCAACTCCAGGAGCCCGGAGACGATCGGTACGTAGCAGAGTGCTTCCCGAGCAGCGGGCTCTGGGCCGGCGGGAACCTCTGCCTTCACGGCCTCACGGTCTTCCCGCCACATCACAGGCACAGCCCTTCTACCTCTGCGAAGTCCATCCTCTCCGCGGCTTTGCTTAGCGTGGGACAGACGTGATGTTCTTAGGGGCCACCGTTAGCGAAACCGGTGAATGGAATACAATGATCCACAACACACATGCATATTTATCCACGTGGAAAGGTAGTCAGGATATGCTCAGTGAAGAACAGCAGGTTGTAAAATCACAGGAAGGAGTATCCATTTTATGCCCCTCTGAAGGAAAAAGTTAAGCGATCTGCTGGAAGTGCAGCTTAGGTGTCTCTGGATGCTGGAGTTGAAAGAGGATTCATTGTTTTCCATAGTGAACATGCAGCTGCAGATTTGATCGATAAAGAAACAGAGCAGAAGAAACACCATTGCGCCCAGGCCCGTGCCCCGGGTGGCCTTCGTGCCGATAGCAGCGGCCATCCAGGACAGCGGCCGCTTTCTCATTGCTCAGCAGCCCCGCGGTGAGTGCCAGCTGTAGGCTGGGCACTGTAGCGGCAGCTCGGGTCAGCAGTGAACACAGTCGTTCAAGGCCTTCCTCCTTGGAGCCTCCCTCTAGAATGCAGTTTAGATTCACTTCCGTGGAATGATGGAAATGTGTATGAAATGCTGCTAGATAACGGAAGGAGCAGCAACGTGGGTGGATTAGAGGCACCCCGGCATTTCCACTCGCAGGACGTACTTTTGTTTGTGGGCGGATTAAAGGGCGCTGCCACGGCCTGTGTACACACTGAGAGAATGGGGTTTTCCCGGGAGGAGGCATCGGGGCATGTCATCCCGTAGCTAGGAGGTGGGGGCAAGCAGCCCGCTTCGTTATGCAAGCACTTACATTCGGCTGGTCTGGATGAAATATAAGGTACTATTTCGTGTCGTGCCCTGTGTTTATGCTGGTTCGTGATACACTCCTGAACTAATGGGCTTTTTGGCATCCTCTCCGTGACTGCATCATGGGGAATGAATTTCTCCGCTAAGAAGCCCGCTCAGGCAGGGTTTTGATTTAGCGATAACACTATGTGCTTTCCAGACACAGGATGGCGAGGATGTAAGTGCAGAAGCCCCTTAGAGATGAGTCGTCTCTGTGACAGATGCTCTTCTGCTGAGACCCGGACCAGCAGAAGGGGAAGGATGGGATGGTGTCTCCTCTTCCCTGTCTTGGCCACGGGGCCGCCCTCGGGCTGGCTTTTACTGTGACAGTGCAGTTGTTCTGACGGGGGTTAACTACCGCAGGGAACGATGTTTTCTTTTTAGAAATTAGAACAGCCGACCTTGAGTTCCTTCAACTTGATTATCTGCCCCAGAAACTGAGAACTGGCAATACTAGTCTGAGAATTGCTGGGACCGGGGTTCTCTGCCTCGTCTGCACATTTCCATCACGCTGGGAATAATTAAACATCCCGGGCCGCACCCCAGACCAGTTAAATCAAGAGCTCTCGGGAGGGGCTGGGTGGCGGGATTGGAAACTGCTCACACAGACCTTTTGCAGTCTGGTTGTACCAGCTCCACAAGGCAGTTTTACCTTCTAAAACTGAGAAAATCGGGGTAACACGAAAACGGTATCCTCTCCTCAAAGGGGGGAACATAGGACAGGCTGAGGTCCCTTAGAGGGCCGCCTTGGCTTGACTTTAACTCCCGCGTTTCATTAAGGCCGACAGCCACATCTGTCGGTCGCCTGCTCCAGGCCTGATCCCTGGGAGATGCTGGGAACTCGTGACTGTTTCGCACTGACTGCACCGCGTTTGTGTGTGTGTGAGTGTTTCTGTCTTTTCTTCTTTGGCCAAGAAACTGTATGTGTTAGAGCTTGTTTGTTTTTCCTTCTTTGTTTTGGCTGAATTGTTTTTCAAGGAACTGCCTGACTCCTCATTTAATTAACTTCCAGCTCCTGCATATGTGGCTCATTTCACAATCCACCCTCTCTTCGTGGCTTTTCTATTCCACTGGCAAAGATTTGCATGAAAAAATACCTACCTGGTCCCCTCCCACGGTTTGTTGTTCTGAAGCGTGTTGTTTCAGATTTGAAATGTCATGATTTTAGATGTTTTCCGAGGGGAGTGTGCGCTCCTCTGGACTGCCTCTGTCGTTGCTTCTGCTGCCTCTGCTCTTGAACTTCCTTCAGAAAGGTGCCGCGATGTTTCCATCTTCTTGAGTACAGTCTCTAGATCATAAATCATTTTGCACTTTTCCCCATTGTTGAAGTGCCACTCTTAATCTGCCTTTGCATCTTGTCACAATTTATGGGGAGTGGCAGCGGTGTCTATTTAAATAATAGAGCCACCAGACCCATGTATCATAGTGTTCGAGCGCACGTCCTGTCGGGATGTGCGTCCTTGCGAAAGGGCTTGGGGATGTTCTGCCGGCACACGGCCCGGGGGGCGTTGGATGTGCTTCGTGCCGTCCAGCTACCAGCATTACTGCTTCCCTTTGTGACCGACCTCCACATCATCGGTCCCCCATGCATACGAGCCTCACAAAACACAGTCCCAAACGTTGCAAAGATAACCAACCACTTTTTCAGGGTCCCTGGGCCCCTCGCAGTGTGGAAGGGACACTTCTGCACACAGCACGAGGCACCGCTTGCCCTTGGGGCGGTTCACAGCCCCTGTTGTCGCCCTGCGTCTGCTCACGTTCCCATCCAGCCGCTGGGCAGATGGGGAGAGGCACAGACGTCCTCTGTGGGGTCCCCAGCCTACCCCCACCCCCTTTTTTAGCCTCTTCTTTCAGCTTGCCCTCTGTCCCCACCTTCCACAGTCCCCTCAGTGATGAGGCCATTTGTTCCATCAACAGAAATGTTTGTTTTTGTTTCTACAGTTTGTCCTCTGTGCCCGGCACTCTGCTGGGTGCTGGGATGTAACTGAATGTAGGACAGCTGTGGGGTCTGCCTGCCTGACACCTGCAGTCAGGTGGGGAGCCAGACAGCTAAACGGGAATTCACAGCGCAGGTGGTCAGTGCTGCAATGGGCACAGCACTGGGGTCCTGAGAGCCCACGGCAGGGATCCCAGAGGAAGTGACGCCTCAGCTGGGACCTGAAGGCTAGAGGTGGGAGAGAGCCAGCCACTTCTGCGAAGACACGTTTGTTAGAGCTGGGGTGTGATGGGGAGAGAAGGTCAGGGAGCTGGGGGGACAGCAGGGTGCTGTCCCAAGGGCCCCAGAAGCCTTTGGGCTTGCAGCAGGGGCGTGCGCTCTGACTCACCTCTGAGAAGGACCGCTGTGCCTGCAGAGTGGGGAGTGGGCGGGGAGAGGACAAGCCTCAGAGCGGGGCCTCGGGTGTTCGCAGACAGTTACAGACGACCCAGCCAGAGCTCTTGGTGGCCTGGCCTAGGAAGGGCAGCTGGAGTGGAGAAGGCCGGACAGAAGGGCTCAAGAAGTATTTAGCCCATGACCGCCCTGTGGGGACCAAAATGATGCCTGGCCCCTGAAAACGAGGGCATGTTCTGCCGGGCCATTATCTTTGATCTTCATACATGTTGCGTGTCGTGTTGAAAAGATGCATGTGAACTTCCTGCAGACGAAGACATCCCCATGGATACAGCTACTTTCACATGTTTCCTGTCCTCTCCGTTTCCAGATCCTTGGGCTAAAGCATTGGGTTGGTTGTACAACGGCCATACTCATCATCTTTGTCCCGTATTTAGAAACCTAGCATCTAAGAATTTAGAGCAGAACGATTCCCTAGAAATATCCCATCTAACCCCCAACATTTTTATTTTGTGATGAGCACTTGGTGGCCCAAGGAAGGGGAATGGCTTCCTCAGACTCCCATAGAGAATCGGGAATGGAACCAGATGGGCCCTCTCTGGCCAGGTTAACTACGAGAGTGCCACTTGGCCAACGGCACCTCGCCCACCTGTGTCCGCCGCGGTGGGCTGGTCTAAATGCGCGTGGCTGGGAACTCAGTCAAGGCAGGCAGGTCTTGGGTGTGCGCTTTTCTGCAGGCCCTGGGCTTCTCTGGAGGAACAGGTGTCGTGGTCTAGCTCTGCCCTTCCTGTTTCCTCGTCTCTGACAGCGGTGAACTCCAGTCCTGGATTCGCCGCTTAAGCCCCTCGGTGGGGGGCAGGGAGCAGTGGGACTCTGGGCCTCGTGAGGGCTTCACTCTGGTGAAGGTGGTCCTGCTGCATTTCTGGAGACCCCAGCTTGGCAGCCAGGAGCCTGGGCTTGGGGGTCAGGCTGGGTCTGAATCCCAGCTCTGTGCCCTGGGCAGTTTGGCACTGAACGAATGGAGACGGTCATCCTTAACCAATTAGACTGCAGAATTCAAAGGATCGTATATATTAAGAAGTCTGGTACTGTGCCTGGCGCAGAGTTGATGCTCAGTAAATGGTAACCATGGCGACTACGTTTAGGCCAGATTAGTGCTCTCTGTCCCATTACTGCAGTTTCCCAAACCACACACTTCACCAGCACGCACCTCCCGCCCACCAGTCACCCCCCTGCCGGCTCCTTGGTGAGATTTCAGGAGAGTGGGGTCTTTGTTTCCACCCCTGAGTGATAAGTGTGTGCCCTTGTCTCCCACCCTCCCTGAGCCACATCACTTAACCTTGAAAGCTACCGGACTGTGGAAACCAAGCTGGACCACTGAGCTGGGATGGGGCGTGCGGGAGCGGGGAGTGGCTGATGCAGAGGAGCCAGCTCTGGAAGCTAGTCTGATTTTTGTTTCTTTTAAACTTTTTGTGTAGTCGCCCTTATTCTCTGAAGAGATACATGAATGCTTACAAAGACAGGGCTAAAAAAAAGAAAGGAAGGAAGGAAGGAAGGAAGGAAGGAAGGAAGGAAAAGAAGAAGAAATGAATTCTGCGGTGCAGAGCCATCGGTCTCTCCTGGGTGCAGGGCGGGAGAATGGCGGGAGGTTCCTATTTGAGGCCAGAACCAGGGCAGGTGACGAGTGATGAGCCTCTGGCTGCTGCTCAGTGGGTGACAACGTGGGCTTCTCAGAAGAAGAGGGGACAGGGCAGGGGGCTCCTGGAAATAAAGCAGGGCCCCCGTTCACCACTCCCCCGGGACTTGGCTCAGGAGCGAGCGTGACCACTGCTGAGCAAGCTTTTCATGAGGAAGGGCAGCTCATAAACCGTGACACCTGTTTTCCCTGCAGAGAAGCATCCAGATGCAAACGTCAGCTGTATGTGGTGTTTAACCAGATAGATCTCCCTTAGTGAGAAGGGCCACCCTGGGCGCGGGGCTTGTCCGTGGCAAAGGCAGTGCCCCGAGCAGGACTACATGTAGCAGAGGAAGGCCTTGTGTTGACAGGTCTGACGTCCTTCTGAGATTAGCTGGAGGCATTAAAAGCAGACCAGCTCCAGGAAACTCCTGGGTGGGGGATCCAGACGGGAGCAAGGTGACCCCTTCGTGCATTACAGGAGCACCCATCAGTCCTTGTGATTGGTGCCGTTTGAGGCACTAAAAGAAGGACATTGGGAGGCAAAGATGGGACAGTAAAAAGAAAGAATTTCTTCTCCTATTTCATAGCACCCAGCTCCTGAACTTCATGTATTTAGCTGCAGTGTGGCACAGCTAGGACCTGGTCCAAACATGTTCGTGAAATCTCTGTGAAACCTAGTAAAGGAACGATTTTATAAAAAAAATCTCCTGTGCCACAGCTTCATGATATTTTTAGGAACCTTCCTGAAACCAATGGCAACACAAATTATACCCCAGCGTCAAGCCCACCTCACGCGCACCAGCCAGTGTGCAGTTTATTATCAACGCCTTCCCCTCCCCGGCTGGGGCTCTCTGGGGCCAGTCCCGGGTAACGAGCAGCGGCGTGCGTTGGGTGCTTGCTTTTGGCCGGATGTTTTGTATACGTTACCTCGGTAAACCGCACAGTGACTACCGGACCGGTGTTGTCAAGGCTGGCGATGGAGGGGAGTGAGGCTGGGGGTTTTAGGCAGCTTTCCCTGGGTTGCCCTGCCAGGAAGGGCCACCACTTAGAGCACCCAGCTCTCTCTGAGTTCCCGGGGAGTCACTGTGGTAGTCTTTCCAAACAAAAAAGAGAAAGACTGGTTACTTTCAGGACTTGAAATCCATCTGGGAAAAAATTCAGGACATTTTAAATATTCCCCTCACTGTTCTGTCCTAGGCCTTATCCCCATTCCTGTAAATTAGCTTTGCTCATCCTTCTGACTTCCAGATATGTTAACTTTAAAAAGAAGGCATCTCATCTCTTCACTGGCTTCTGTTCCTTTTCCAAGTGAAACCAAAGGGTCACTTGTCATTTGCCTCAGTAATTGGACGTGGGCTTGAAGTGGCCGCTGGCGTTGGCCTTCTGCTGCCTCGACCTGTGTTAAGGTCATTCACTGTTCTCGTCAGCCAGCGGGAGGCCTTGTGACTCCCGGTGCTTGTCCCACGTGACTAGCAAAGCAGTGGCCCTGTGCGTTGGACACTTGAAACACATTTTAAGTAGATTGCCTCGTGTCCCGTGTCCAGTAGCCTCATGAAGGCGCTATTGCTATCCGCAGGGTATAGGCACAGAAAGAGTTAAAGCCACCGAACAGCAGACCAGTGGCGGATTTGGGGTCCAAACCCAGTTCTGACCAGCTCTGTTACTTCTGCCTCATCCTGTTTCTCTGTGTGTGACAGGGACCAGGGAGGCTCCAGGAGAGGAGGCGGGGCTCCATGGGATGCCCAGGAGGTGAGTGAGACCCCGGGGAAACCGTGCTGCCCCTCGGGCTCCGTGCCTTGACTGTCTTTCAGGACCCGCCACCCAACGCTTCCTGTGAACACCACGACCATCAGGAGGGAGTGGGAACGGGATCCCAGTCACAGAGCTCAGAGCGGGCAAAGGGCAGCTTGTTTGGGTCCGTAGGTGGGAAACCCCGTGGTGGCTGATTAAGAGAGAGAGCTGCTTAGAGGAGCCACCAGCATGTTTTTTCTTGTCCCCTCGTCTGCAGTGTGTGATATTAACCCTTGTTCATACGGTTATTGTGAGAATCGAGAATTAAGACACTGATGTGATGCGGTGGCGGGATGGCCCCTGTGGCCTCAGTGGGCCGGTCGTAGTTCTGTCTCACCCGCCATTGCTTCCTTGGCACCGAGGTCATTGCAAGGCCCATCCAGGGCACACACCTGGTAGATATTGGTGACTGCTGATTTATTTCCCCCCTGCACTTACCACACAGACATTTGAGCACGTGGCCTTGTGCTGGACAAGGTAGGACATGGGGCACTTATCACACCGTGAGTTATGTGATCGTTTACCAAAATAATCCCAGGAAAGTGGCCCAGTGGTGAGCGGTGGGCAGGTGGAGGTCTTTGCAGGTATGAAATGCAAAGCTGGCTTCTGAATTGCACCCCAGCTCTGTGGCTGATTTCCTGCGGGGAGGGGTGGGGGGTCCCTAGTACTTCCACCTTTGCTGTCAGGATTGGACCTTGTGCTGTCGTTCTAGGCCAGGCTGGACCTGAAAATGTCTTGTCGCCACTCTGTGACTGAAGGATGATTTAATATGTCATGAGGCCTTTTGGGCTGAGGAGATGAGGGTTTGCTGGGGCGTAGGGGCTGGACCTTGGGATTTACAGAAGGTCTAGAAATCAAAGTGCTGCCTCGCTGGGTGCCTGAGTTTCCTCTCCCCTGGTGGGGCAGCCGCTCGTGGATCTGAAAAGCGCTTGGTGAAGCCCCCAGGGTCTTGCTCTTCTCTGCAGGGTCTGGATACCAACAACACCCACATCTATGGGACCAGCTTAGAAATGTGAGTCTGAGTCTCACCTCTACACGTCCTGGCCAGGGTCTGGGCTCGAATACGCTCCCCAGGTACTCGTGTGCGGAGTGGGGAGCAAACGCTGAAACAGCAGGGAATGAGAGTATTGTTCTGGGGTCACTGATTGTCAGTCACTGTGCAGGGCTACCAGGGAGGGCTAGTTTCCCCACTTTCATGTACTCGCCAAGTATTTTAAGCAACATAATGCCAGACAGAGCTGCTGACTGCATAAAGGTGCGTGACTGCTAATGGAAGGAGCAGTTCGTTAGCGTGAAAAGCCATTTCTATACACATCCTCTCCTTTGATCCCGCAGAATCCTGTGAGATAGTCTCATGTCTGCTCAATCAAGAATAAAACTGAAACCTCAGAGATGCTCTGTGACGGGCCCAGCGTCACACAGTAAACCACTAGCCGTATTTGAACTGATGTCTTCAAAGTCCAAGTTCAGAGCTGACTTTTTCCCCATCCCCTCATGTTTCCATATTATCGTATCAGAAGTCCTCCGTCCGTGCCATATGGCGTTCGTGTCGGTGTGCCGGTGCCCACAGGGGACACGAGACCGTTGTAGGCGGACAGGAGTCTGGATCGGGGGTGGAATTTTGCAGTAATCGGCTTTTGGAAAGTTTCGTGGCTGTTCCTGGTGTAGAGCCTGGAACAGTGAGCCGCTTCCCTCCTATTCCTGCCTTCCCCGTCGCCCCCAGCCCTTCCGTCAAGCCCGGCGCGGAGGACCCCTGCTCCGTAAAACCCTCCCTGGGGTGGGGGACAGCGAGTTGGTTGCTCCATTGGGGTTTTAGTCATGCTTCCCATACAAAGCCTATCACGGTATCTTAACTACCTGTCTTGTGACCCACCTGCCCAGACAGCCTGAAGCTCCCGGCAGACCTGCAAAGAGGCCTGTTCTCCATTGTAGCCCCAGAGCCTGGCTTACTTTGGTCCTCCGTACATGCTAAGTGCATGAATGAATGTACGCATGCGTGATCCGGACTGTTGCCACTCCCCCCCCCCCCCCCATTGTCTGCTTCTTGTGGATTTTCAATAGCATCTGAAAGTGGAGGTGGGTAGGACGTGTACAGATGGGAGTAAAACTGAGACTTCTAGTTTGGCTCTTCTTCAGAAGCTTTTGGGAAAGCATTTGGGGGAAGGGGAGCCCCACTTGGGGCTGGAGGGTGATCTGGTCCACGACAGTGAGTAAACCAGCATCCGCAGCGGCTGCGTTTATGTGGAGCGCTTGCACATTATGTTTCTTCCCTGTCCCCTTTAAGCTCTGGAATGTAACAAGCGACATTCTAGGAAGCCCAAGAGTTATGGGGCCTTTCCACAGTTCGGAGAACTTGAACCTGTGGTGGTTTGGGGTCTGATGAATTCATTCACGTCTGGAAACGCAGGTGGGAGTGACTCTTCCCTCCTGCTCAGTCTTCAGGGGCTTTGGATGCTTTTTCAGGGTGTGACTGAAATGTATTCATTTATTCACCTAGTGTATTTATTTACTCCCGCGCGCTCCCATTCATCCGTCACACGCCGCCCCGCTTCCCCCCATCTGCGCCCTTGTCCTCTCCGTTCTCACCGGGACCCTGTGGGAGATGGGAAGGTAGTGTTTCTGCTGTGTGGGCGGTGGGAAATGACGCTCTGCAGACCGTTTGCCGAGTGAGGACAGTTATTAGCCCCCCAGCGCAGCCGCGTGGAGGCGGAGCCCGGGGGCAGGTGAACAGGCAGCTGTTTGGCCCAGGTCTTAGATAATCGTTTCCCCTGGAATTATTCCGCGTGGAATATAGACTCTAGCAACTGGCTCTCTTGCTTCAGCACTTTTTCTTTGGGTGTCAATCCTGGTTTCAGCTCTGAGTCTTCTCAGGGGGAGAATTTGACAGTCGCATCCTAGGCGTGTGCTGTACTGGTTCTATTTACATACGACTTTCCCTCGCGTTTGACTGGGGGGGTGGGTGTCAGCACGCACAGGATCTGAGGTTCATCTTTAGTGTCAGCAGAGGCGGGCCCCAGAGGAAACGGCGGGAGAACGGGGTTCCTGGAATGGCAGCTCGGCAGCTCATCTCTTCTGTCTCTCAGCCGACAAGGTGTCCTTTGGTTTTAGAAGTCGCTCCTGCTGATGAATGATGAAGGCCTTCCTAAAGCCCTTATAGTCCTTACTCCTGGTCACCCAACCACGTGTCATCGGCGTGAAAGCAAAGCAAGTCAAGGGGGAAAAAGTGTACTTGACAGGGCACTGCAGTTGGTCCTGCCTTCCTGGCGAAAGGACAGGAAGGAAGGAGAAGCAACATCTTATGTATTAAAGCACAGGTGTCGTGATGGCTTAGAGTACCTGCAAGAACTGGCCTGAGGTAAAGTCAAGCAAGAATTTGGGACATTTTCAAAGGCCTCGTAACAGGGACTGCAGCCTCAGATGAAGGACCACCACTGGCATGAGGAACAGCCATAGGGACTTCTGGGCTTGTGTATGGAGTGAGGTGCGCGTCCCATGCGAACGAGGCTAGACCGGGGCACCACGAAGCCCTGCCTCACCTATGCCCCTGTTTCCAAGAAGGCTTCCTCAGCTGTGCCATGAAATCCCAGGTTAAAACCTGGGGAGAAAGGGGGATCTCTAGGTGCAGGTGGTTAGCGCGTATTTGTTGAGTTGATATGCAGGCCAGACTGCTGAATGCCCTTTTCCCCCGTGACGGTGGAGATAAGGTGTGAAAGCTGGCAGAGCTCTGTACGCACAGGTCGGACACCAGCTCCAGATAACACAGCTCCAGACAAACATTAGCAGGGAGCTCATGCCCGTCAGGGGGGCTCTGTATCCACTCAAAAACAGCCTTTTTATTAACAGTTGTTTCAACAAGGCATGTTTTTCTACAGTAGCTGTTGCAAAAGAGTGGAATTATTCCAAGGAGTAAGTTTTGGGCAACAAGGTTGAGGACTGGTGCCCTTGAAGGTGGGTACTAGAACCAAGAGGGTTAGAAATAGATTCCAAGTCCCTGCTTTATCAGAGAAAAGCCCCCAATGAGAAGTCTTGGCCACAGCTTGGTTGAGGAGAAAAGCTTTCCACGTCTGCAGTCCCTGGCACTGATTGAGTGGCCTTTATGGCTGGGGCTTGGCCCAGGGGGACGGGAGCAGAGCCTGAGTGCCAGCTGGGCCTTGGGACACCTCTCTGCAGCTTGGGCAGGTGGTGTCCTGTAATCCGTGACATGGTTGTGGCCCTTGATCCAATCAGGTAGGGCCCTGTTTTCAAGAGGGCCCTGGTGTCTGTGCGCTAGGCCTAATTCCTAGTTTGCACGCGGGAAAGCTAAGTGCAGGGGATGGGGGATTTGCCCACAGAGCCGGGTGTTGCATTCCCTGGTGCTTAGTTTAAATTCCCATCACTACATAGAACTGTTTCTCTCGGGCTGGAAAAGTTAGCCTAACCAGGGCTCCTCACAAAAGTCAGATGGATGGATGGACAGACAGATGGACAAGATAGATCCAACAGGATGCTCAGCAGTATTCACCAGAGTAGGGTGTGACTGGATGAGTGAGTGCATGCCAGCCTCTGTGTTGGTACGTGTTCCATCTGTTCAAGGTCTTACTAATCAGAAGTGACCTCACCTTCCCTATCTTATCTATTATCATTACCCAGTATCCTCCAAGGGGTCCTTCGATCCCGCTATCCTTTCATGCCCGAATCTGCCTGTCCAGGCACTGTCTTGAGCAGAAATGTACAAAGATGATGTATGAGGTTCAGACTGTGATGCTAGGTACTTATGCCATCGGCAAATGGTTCTGCTTACCAGCCTGTCCGGCCTCTGCGTGCCCTGTCACTCCATTCTCATCCCTGGGTCTCAGTCTGTTTCTTGGGGTCCCGTTACTAGGAATGTACTCCCTGCCCCTTCCAGGGCTCCCTCCCAATTGGCGCTTGGGGAAAAATGCCCTCACCTGCTGCCTCTCCCCCTCGCCTCCTGCAGCCCTGGGTCTGTAGCGTGGAGGTCTCTGCTCCCTTGAGCTGTTGAGTCACAGTGTTAGTCTGTCTTGCTTGGTTAATAAGCAGGTGCCTGGGTCGGGGTTCCCTGAGGGCACGGACTCCTGCTTCCATCTCATTGCATCACGATGAGCACGTGGACGTTGAGGGTGTCAGCTCGTATGTGCCTTCAGTGAGACAAGCACTGGTTAGAGCTCAGGAAGGATGCTGGACTCTCTGGATCTCGATCACCCACCTCAGCCCGTGAAGGCGATGGCGGCTGAGCCGCACTGAGCACTTCCTGTGAATCGGGCACTGCTCTTAGTTCTTGGCTGCTTTAACTCACTTAAATCCTCCTGGCAACCCGCACGTACGATCAGGAAACGAGGCACACAGTGGTAAGCATCTTGCTCAGGCAGGACTAAAACCGCAAGAGTCCCAGCCCCCACACACCCTCTGCAACCACCACGCTGTCGGGACGGGAGAGCGTTCTACCCGCCGTGAGTCTCGGTTTTGTAAACTTTTTTTGTTGTTGTTATTTTGTTTTGTATTGTTTTGAATGTCAAGCCAAGCGGTGGGCTTAAACTGTGAGTGGAAGTGAAATTGCAAATACGCAGTGACAGAAACATCAGCGAAATGAATGCCAGCTTCGCTTTTAGTTCATCGAGAATAACTTTGTCAATTTATTTTGCAGCCACTTTGTATTACGGGGCCCGTTCCCCCAAAGCCCGTCTAAGACCACAGCGGTCCCGGTTGCAGACTCTTGCTCTGCCCCGGGATACGCTTAGACCTGGGCAGGTCCCTGTTCTTCCCCGAGCCTTGTTTTCCTCACCTGGAAGACAGAGAGAGTGATACTGCCTGGCAGATTGCTTGTGAGGTTTGGGGGCAGTCACACACGGCCTCTCCCTGTGTCAGACAGGGCACATTGCTAGGTTTTTCCTAACGAGTGGCTAACAGAATAGATACTTCAGAAGCCTGTCATTAACAGAAAGTGATTTTGTGTTTTAGGTCAGGTGCTGAATTAGTTATTGTATCTGTGCCACTAAGGCCCTGGCTGCTGTTCGTTTGTTGGTTGGTTGGTTTGTTGTTTGTTTTCCATCAATATTTGGAGCATCGTTGGTACTTTCCTCGGCAGAGATAAAACCTCCTGTCATTAGCGCAGAGCTCAGAGGCAGGTACCCTTCCACCGTGACATGCATAAACAGGTAGTTCACATTTTTAAAGAAAGTCTTGTTGCCTGTGAAGCATAGAGCTGCTGTCAGCTTTATTCCAGGGGACCTGTCTGCCAGAGTGCCACTGAGCAGGGGGGCCTTCCCCAGGCTTTCAGAAAAATAAAACCAACCTGTGTGTTTGTTTCACGTTCCAAAGATCTCAGCGTTAACAACCGGCTGGGTCTTTTAGCCGCTACATGTTAAGACGACGCTTCTCCATTTCAGTAATGAAAACAAAAAAATTTTTTTAAAGAGATGGCCCTTGAATAGATAAATATGATGATAATTGCACTTTCCCTTGGTTTTATTTAATCTACCAAAAATGATTCCAGTGATTAGATCATTTTGTTCTGGCTGACGTACCTAAAATCTCTTCATTCATGAAATTCCATGTTCGCTAGTGCTCACGGGCTGGCACTGGGTCCATTCTTTTTAACTTCATGGTTCACAGCTCCTTGAGTACTCCATTTTTCCTTGTGTGTGTTTCCGGAAGTACTGTAAGGAAGATAAGCTGGTATGGCATCGTATTTATTTTGCTAACCCTTTCCCTTTATGCTTCCGGTAAGAAAATGAGTGGGTTGTCCTTTTCTTTTTGGTCTATTTCACTCCAGATCTTGTAATCAAGGAAGACTCAAGTGTTAACCACTAAGGCCATCATCTTCAAAGATGGGCCTTTTCTCTCTTGGGTCTTGAATAGAGTTGGGACGGAGAGGTTTTCCAGTTCTCGCTCACGGGCACCGAGACCAGTCCTTGTGGGTGGCCACCCACGTGTGGTGAGTGGGGAAAGGGAGTGGAAAGGAATGATCGCTTCCGTTGCCTCCTAAGGAGATCACGTTTTCTCTATTGGGGGTGGGGGTACCAGGGAAGGTATTCTGTTCCTCTCTGCGAAGCTGTCAGGCCCTGTCTGTGGTTGCTAAGATACTCCTAATTGTGGGACCGAGTTACCCCTGCCTCCCGGTGGGTGCGTCCCACATCTTAGCCTGCCTGCGGCCACCGTGGTTCCTTGTTGCTGGTTCCCAGACGTAACCAGAGGGGCCCCTGGTCTCACTGAGTGGTGATGCTCGTCTTCATGGATCCCACCGCTCTGGCTCGTCCCCTTCCGGTGCATTCTCAGCCCAGACCCCGTAAGTGCTTGCTGTTCACAAAACACAGCCCGCCTTCCTCTGCCTAGTCTTCCCTGGGCACCCCTTCACCGTCAGGGAACCGCTGAGTTGCCACGGTGTGGCTCCTGTTGTCACCTTTCTGGCCTTCAGTGGGGCCTCACACCCTGGGGGCTGAATGACACTATAATCACTCGAATTCACTTACAGATCCAACTTGTGGGGTCTGGCTCTCTTTAGGATGCTCTCATTGCTCCAGTGTTTTGACATCTTACATTATGACCACTAAATTTCTGAGTCTTATGTACAGAAAATTTTAAGGCACATTTTAGGGCTCCCAGCACTTTCCAAAAACACTGCTCATCGGAGTGGCGGCCTCAGTCACTTTCCCGGCTGGGTCCTGCCCGTGAGAACCTCTGCCCTCCCGGTCAGTGATCTAGGAGTTTGGGGTGATGGGCTTGATGGTGGTAAGTCCGAGCACCGTCCCGATCACACACTCATCCCCCACGAGGTCGTCGCCTGTACAGTCAGTGAAGTGTCCCCGCGTGGGCTGACCACGTTAGCTGGGCGACTTCCTACCTGGGTTGCTTCTTCTGAGGCTCCGCAGATCTACGTGCCCATGAGAACTTGGTCTGCATTCGAGCGTGGGTGTCTCTTCAGCGGGGGCACCGTTTTTCAGACCCTTGGGGGCACCGTTTTTCAGACCCTTGGTCTTTGTGGGCGCTCATCGCGGCCTTTCTGACTAGGCAGCTGCTGCCAGCGCTGCCCCTTTGCCCGTGGGACAGAGTCCTCTGCCTGGTTTTCAGGCCGCCCCGCCTGACCCCCCTCCTGTTTCCAGTCTCACAGGTTTCTGTTCTCACCAGCCTGGTCCCTTCCTGCTCCCCAGCACTGTAGCCAAAGCCCGTAACCTCTGCTTGGCCCCTCTGGACTCCTCCCCAGCCGTCCGTGGGCCGCCAGCTTTCAAAGCCGACCACGGGTCCCACGCTCTCTGCACAGTGGCCCGGACCGCGTTCTTCTCCCCTGCAGCGGTGACGCAGAGCTCAGGGGCTGGGGGCCCCCTGCCACAGCCCAGCCCTCAGATGTTTTGTGTCTGCCACCGAATTTGCCCTAGTTGTTATCATCGAAATTTCAGGAAATGTCACATAAATATTGGATTTCTGGCTTGTTCTGAAAAATCAGACAGTCTGATTAACAACTGAACTCTATTTTCCCTAATGGCAAAAGCCAGCTAAAGCTAATGAAATTGGTGGCTGCTCTGAAATGGCAGATGTTGTCACTTGGCCACGGTCAAACCCTCTCTCTGTCGTAACAGACTCACTAACGTCATCTTCCTGGCTCCAGTAAGCATCTGCCTTTGTGACCCCTTGGTCTGTAGTCTGTATCATCCTCTGCCCTTGCCCTCCTTCTGTTTTCCAATGGTTCCTTGTGCGATTTGTATGAAAGTGGGGATGGCAGCTATATACATATAATTTCCCCAAAGGTATTTATACTTTGACGGGCAATTACTTCACCAAATCTATAATTGGTTTTGATATTTTAGCTTGAATGTCATGGCCATCATACACATGACAGAACAATGATCTCTTATGTAATGTACTGTCTCCGGCATCAGCAGCATTTGCAAACCTTAGCACCCTAATTCCATCACCAGCAAACGTTCGCGACGTAGCGCAGCCTCTCCCAGGCGAGGCCAGAGCGCAGAGCCGTGGAAGGTGGGGCTCAGCAGAAAGGGGGGCGGCTGAAACAGAGAGGGAGGAGAGGCTTTCTCTGAGCCTTGAAGCCTCCGATCCAGCGTCAGCTTCTCTGGGAAGTTCTCTGGTCCCGGGGAGATGGGTTCCCACTGCATCCTCTGCGTGCTATTTCATTTCGTCACCGCAGTGCTCTGGTGCGGCAGCGACTCTTGTCCTGTGTGACCGATGTGGAAATTGAGGCAAGAAGTTAAGCGATAAGTTTCCTTATAAAGACTTTCTGCCTAAACTGGTCTTGATTCCAAAAGCTGAGGCCTTCACCACTCTCTCCTGAACTGGCCCCGCTGTGACATATCAGTCCGGACCGGTGCCACAGGGGCTGTGCTTTGGCTTTCCTGTCTGTGCACTTGGGGACTGACGTCAGGCAATGTTTACTCACTTTTGTATTCTTAGCACCTAAAACAAGGCAGCCGTTGAGGAAATGCTGGACAGAGGCAGTGCGTGCTGATGTGTTTGTTTTTCCCCGGCTACTTGTAGGTCTGTTTGCCTCTCTCTGGTTAATTCTCACCTGGTCCCGTTGGGGAGTAGGCTTTTTTCCTTCGGGCAGCGATTTATATGACAGAAAGGGGAAAGGCTCTGAAAATATTTAGCCTTTCAGATTGCCCAAAGGGCATCATAGTGTTTATAATTACTTTTACAAGTCAGAATTGATAACAGATATTCATGCAGAGTTTATTGTAACTGGTAGACCATAAGCAGTGTTCAGATGAGGTTTTTTAATGTTTGGACTCAGTGGTTTTTTCAGATAGATTAATTAGTCATTTTTCAGAAAGGAAGGATTTAATATACAGATACAAAAGAAACTTATGGTTTTGACTAAGACATCTAAAAATACAGAGTCAATATCAGTTCGTTTGTTTCTCTTTTTTTTTTTTCCTGTTTGGTAAAATAAGTAAAGAAATGATGACTTGCTGGATGGATTAATGAATCTCTGGAACATTGGATAATTGCAGGGTTTCAGATACTTCAAATCAACTGGGATTATAAATAACCAACATTGCAGAACAGAGCACGCACGTGAGCTGCAGAGTGAGGAGAAGGAGCTGACGCGTGCGCGAGTGGGTATTGGTACATTTCACATGTGTCATTGTATAGATGTGTCTCATAATAGGAGGAATTAAATTGCTTTTTAAAAAATAAACCCATGTTTTAAACTTCTGATGAACCTTGCAGTCTGAAAAATGGCGCCAGTACGTTAGTTGTAGATTCCCAAGCCCCTGTTCTCAGAAAGCTCTGGCATAATTAAGAAACCAAAACCCAAAGAAAGTCGTCCCCTCCCCGAGGAATGAAGTTTCAAATCCAGTTAATAAGCATGCATCAGTCTTTCTGTGGCAAAAAAAAAATCCAGAAACAGTAATGGCATTGACCATGAAGAAACGTGTAAAAACTTAAAAGCAGGAGGAAAAGCTATAAATAGGGAAATATTATTTTCATTGATCTATAGATATTTAATACTAGTAGCCACCTTCTGTTGAGTGGTAGGTTCATTTCTTCCTTCTAGCTTCCCTTTGGGGGGGTACGTATCAATCTCAGTTTGAGATGAAATGACCGATCCATTGTCCTAGGGCCCCAGGTTGTCTGACCCAGTCCTTTACACTTGTTAACACTGCCACCAAATATGTTGTATTTCCTGTGCGTATACACACACACACACATAGTCTAAACCTGTTTGTTATTTAGAAAAGTAAGCATTGTTTTTTATGTATTATTTGGAAAAAGTGATTCTTAGACACAAAATGACTGTCATTCCATGTGTATTCTGCGTAACTTTTAAGTGGAACAATGTATCAACACCCCACCATAGTAAATGAATGACAGATTCACATTTCCTTGTTTTGTTTTTAATTTAATAAAACTTGAACTGTGGTTAAATTCTAACATAGAAAATTAAATTCACTTTTGGTAGTTTTCCTAGTTTGGGATAAATAATTGTTCTGAACTTTTAAGTAACTGGATAATTTTTATTATTTCATTATACATTTTCATTCTTAAACAGAATCTCAAATCAGAGTATTTATGTATCTTTTGGTACTTTTCTGTTGCACTTTATTGTCCTGGATAAGTAATTCTATGTCTCAAAGCTGGGCGAGCTCGTGAGAGTGAGTAAATTATCTTGTATGAATCATGGCTCTTAGAAAGTTCTAGTCCAGATGCTAAAAATGCTGACATGATTGACTCCTATTAGTCATGGTAGAATGTACATTAAGAACGCCTGCCAGTAATAATGCTGATGTGTGAAGACGTGGTTGTCAGAAGGCACCGTAACCGTGGTCATGATTCGACTCCATCCTAGAACTGTCATCACAATCAAATACACAGCTCCCCACTTTTCTAAACTTGTGTCCTGGGCCAGAGGTCAGTCACCAGTCCTCTGCTGATGGCTGCTTCTGACCTCCACAGGTGAGGAATAGAGGAGGTAGGAAGGAGACAGCAAGGAATAGTAGAAAGAACACTGGGAAAATCATCTTCGTTCAAGTTCAGCTGTGCTACTCCCTGGCCTTGTGGCCTTGTTTAAAGGTCCTCTGATCTCTCTGAACCATGGTCTCCATGTCTGCAAAATGGAGGTGAAAACATCAGCTCTGCATGTCTCTTACCACACGCAGCCAGGACCATACAGGTGCCAGTGGGCGATGTTTTCATCAGCAGTGGAAGTGACTGAACTGAGACGCAGACTCGGGGGCTCACCTGGTCCATAGCTGATGTTCTCTGAGAGTTGGTTCCCGTCTCCTCTTTCTGGCCTTAGGCTTTGGATTGGTTCCTGCTTCGGGAGGGGCAGCAGGTTCCCTGCAGCGTAGGATCACCGTTAGTTACGAACGCCCCAGACTACTCGGTGGGCCCCCTTCCCACCTGCCACCCCGTGCCTCTCCCTCCGGCCTTCGCTTGTTTTTGCTCTCTCCCTACTGCTGCATCTCTTACTCTTTCTCATCTTCCGTGTAGAAATTGTAGAAGATTTTTAGAGTGGAGAGAAATCTAGACATCACCTCGTCACGCGTGCTTATCTTACAGACGAGGAAACTAAAGCCGGGAGGCGAGGGAGCCGCCAGGTTGATGAACCCCATAGGCTTGGTTTCGAAAACAGACCTCTCCTCACCACACCACGCTGCCTTTTAGATTTTGTTCCCGTGGACTGGGGCTCCCCCACCCCCGTTTTAAAATATGGTTTCACGTCTCTGCAGAAGTGATTTCTAACACCTGCCATTGACAGTGAGTGTGGTGTGAGCCAGGTCCTCACGTCCCCTGGCTGCCATGTTCAAGGCTCCATCCGCGTGGGACAGCTGACGCCTCTTGCAGAGAAGCAGAATGTAGTAGGTGTGGGGACTTCAGAAGCCCTGACGCTGGGTGCATGATTCAGAGCTTACACGAGAAAAGGGTAATTAATTTTCTTTGCCTCCCCCACGTGTTTCTGGGAGAAAGCAACCACGCAGTTCAGAGGAAGGTGTGGGATTTGTGTACTTGGTAACTTTTTCCCTCCCTCAGTCTCACTGCCAGTCAAGCACTGGAGGGTTGGGTGTTTGGCCTGACAAATAGACTGGAGAGTTGGAACCCCAGACCTGCTCTGCTTCGTATCAGCTGTGTGACCTTCTAGAACACTCTCCTCACCTCACCTTTCTCATCTGTGAAGTGGGTTTGAAGGTTCCTGCCTGGCTTGTCTCAGAGGGTTGTTTTGTGTCAACTAATGGACAAGAAAAGATGTTGTGAACATGGCAAAGGCCCTCCAATGTGAGGGCTCTGATGAACAGACATCAAAGTATGAAGCAGAAGACCCGGGTTGGACTTCCGATTCTGCCTGCAGCGGGGCTCCTGGGCAGGGTGAAAGGCGCTGGGCGACTGCAGCCACAGCTGCCCCTCTGTGTGTATGTCCAGGAAGGGTATTTTTCGTGCGTGTGGATAAAATACCTGAGGAGGTATTTGGGGTCTTTTTGTCCTTTATGCCTCATTTCTTTTATCATGGGTCTCAATCGCACGTGTACAAAGAAAGAAGGAAAAAGAAACGTTTATTCATAAGGAAGACTTTTGCAAAGAGAGAAGAATGTTTTCTCATTGGCAGATGGTTTCTTCATGTGTTTCTAATGAAACAGAAGCCATTTGGTCTCTGGTTTACTTCTTTGTTTCCACTCTGACATTGTTGATGTCAGCAAAAAAATGCAGTTTGTTTTTCGGACAGAGTCATAGTTTCTGTTTCCCTTGAGCACAGGGATGGATTCTACCTGCCAAGCCCCCCTCAAGTGATAAAGTAGATCTAGACTGTGGGATGCAACTACAGCTTTCTGTAGATCTGGGCTCAAAAACTTCTTTTGGAAGTGCTCACGTAACTACAATGGCAAACGTGCATGACACTGCCTGATAATTCTCTACTCTGCCTGTTCCTTCCACGCTACATACTTAATATCATAGGGAGGGCAGGAGCCCATAGTTTCAGGATGCTGGTGGTAATTCATGTATGTTAACATGGCCCTTTGATTTTCTTTTTCATTGCCCAGGTTTTTAACACACTCATTAGACCTCTTCTTATGGCTTCAGGATATAAAAATGTTCAGCCTCCTGAAAACCGGGATTTCTTCCTTTCGTTGCTAAGGGTTCGTTTATTGGTGCCGCTGAGCTCCACTCGGGTTGGGTGAGCTGCTGCCCTCCACCTCTGCGAAGGCCCTTGGTCGTCTGCACGCTGAACTGCCTGCCACGTTCAGGACGATGGACCCTCAAACGCCCGCAGCGCTCAGTCAGCAGGCACATGATTTGGAGGCAAATTTGGAAACTCCTGCGAGACATCTCACAGAAACCATGGCCAAATTTGAGCTAACGGCTGCCCGTCTGTGAGTTCCCTGAAGCACTTGAAAGTGCATTTCTATATCTGTGCCTCCTGTATTCCCACCCGTCGGCTCCCGGTTTGGGTGCCATGTTATAGGTCTGAGGACTCCCACAGCAGTTTTGGGTTTTCTGTCATGAGAACACTTAGAAGAGCATCAGTCGCTTTGTGTGCGAGTCCTTTGGGTTTTTTAAATTTTTGGTTTTGCTTACATTTTTAAAGATGGTATCGTCTAAATATTTTTTCATGTTGCAAAATGGAACTGGAATTTTGACTTTGTTGTTGTTGTGTTGAATTGACTTTTCTGGTTCCTTCACCTCAAATTCAACTTCAATGGTTTAGGGTTCCTGTTGTCTTAAACGCGTTGGCCATAGAGAACCAGTGTACGTTATGGCCACTGGTGGCTTTCCCTTGTCGTCTGCAGACATTGTCTGGCTTTTTCCTTGCATCCCTGGTACAAAGTGGACGTCACAGGGAATCGCGTGGAGGGGACAAGCCAGGCTAGATGAATCAGGGACAGCACAGCTTCGCCTGCTCTCTGATCCTGTTTGGCAGCTGCCTTCTCCTCGGCCGTATTCAGGACGGCAGCCTGTGGTCCTCAGCCAGAGCACACGCCCTGCTCAGCATCCCACTTACAGATTCCGATCTGGGAGGCCTGGTGTGTGGTCCAGTTGCCTGCGTGTAAAAGCGCTGACGGAGTTGGTTCTGACGTGGAGGGGTGCAGGTGGGGCCAGGGCAGGCCAGACTAGGCCGACCTTTGGCCCGCCAGGCCTCACACAGACAGAAGCACAGTTGGGGAGTCGGGAAGATTCATCTCCATCTGGGACACTGGCCTCTCTCTGCCGCCATGGCCCCTGGCGCTACCCATAATTTGCCCTACCCTTTCCTCTGCTTCTCCTCTTTGCCTTCTGTGGACTCAGTTTCTGCCACGTATGTGTGTGTGTGCACGTATGTGTGTGCATTTCGTTTGGGCTTGTCAGCGGATGGCGTTGGTGCCAAATCAGTGCCAACAGGAGTCCCCAGTTTGGGGTGCAGTGCAGAAGGAAACTGTTCAGTGCAAACAGCTCACTTGCGATTCAGCAGGGCTAGGGAACAGCACAGCTGTGAGGCGGCCCTGGGGAGGGGCCCCTCTCCAGCCAGACAGCTGTGTCCTGCTTTGCTCTGCTCTGCTCCGGCCAGACGTCTTCAGGGTTTCAGCTTCAGCCAGGGAAACAGCCTTCAGTCTCCACCGGGAAGGGCACGTGCGCTCCCCGAGCCAGAAGGGAGCTGGCTTATGTAGAGAGAAGTCCCCACCCATGGTCCCGGGCTGATAGGTCCTCATGCAGATGGGGACTGAGCCCAGATCCTCAGTTGGATGGGTCTAAAAAGCACTGTCCTGATGCGTTAGAGGGTCGCCACTCTGATTGGTCGGTGAGTATGCTAATGGGGATGTGGCTGCACCACTCCGCTTGAACGGGGAAAGGCTCATCCTGGTCATTGAAACAGGATTCCGGCAACCCCTGGAGAAGGGCTGGCTCCGGTGGCAGGAGCTCAGAGCAGGCAGGCAGTTCAGCGCAGGCTGCCCCTGAAAGTGTGGCTTCTGTGAGCAGCCCCAGTTTAAAAATCGCTGCAGGGCTCTGCTTTTAAATTGGAGGCCATCAAAGCCACAGGAGCCCTTCCTGGTAGCTGTCCTCTTCCTCGGGGTCACAGGCTTACATAATTAAGTGCCGTATCCTTTATTTTTCTCAGCTCAGATTGGACCTGCAAATCTCTGTTATCCCTGCATGGTCAAAGTGTAGGCTGGCGTGCGCTGCAGGTGGGCACAGCTGTGGCCAGGGTGCTGCTATAGATGCTCCTGTTGTGGGCCCACCCAGGACCCGCACGCCGGGTTTTTTTCTCTCTCAGGGTGCCCGTCCCCGTTACAGACCATCAGGGGTCTTCACGCTCACTATTTGTATTGCATGATTTGGTAGAGAAGGGGGGAAAAAAAAACCTAAAATGTAAATTAAGAGTTATGAGTTTCAGTCCTAGCTCAGCCACTTGTCAGCAGGGTGACTTAGGGCAAGTCTTTCGACCTTTCTGGAACTCAGCTTCCTTCATTGTAAAATGGGAGCTGAGACAGCTTTTGTCACAGTATTAACTGGCATGTATGTGGAATCACTGTATTAACTGTTACACAGAAAAGAGAGATTGTTGCTACAGCTGGAGCAGTACAGTCCCTCCGTGCTTTTTCTCTGATGATTTTTCCCCCAGCTTTATTGAGATGCAGTTGATATATAACATTGTATAAGTTTAAGGTGTACAACACGGTGACTTTATATATGTATGTATTGCAGAATGGTTACCAGAGTAAGTTCAGCTAGCACATCCATCACCTCATATAGTTTAAAATGTTTTGTCGTGAGAACTCTTAAAATTCATTCTCAGCAACTTTCAGATAGAGCATACGCTATTATTGACTATAGAGATCATGCTGTACACTACACTCCAGGACTTCCTCGTCTTATAACTGGAAGTTCATACCCTTTGATCAACTCCCCCCACCCCTCTTCCCTGCCCGCCCCACCCCGAACACACCTTTTTTCCCTAACAGGTGAGGCGCTGGGCTTTGGGAGCTTGCTTTGCCTAGGGACATGAGACCCTATTCACAGCAATGCCGGACCTAGAGGCCAGGCCCTTGGAGTTCTTGTGGTATCTCTTGGTGTGAGGTATCAATTCATTTATAGACGCTCCTGGTCTCAATCTTCCTCTCTCTCTTTCCCTCAGAGGAGCTTGCTCTTTGGAACTGGTCTCCTTCTTTGATCCCTCGGGCTTAGCATCTCTTGGTCTTATAGAGCCTCTGACGAACTAACATTACCTTCAGCTTCGTTGTCTGTGCCTGTGTCCTTTTCCAGTTCTCTTTGAGTCTTCACGAGGAACCTGAATTTTCCCCGTGCCTTTCCATTGGGGAGTTAGAACAAAGCAGGCCAGCAAAATAGATTCATCTGGTCCCTGTTACGGCTCCTTTAGTAGCCATGTTACTTCTGTGAGCAAGCACTTAGCCCTGCTCGTTCCAGTTTCCAACGTGCTTTCTGGCTCCCGTGCTGCCGTGAGGTCAGCGTTTGCACGCTGGCGGGCCAGGAGGTCTCAGGGGGACCAGTAATTGAGAGGGGGTATTGACCCTGCGGTCCTCAGCTGAATGAGCCTAAGTGGGTAGCAGCCCAAAGCCATTACTGCTGCCTTCCAGGAATCTTTGATAAACGGATTAGCGAGCTTTCTGTAGCTCCTGATGAACCTGTAGAAAGCCCCCTACAGGATTCATTTGTTCACCCATTTATTTCCTTTTGCTGGGGCCAGAAATATAACTCCATGTGCAGAAGTCCCAGCTGTGGGTTTCAAAGCACTTGGAAGAGAAGGCGCTACCATCATTTGTGGGCTGCCTTTCTGAGTGCTAGGAGCTTGTGTCCTCTCTGATTTCGCTCTCTAAGACTCTAGTGATGGCTGCAGTGACCCCTCCCTACTGTACAGATGAAACGACAGTCTAAGAAAGTTAACCAAAAAACGCCTAAGATTAGCCTGCTACAAAGTACACAGTCAACATTTTAACACGGAGCTGTGGGCTTAAGAGTCCTCCTGCTCCCGCACCTCACCAAATGGTCTCCACTCCAAGCGAAGGGAGAAGGAGGTTCACTTTCCATTTCTGCCTACAAGTGAGGGGGGCGGTGAAGAATTACAGTTAGCCATAGCTACAAACCAACCCTCCTGGGTACTCCCAGTGTTGACGTGGGCTTTGCAAAGTGTGCGTGACCCCTTCAATTCACTCCCACACGCCTCTGCGGCTGAGGTACATGGCCATTCACTCCTCGTGCCCCAGGGAAATGGACCCTGCTGATCAGACTTGAGCCAAATAAAATATTCTGTCACCAGGTGCGAGTGCCCAAGGCACGTTCCTCACAATGAATGCTGTAGGAGGCAGTGAGGAGAAAGGAGTTGCTGTATTCAGTTGTATTCGCCTCGCCGGCACAGGTCAGGGGAAGCATCTCTTTCCCTGTTTTCCATTCGGGAAACTTGGGCACAGTTAAGGTAAATGGCAGTTCCAAGTCGACTGAGTGGCCAGTGCAAGGGTTCAGCCCAGAAGCCACAGCTTCCTGATTCTTCAGCCTGGTTCTCTGTCTTAAACTAGTTATTATCGTCTCTCTACCGAGAAAAAGAATGTAAAGCACCGATTTCTGTACCATCCCCCCTAAAACAAAAACACCCCCGTGTACAGTGTAAGTGAAGACTTAGCCTCTCTGAAGAGGACGCAGAAAACGCCACAAGGCCCAGCTTCCGTGCTTCGGTGACAGGCACGTCACTCCCGCTAATCTCACAGTAACACGCTCACATCCTCTCACCTCTCAAGACCTGCCGTTCTGACTTGTTCTCCCCGGGGCCAGGTGGGGGGAAGCAAGGGGAGCAGGGAGCTGCCCTTGACCACGAGAACAGTGAATCGTGTCTAAGGTATTTTGAATTACAGTTTTATAACTAAAAGAATTTTACAGCAAAGATTTTAGAGAGGGACAAACGGAGGACCAAAGCAGATAAAGGCCTGCCAAAACCCCAAATCCAAATAGCCAGCGAGCCAAGACTAGCGCCCAGGTCTCCTCTCTGAGGTTCAAGCTCTGTGTGCCTCCTCTACCCCCTTGATCCCTTGGAGGGTGCTGGGGGTCATGGGATTGTGAACAAGTGTCGGGGTGAGAATAATGAGCTTTGTGGTCAGAGCAGACAAGATCAATAGGTTTCATCTCTGTGGTACCTGCACCCACGCGGGGCGGAGTGGGCAACCCCGGCCGCTCCACTTCAGGGTTTTAGATTCCTGCTGCCGTCTTCCTCCTTCGAAAAGGAGTGCGGTGTAGAATATAGGCTTTCTTCCTATTAATTTTAGAGCAATGAGTGATGATTCCCACACTAAAATGAATCTTTAAAAAATATAAGTCCTGGCTGCTGTGGCTCAGTGGATTGAGCATTGGCCTGCGAGCCAACTGTCGCTGGTTCGATTCCCAGTCAGGGCACATGACTAGGTTGCACATCAGGTCCCCAGATGGGGGCGCGTGAGAGGCAACCACACAGTGATGTTTCTCTCCCTCTCTCCTTTCCCCTCTCTCTAAAAATAAATAAATAAACAAATAACTTAAAAATACATATCGTCGGCAGCCGTCCGTCTCGAGAGACGATGGTGTAGCTTCTTAAGAGTCTATCTGCACCGCCGAGAATGGCTGTGCAGTCCGACTCGGGAGTGACACGGCATCTGTCTCCTCCCGTGTTGAATCGACATCTTGCGATGACGCTGGAGTGTCCTCTCCAGTGAAGCTGAAGCTACAGAGCCTGGGCAGGGTAATATGGAGGGTCTGCTGTTGCCCATGCAGCAGACCCCTCCTCTCTTCGCAGCTGAAGGATCCAAGGGAAAGACGGAGTCGATACAGCTTGGGTTCAGGTGCGCCGCAGGAGTTGCCGGTGTTGACTACAACGTCAAACCGCCTTAGGGACTCCGGCTCCGGATTTTCTGTCGGGGTTTACTCCCTTAGCCTTTCCCCTGAAGAGGTATGCCGCAAGGCAGCGGAGGTTTTTTGGAGTCAGAGTTTTCCTTCTCTGAGTGTTAGTAATAGTACTACACTAATACTATTGGGTTGGCCAAAAAGCCTGTTCCTTTTTTTCCGTATAATAAAAGACACATTTTTCATTTTCACCAATAACTTTATTGATTTGGATATTTTGAGCATGTTGGTTCTCTCCTGCTATTGGCTTCTAGTGGGTAGAGGCCAGGGGCGCTGCTAAACATCTGCCAATGTATAAGGCAGCCCCACAGCAAAGAATTATTTGGCATAAATGTTAATAGTACCAAGAAACTTAGCAAGCCACTTTTGACATATATAAGCTGTATATTGATGTGTTGGTGAATAAGTGGTAGGAGATTCTGTCTTTGTCCATTCCTTGTTTGGAGTTCAGTTGGTGAACTTGCCGTTTGCAGCATCACAAGAAATACAACTAGACATCAGCACGGAACATACCAGAAAAAAGTCTTCCCCTCTTTCCGCTCACGTGCAAGGGTCCCACAAAGCAGTGATGCCACACACACACGTCCTGCCAATTATTTGCAAAGTTCTCAAAAAGAGAGATACTAGTGTTTCTCCCTGCTGAGTTTTTCTACTTCTAGCACATTTAAAACCTCACAGTACTGACTTTTTTCTTTCTGGCCCTAGGATTCTGTATTGTGCTTATTACAAAACAAGATAAATATACTCTTACAGCGTGTAATGATATTCCACAGATAAATAAAACAGTCTAAGTGAAAGGACAGAAAGCCCCCCTCAAGAATGAACAGTTGCAAAATACATTTTCATCTGACACCCTTTGAAACTTGAAATTTGAAAAATTTACATTTTCAGGGAAAACACTGCTCATTTCCCTTTTTTCTGTGTTTGTGCAAATCTCTTCTGCTCGCTTCCTGCGTTTTGCCCTCACATCGTTGGTTTTGTATAACGTAGTGAGATCAGAGACGTACTGAAGCGTTGCAGCCTCGAGAAGCAATTTTTAGACCTATGGACCTGGGTGACTTCTCCCCTTCCACCCCTGCCACCATATATGACCCTGGTTATGTGGTTTTACTTAAATAAGTGTGATTACTGTTACTTTAATTCTGTCTGTACATTGCTCTGGTATTGTATAGAGGGGTTTGCAATATCGATTCTAAAATCTCTGCAATGTTGGAAAACAAGGAGATTTATTACACTGGACACCCTAATTCAGTTGGCTTTTCTGGATGTTGGAGACTGAAGGAAAAATGAACAGTCCTGGAAAACAAATAGAAAAGTAATACTTGAATTTACTGATGACTTTAACAAGTTATTTTACTTCTCTGACTCTTTCTTCACTGTGACACAAATCTAGCATTATTACTTCCAAGGGAACATTATTTAGGGATTGAAAATATTCCCGTAAAGCACCTGGCCCCTAAGAACGAGGGTCTGGTAAGAAGAGGGGGTGAGTTGAACATACCTTGCTGAATAGGAATCACCAACCTGAATCGACTCTAAGGCTTTGTCACGCACACTGTTCTGTGACCAAAGGTGTGAACCTGTTCTTCGGGAGGAAATGTTTTTGTTTTTGTTGTTTTTCTGAAATAAACCAAGTAGTTGCATAAATTACATTTAAACTGGAAAGAGTGCATCCCAAAACATTGAGACACATAACTTTCCTCCAACCAACAAAATAAAGAATAAGAGGAAGCTAGACCTCTAACTGGATACTTAAGGATCAGCCAATTAGGTAGTAACTTAGTAATTCTTGCTTTTATTCCTCTTCCAGTATAAAGATATGCAGTTTTGAATCCCTCAAAGATTTTATGCATTATAAAAATAGCAAAGTGGGAAAAAATGAAATCCAACAAAGTGGCATACATGTTATAAACAGCAGACAGGAGGACAGAAAA
This sequence comes from Furipterus horrens, assembly GCF_987537825.1. NCBI lineage: Eukaryota > Metazoa > Chordata > Mammalia > Chiroptera > Furipteridae > Furipterus > Furipterus horrens. The sequence goes on from NW_028327177.1 coordinate 6,398,521, forward strand.
GTAAATTTAGTAATTTAGGAGTGAAGAGAACCAGGTAAAAATGCATAATGTCATTGGGGATCATTACCTAATGACAGGAAATCCCCATCATGAAAGCAAGTTTAGATTGGTGGGTGACCAACCTAAGAGTTTATAGTTTGTTTAGTTCCATTTTAAAAACCATGTGGCTTTCATCACAGTCCTAAAGGAGGCAGAAGGAGACCAAGAGACACAGAGATGTGGGTCGGGAGGGGTTGGAACTTGAATTTCAAAGTTGTATGAGTAGCCCCAGCGTCTTGAGAACAGCCCATAGAAGTAGGAGAAACGTTACCATTGATTTTGGCTTCCTTCTCTGTCTCCTTGGAGTGATAAGTATTCTTTTTGCCGAAACTATATAAGGTATAATTTCTTGGGAAAGAAAAACAAATTCCTTGGAGTTACATGGCATACAGGCAATGCAGTATCTTCACAGCATATGACTATAATTTGTAATCTATTTTTTATAAAGAGGAGCCCCTTAAGGCTGAAGATGCGTGTGGGCCAGGCTGTCCCTTTGACAGGACATGTGCTGAAGGACCCCTTTCCATCTGGGTCTCGGGCACCTGTCAGATGGCTCCTAGATCCGCGCGGTGCAAGCGCAGCCCCGTTCCTGAATGGCAGAGTGGGAAGTTGGGGAATGAGGAGGAACGAGCCCAGCCTGCTGTGCTCCCAGGGCGTGCGCAGCCCACAGCCAGTGTGCTGGTCACCAGCAGTGTCCCGGGGACCGGGAGAGGCAGTTCCTGCCGAAGGACAATGTGATCCGCTGACCCCTCCCAGCCAGCGCGGGCGCCTGGGGAAGAGACAGTGATTTGTTTGGCCAAGCACTTTTAGGTGCTGGTGACTCATAGGACACCGGAGAATGGCTCCTTGGGTGATGATTATGGGAAAGATTTTGTTTCAAACAAGGGGCATTAATGTGAATCGCGAGGGACAGAATAATTTCAGTAGACCTGGGAAATGGCGCTTAGAGGTAGAGACACAGTGGCCTCAGATCTGTGCCTTTTGTTTAGATGTTGTATTTTATTTCCCTGCAGCTTCCACCTGCCGGACAAAAAATGACCTTCCTGAGGTGCAACTGTGTTTTGGAAAGGGTTTTTTTTTTTTTTTTTTCCCTTTTGTTTCTTTAAACTCAGGTGTCAGAACCAAAGTGCTTTCTCTAAAAAAACATACAGGGTGAAGATCTGGCCTAGTCAAGGTGATTTTTATGTCCTTATACATGTTTGAGTTGATACATTATTTTTCATGAAAAGCTTTGAATATATAAGCAACTTGTCTGTACAACTGCTTACCTAGTAAGCCTTTTTAATGAGGGAAGTTATTTCTTTATACTTTTACATACAAAGAAACCCCTGTCTGTATTAGAGATCACAAAGATAGGACTGAAAAAATGTTAAAATCAGGCAAAGTTCAAGGGACTTAGAAATATTCTAGCGAAGCTACAGATCATAGTGCATTAAAGGGTCACGAAATGATCTAGTATGATCCTTACCCCCCCAAAATAAATAAGTTTCATCTCACTGGCAGGGGCAAGCCTAGGTCCAAGGAGGGGAGGGACTTAGTCTGGGTCTTTGGTCTTAGATGTTTGATAACTTCTTAAACTTTGAAGTAACGCCTCAAATTATTGTGATTCTGGGGTGCTTAGAACACATACTTGGCCGGTTGCTCTAATCCAGAGACCAAATAATGCAACAATTAGAAATAACTCCGCCGTGTGTGATATGAACGCAGAGACCTCATCTTCTAACCAGTGGGCCCTCCCTTTCTGCCCCTTTCAACTTTCCCAAGACAGTGACTCAGCTACTAGTGACCTGTCTGGGTGGAGACCTGTCTTTAGTTAGGAGACAGATGTCCCTGGTACCCAAGCAGGCGAGGGCCAGTCACACACACACAGGCATCCAAACCTGCATTGTCTACACGAAGTGGAGATCCTCACTGCCAGGTGAAACTTGGGGAGGGGGCTCTGGTAGGCAGCATGCAGTTGACCTTTAAAAACGGGGGGTGTGGGGCATCTGACTTCCACAGAGTTGCATTTTCCAGTCAGCGCTGTGCAGACAGGATTCCCAACCTCTGAGCTGACCCTGGGACAAGGCAGGATTGAACTGCAGTCAGTTGGAAGAAATACGTGTGTGAGCGTAGGCCCGCACAGTTCAGGCCGGTGTTGCTCAGCGGTCAGCGGGCCGTATGACCTGAGTTGCAGTTTTGCGTGTTGGTCCATGTTGAACATTCTTGCTTCTTTCCTGCCGTTGACCTTCCAAGCATGTGTAAACAGTCGTTGGAACTGTCACTACCTGTATTCCCAGGACATCCTGTTAACAATTTTTCTGTTCGCTGCTTTGCAGCTAGAGGTCCACTCAAGGTCACACAATGGCTGTTTATTTGGAAACCATATCACAGAAATCTGCATTGGCATTCTGTCTCTGGCTGTGTGGGTAATTCTGAAAACCTCAGATTTTACTTTCAAATTCATCGGCAGCTAAACCAAACTCTGCCTTTTTCCTGAGGCTGAAGAATGCATCCCAGACAAAAGGCCAATTTCAGCTGACCTTAATTCTCCCCCTGTGGCATTCCTTTAGTTCTGTGTGTTTGAAATGCAAGGCCTGTTCTGGTTTCAAGTACACTTTTTATAGAAGTCTAAAACAGAAATGCATTATTGGACTGATAATGCCTCGTGGAGGCCGATAATGGCTTCATGCACAAGCCACAGTGGTTTTTTTGTTAGTGGTTTAAGTGCCTTTGACCGTTCGGTCTCCTCCTCCCCCTAATCCTCCCTCAGGTTTCTTGAATCGTGCAAAGGAACCTGATATTGCTCTTGTCCTGCACAGTGTAAGCCGACATTGGCAAAATTGGCGGGGGAAGGAATTTAACCAATGGTAGTGTAATTTGGGGGAGAATGCAAATGGTTCTCCCGAACTGGAGACTTACCAGGAAGCCAAATGCCTTTTTTAAAAAATTGAGCGTACCATGTGACAGTAATGAATTTTTTACATATTTGCAGAGTAAAGCTCACCCACCGCCCCACAGCTCTAACCTCACTGGTTTTACTCATTACCGTTCTGTCTTTCTTAGGTGCGCACATTGCTTGAGACAGTTGCCACTTTGAATTTTGCTTTTTCGCTTTAGAAAATAGCACAGATGTATTGTTGGCCGGTGTTGCCGTCTTTGATTTTAAGAGCTACATAGTTTCCTCGTCAGGTGTCCCTTCATCTACCGAACCGTTTCCATATTGTCGGGTCTCCTGAGATGGCCTGCACTGTGGCCGAGGCCATCCATGCCCCAGTCCCCTTGAGTCGCTGGCCATTCCTTATCCCGGCCAAGTGCTCTTCTGGGATCAAACCTATGTTTCCTCCACGAAGCTGAGACGGTCTTCATACCTAGGCGAAACTTGGAGAGGGGACTCTGGTAGCCGGCACGCGGTGAGATTCTCGGACAAAGGAACGGCGGGTACCATCGTTTGGAACTTGTGCGGCCCCGTGGCTCTGTCAGGGTTGGGGGGCTCCACCAGCCGCACGGGGAGTCGCGGGTTTGGAGAGACTGCGTGTCAGCTGCTTGGCCGGCTCAGGGTTGGTGCCTTACAGGAGAGAGGGGGCCTTTCGCGGCCTCTCCAGGTGCCTTAGGAGGAGGCTGCCCCAAGGAGGAGCTCTGTTGGGCACCGCTGAGCTCACCGCCCCCGTGAAGGGAGTGCAGCCTCCCCAGTGATCCCCTCGGGTTTTGTTTGTACCACCCCCCTTGCCCAGCAGGACCTCCAGTCCACAGCGCTTCTCCTTGCCCGCGCGCACCCCTCTTCCTTCAGACGTCTTTTCTTTCCTTTGACGTTGGAGAGCATGCTCCCCTCTTCAGAGGCAGGTGAAACACGCCTCCTCTGGGGCCGCGCTTGCCCCTGGCCTCCCCAAGCATGGCTTCCAGAGCCCGTTGGGCACAGTCGTCATCTGAGGCGGCCACTGTGCTTCCCTCGTGCTGCGCCAGCACTGTCACCTCCGAAGGACGGGAGTCACCTTCTCTCACGTCTGTACTCACAGGCAGGGACAGGCACACTGCTTAGCACATACTAAGTAAGCAGTTAGTAAAGTCCTGAACGGAATAAGTATTCATGTGCCCGGATAGCCAAGGAGCAAGTCAAGAACACAGTTACACAGTCAAGATCAACATCGTGCAGATAGCTGGTGTCGTCCAGTGTTGGCAGGGGCGGAGCCGCATGGGCCGGGGTGTCAGAGGTGGCCCCGGGCCCGGTTCTCCCTGCACGCCGCCTGCAGAGGCGAGCCCCGTCCCCCCGGTCACTGCCTGGCACAGCGCTGCCCCTGCCAGCGGAGGACCAGAGAGGACCGGGCCAGCCTGAGAAGCAGGTCTGCCTGGCCAGGGTGCTGGCGGTCACGGGATAGCGGTCACCGTCCTCCGAGCAGGTGCAGCGTGGACGGGGCAGGCGAGGTGAGGCGCCCGCAGGCTTCTCCCGCGGTTGCTTAGCGTTTCTCTCTGACGGGCATTCCTGACTTGCGTTGCCTTCCGGGGAAGCCCAGCCCCAGGGGTCGCAGGCCCTCCTGTCTTTCCTCCGAGAGCTGGGGCTAACCCTCAAGAAGTGACACCTTTGTCTGCATTTCCCTCCCCGTCATGGCACGTCCCTGCCGTGGAATCCTCTGCCTTTCCCGCTTGTTCTGGTGCTGTTTCGCTTCTCACGGGTTTCAGCAGGGGCCGAAGGTCACGGCTGTCATCGTCTGCGGCACAGAGGTGTGTGGCAAGGGCATTCTTAGGAGCCGCAGGACTGCCCTTCCTCACCTGCGCGGCCGCAGATAAGCTGCTCGGCTTCTCTGACCCTCAGGCTCCTTACGGTGTATGAAATAATGAGTGACGCCCACCTCGTGAGCTTCTTGGGTGTCTGTATGTGACTCAAAGGCACTCAGAATTCATAGGTATTAAGGGAAGCGTCGAGCTTGGTGCATAAGCCTTAGGCTTTGGAGCAAGACGTTGCTGGACTTGCTTCTCTGATCTCGCTGTTCAGCAGCTCTGTGGTCTGCAGAGGCTAATCCTGCTCGTGGGGTTGTTCTGAGACTCAAAGAACAGAGGTAAACAGGAACGGCGCGTGCCATTTCACTTAGGCTCGCTGATGGGCAGAGGCGCACCCAAACTGCCCGAAGTGTGGTGGTGGCGGGGCGCTGGGTCCAGACCCCCTGGTGAGCACTCAGGGGCGTCCCCTTTTGTGCGTTTGTGTCTTTCCTTGTCTTCACACCCTTGCCTGGCCTGAGCATGCCTCCGCTTTTGTATCTTTGCTCCACTGCCGAGTCGTAGTTTGTGTGTCTTCATCAAGATGTGTGTGCCTGCCCCTTGTGGCCTTCCCTCTGTCGCTTTTTCTGTTCTCTAGCTCGAATCGCTGAGACAGTCAGATCTGATCGGCCCAGCTCATCTTTCTTTTCTCCAACCACATCACGGGGTGCTGGGGACCCCCGGGATGAAGCTCCCTTGCCTGGGCCAGTTAGCGGTAGCTAGAGGATATGTGTGGTCCCTTGCTACAAAACCTGGCCCTCTCTTAACTGACCTTTGAGTTGGGGCATTCTGAAGGCAGGTGTGATCAACACACATAATCACTGTGTGACAGATAAAGTATGTTAATAAACACGTTAAGTATTTGGGAGGAATATCCTTTTCTGTTTCCGTGTTACGCAGTAAGTGGAAATATTCTTGAGGCAAAGGGTTAAGGATAACTTTTGTTTCCAGAAACTGTTTTTGCTCTCCTGATACAAGGCAGACCTTTGGCGGAATGTAACAAACTCGGGTACAATGAGTCAAGACTTCCACGGGTTCGCATTTTTCATTAGCGTGTCATTCAAGGAAATCCTGGCTTTGGGGTCATGGAACAGGCCTCTCTGTTTATCCTTCTGCAGAAGGAAAAAATCCAAAGCATTTCATAATTCATCTGAAGATAAACTTGTATTTGAGGTCAGTTCTCCCAGAGCTTTTGGGGGGAATTTTCAGTGGAGTCTATTTTATAAATATTTTCAAATTTTTGTGATAGCCTTTATCCCAACATGGATCATGGAAAGTGAGGGGTTCTTAGAGTCTAAATATTAGTTAAAGACATTTGAGAAACTCGAGATTCCAGCTGACATGCAAAAACTACTTTTCTTCCTACTTAGTAAAGAATTATTTTTCATCCAAGAACTTACTGAAGAGGATAGCGAATAAACATTCTGTAACCTATTCAAAATCCCATGTGTACTTTTTTAAAAGCAGCACTGGGAACATGAAGACAATCTATGAAATACATTTTTTTTTCCTCACATGCTGATTGTTAGCTAATGAGAAAAGTGTGTGTAGTGTATATTGTCTGTGTCTAGCAACTACTCTTAATCCTGTAGCATATAGTCCTTTTTTTGCAGTAGTTGTAAAGTTCATTTTTGTTTTCTTCCCTTTTATACCTGTTAACCATATTTATTTATTTTGTTTTGCAGATGTTTATTGTATAAATACAATGTGTAAGACACTTGATGGTTACTGGGGGTTAACTATTGGTAGTCATGGAACTAAGAACAAAATCTAAGAAAGGGGGGGAAGGAAAGTTCTTTGACTATAATCCTGTCCCCTCCAGAATGCCCCCACCCCAACTCCCCTGGCCTCCTCTACACACATCATTGGCATGAATTCTTGAGATTTTGTTGTGTGCCCAAGGTTCTTACTCTCTGTCGATGATATGGTTGCCTCGGGGTACTTCCATCTGAAGGGTTATGAGCATCAAATTTGGACAGACCAGAGTCGATATGAGACATCCCATGTGTGAGGTCTTCCTGGAAGTCTTTTCTCAAAATCAGAGATGCTCTGGTTTCTCCCAAGCCTTTCCCACCCATCTCTACTCCACCTGCTTCCCGATAGTTCTCGAGTATCCCATCATTCTACACCTGTCTTCCTAGTCCTTCTCAAACTTACCGCCTGGAAGAAGGGTTGACTTTGATGGGGCGGTGAGCTCATCAAGTTAGGGGGAAGTAGCATAAAGGCAGGGATACCCTTGAAAGTTATTTAGGAAGAGGCCAGGTTCATTGCAGGCACTGTTCTGTTTTTCTCCTAGTTCACTGTTTGGTCATTTGGACACTGGATGAAGGCGCTGGCTCGCATTTAGCAAGATGTGGTAGAGATGCAAGTGATTCCCACCCACCTGCCCCTTCTTATCCGTTATAAGACACTGCAACGTGTGACGTCATGGGAGGCCACGTGGCATCGCTAGTTAGAGACTGAGTGTGACCAGAGATGCTGAAGTGTGACCATTAGGCTGAAGAACAGCATTTCTAATTTATGCTAATTTTGATTGAAAATTTTGCGTCGTCATAACCAAGCCATAGCAGGCACTTGGTGGATCGGGGCCCTGCTCTCTGTTGTCCTGTTTGCCCGCCCGTCCCTTAGACATGGGCTGCAGACCAGAGCGGTAAGTCGGGCCGTAGAGGCAGCCGTGCGTCCAGGGCTGTTTCAGGGGGGCGTCTCCCCGAAGAGGTCTGGCAAGGGTTTAAAGTGAATTTTAAGCACTTAAACATCCACTTTGAGGGTTTCTTCCCAGGGCAGTACCTCGTGAGAAATTGCTTCAGTTATTAGCCGAAATGAAAGAGGACGAATTTAAAAGGAGTGGAAAGTAGGAGAATGTTTGAAGCTTGTCGGGAACAAATAAAGACTTTGGGGGAAATCCCAGCGGAGCGCTCTCTGATACTTAGTGGTCCCCAGGCCCGAAGGAAGAAAACGCCAGCCCCTCCTGGTGAGTCACCACTGTTTCTCTGAATCACGGGCAGATTGCTATTTCTTAAATTAACTCGGGTCATGAATTTTGTGAACCATACTCTGTGGGGAGATTTCTTTTTTTTCCCTTTCTTTTTACCCCCAGCTTTCAAAACATTTTTTAAAAAGTCCTAAGTAAATGGACACATGTCCTTCTGGAATTTATTTTTGAAATCGACGGGGCTGATAGGGAACATGCTTCCATACCACTTACCCCCAAACTAAAACAAATTGTAGAAACAGGAGAATTGAGACAAGGACATTTGGGCATTTTGTGTGGTCTTTAAGGAAGAACCCAACAAGTCGGTGAATAATCATCCGTCATCTATCTACGTGAGGACCCAGGACCGTTGCGTTTGGAATATAACCGAGAGAGGCAGCCTTAATCGCGTGGAATTGTGTTCTCAGAATGCCTGCTGTTTCCCAAGCACAGGCTGCATCCCTGGCCCTCCCATTGGCTCTGTGAAATGGTGTCCTGAATGTCCTGAGTCCGAGAGGGACCCGGGGGCTTGGGCCTACTCACAAAGCCATTCCGAGGCCGAGTTCCAAAGCAGGCCCAGGTCACCTGCGCTCCAGTGTGAGCCTTGTTTCCGCGGCAGTCACACGGAACAGCCGGAAACACTGAAGGCCGCACCCCAGTGCTAAAATACGTCCGTGGGGCTTGAGTGAGGGTGGAAGCTGGCTCCACCACCGGAGGGACCATACACTTCATCCAGAATGGGGTGGGAGTGCGCGTGGCCCGGCGATCCGTGATGCCAGGGCAACGGGGTGAGCTGGGAGTGTCCTTGGCAAACCATCTGGGGTATGAGCTTCCTCACGGAGCTGGAGTGGAAGGATGGGCAGCTGGACGATGTCTTTTTCTTCACACGCCCCAAATACCCCCGATCGCCTCCCATCGTGCAGCTGTTGCTCAGCACGCGGGTAGGATCTGATCACAGGAGACCACGCGTCCCTGCAGCCGGCTGTGAGCGACCGTCACGGACCTGCTGGTTCAGTCCCTAACATGGCACGTCCTCCTCAGGCCCCGCTCGTTGTTAACAGGAAAGGGGGTTCAGCTCGACCAGCATTTTTATTTTAAATCTCCCGAGTTGCAAATGTTTAGGAGCTAATTCAGATATTTACTGAAGATACTGAGCAGACCCTATTGCATGCATTTTCTTGGTTTTTTTATTTTTATTTTACTTTTTTGAGTCACCCATTCGCTTCTTCTGATGTATATTACAGCAGCTACTCTGGAGCTTTCTGATCCAAGTCTGTGTCCCCCAGAGCGTGTTACGTGGAGAACTATTTCCGAGACGTTAGTACGCACGTCTCAAAAAGGATGGAGGTGGGGGGTGTGCGTCGGGGGCCATGTAAGTTTGGGAGTAGTGTGTGAGACAGAGTTAAAAAATTTCAAAGACAGAAATCTCACAGGCTTTAAATATATTCGTGCTCTGGGCACCTTCCGAGGGAGACGCAGTGCAGAACATTTGTCAGACCCGGCGACCGGAGGTCCCTTCTTCTCACAGCATTCGCTGGGCTGGTTGGCACAGCCCCGGGGGAGTGCCCATCGGGGTGAACAGCTCTGACCTGCGGAGGCCCTCAGACCCTGCCCCCGAGCGCCCCGCTCCCTGCCCAGTGAGGAGGCTCGCAGAAGGAAATGGGCGTCGGGAGGCGCTGAGTGCTGCCCCCCATGCCGAGTCCTGCAGGGTCACGCTGTGACGTGTTAGTCAGACTTGATGTGGTGCGTTTGGTTTGACCGGGGCTGGGTGAACCGCTTGTCTGTCCCCAGTGGGCCTTGTCTTCAGATAACGAGGGAGCTGTTTGTTCACTTCTGAGAAGGGGAGTCATTTGGGGGGATGTCTGGGGTACCTTCTAGTGAAACGTCACTCGGCGTTGCACGGAGTGGCACCATGGCAGCTAGAAATGTGTATAAAGGGGGAGCTTTCCGTGACAGCCCGCCGCGTGCCCGCTGAACACGGGGCTTGGCCGAAGAATCAGCGTGGACATTTGGAAACAATTCACTTCGTTTTCCTAAAATTATCAATTATAAGCTGAGATACTTCCTTGGAGCTCTCTCTGGCTCCATTTTTTAAATGTTGGTATTTGAAGTAGAAACCACTTCTTAAACCGTTAATACTCCTTTAATTTTCTTCCCAGCAGTGTGTTAAAGAACAATTCTAAGGAAATTTATCCCCCCCCTTCACAATATAACTCAGTGCCCAGAATGTAATTTAATAAAAGCTTTTATATGTATTTATCAAGAAGATGTTGAATTTTCCTTATTCCTGCCCTCAAGCTGGATTTTTTTTCTTAAACATTTTTTTTTTCTTCTAAATTCACCCCATGCTTCACTTCTGAGTGAATACATTTTGCCTTGGCAAACTGACACCAAATGTCATATTATAGGGCAGCTTTCCTGTTTAAAAATGTTTTATATCCAGCTGTCTAATACATGTGATTGAAGTAATCTGTCATAACCCCCAAGGTCAGGAGGCATCTCTGTGGTGCTTGATTATTCCGGGTGGATGTTTATCAAATAAATGAATTCATTAAGTGGAGATTGAAGTTGTTTTTCAAATACTTTGTTCCTGCATCTTTGCCCAGGTCAGCTTGGTGTACAAAAGTCTGAATTTGGGGGGTGGCCATGTACAAAGGGATCTCATTCCAATAAAACAGCAACAAAACTTGACACCCATTTGAGGAAAGCATTTCTAAAATGGTGATGTACGTCTTTAAAGAAATAAGATTTAACGTCAAAGGTTTATAGGAAATTTAATTCACAGGTTTTTGATTCATAGAAAACTTCAGCTCTTGAAATGAGAACGTTTACTTGTATAACGAACAGCACCTAGGGGAGCATATTATTTATTTGTGCTGCAGAGACCGTTTTCCTCAAGTAATATCCCATCTGTAGGACCCAGGTCTGTGAGTATCCCCTGCTAAGGAGACATTCTCTCCGAGTTGGCTGCCTCTAGGGAGCTGTATTTGAAAGGGTGCGTGTTAAGGACCAGCCACTGTGTGTGTGTGTGACTTAGACAGCAGTTAACTCCAAATGCAGGCATCTGAAAGGCACAGTGGGCAATAATGCGGACCATCCCCCACCCCAATGCGGACCATCCCCAACCCCAGTGCAGACCATCCCCAACCCCAGTGTGAACCATCCCCAACCCCAGTGCAGACCATCCCCCACCCCAATGCAGACCATCCGTCACCCCAATGTGGACCATCCCCCCACCCCTCTCCCCTGTGTTTCCCACAGCGCAGTTCGGAGTCAGAGGGCGAAACCTGGTGTCTGTTAGCAGCTGTGGCTTTCTGCTTTGCATTTGTAAAGCCTTTTGGGCATGCGTTTTGTGTACACATACATACATGCACATGTATACATATAGTCTTTGGTACTAATATAACATACTTCTAAAAAAGACGGAGAGAAGTTCTGATAGTTTTATTCCCACCCCACTGCGGACTGTTGTGTACGTTCTAGGGAGCTCACCAGTCTAAGGAGTGGAGGGTTTTATATCAACTCGTCCCTTTCCTGTTCCTTCGATAGTGACACCACCAGTCATGCAAATGGTTCTCGCCAACCCCCTACCTCGTGGGAACCTCCGGGAAAAAGTAAATCACAGTACGCGCCCCTGCAAGTTCTACTTAAACGTTTGTTGAAGGTGGCCTTTGTTCCAGTCACCATTCTGAGCTCTTCATTTACATGGTTACCTCGCTGAATCCAGGTAGCTCTGTGAGCTGGGTTAAGTAACTGGGCCTGGTCATGAGGGTAGCAGCAGAACCCCAAATTCTGTGCCCTTAGCCACCATTTAAAATCCCCGCAACCAGTCGGCAGTTACACGAATTCTCCATGTTACATAAAATTACGTGAGGAAGCCAGAATGACTGGGAGCCGTCAGTACTGTATTTTGAATCACTGGGCCGAGACCCAGACATACAGGTTTAGCAGGACATTACAGAGCCTCGGAGCTGGTCGGAAGCTCCCAGGCGAAGGCCAGCCAGCGCCACAGTTCCGGCTCTGTGCTCTCGCAGAACCTGTTCTGTCGCAGCGGCGGGACCGGTTCCTCCTCCATTCCAAAGATCCCGAGACGATGTGGAAATCCCTGCTGCCCTGGGTTTTAGTTCTTTTAAGGGACTCTCATGATATACCATGGAAATGGTGTTTTCATGCCCCCCTTTTTTTCTTTTTTGGTCTTTTAAAAAACTCGTACCTATAATTATTATTTTCCTAAGAATGGAGCTGAAATTACTTCATGATGAAAAAGCCGTGGTGCTTGTGGGTGGGTGAGCCATGCCGAACTTTAGAACTACAACAGAAATTAGAGGTTCGCAAGGTAATTGCTGTGATTACAGTTTTCTCTTTGGCCCCAGACAGGAGCTCTTGAAACACAATATTCTACTAATTTTTTAAATGTACAGTTCGCAAGGCAACAGGGAAATTACTGAGAGTGTGGACTATTTCTTCCTCATGATTTTTTTTAGGGAAGTTAACATCTTGTTGGCTCTCTTGAAATTGCTGAGGGAAAAAAAAACACATTGATTGTATACATGACACTCTTTAAAAGGCTTTAAACATTTTAATACTTAGTCCTTATGATATGCTATAAGGGACTTATTTTAAAAGAAAAAAATGCCCTAGCCGTAACAGTCCTAGACAGCAACCACTTTTAAACATCTCTGTGTCTCTCTCTAGAGTTGACATTTCTGGTTAATTCACATCTTTATCATATATGTACTTTTGCATTCTAAAGGGATTTTAGAGTATTTGCACATACCACATAAAAGACCCTCTTCTGCCGCCAGTTCTTACCCTTCCTAAAGCTGCATGCCTAATTTTTAGTGACCATAGCTAAACTCTCCTGCTATTTATTTCCTGTTTGCCTTTGCCATTTCTGTTACTGGATTTAGGTTTTTTGTTACTTTCTGTGCTGTAACATCTGGTGACGTGTTTTACAGTATCTCCTTTTTGTTTCACATTGAAGGGGAGGTGGTTTTGATAGTTACTGGGAGTAAATGAAAGAGCAGATTTGTCACTTGCCTACAGATTGACCTTTCTGTGGATTGTTACTGTTCTCTGAAGCGTCTCCATTCATCGTTTTTATTCCTTTTCCTATTTTTACAGCTTTAGAAGGATAAAAATACACCTCGGAATTGTTTTCGTTGCATACATTTACTGTTTACAGCTTCCGTGTTAGTGCCTTTTGTCCTTATTCTTCTGCATCTCACCCCGGCAGAAGAATTCCACGTACTAGTTTTCTGTTGCAGACGCCAGCTTTGTTGCTGTTATTGTAACTGTGTTTCCCTCGTAGATCTTTTTTCTTGGTTTTGTTCAAAATTGAAGTCGTTTATCTGTTTCCTGATAGTATCTGTTATTGACATTAGAAAATCATTGGGCCTCTTTAACTGATATACATAGTATATTTTTTGAGAATTTCTTAGATTTTTTTTAATACAGAGTGTCCTATTATTGATGTCCCAACATTGTTCTGTAGGTGTGCAAAAAAAAAAAAAAAATACGCTTATTTTAATTACAGTAAATATTTAGGTTACCTTAGTTGAGAATTGCTGGGTTATCTCCCAGTCTTTTCATATTCTGTTGTGTTGAGTACCCAGAGGAAAGGTATGGTTAGCCTGTAATGTGTGTTACAATTTGTCACATCCTCTTTTTTTTCCCTAAAATACTTGGCCAGCATTTCTCAAAATCAGTTTACTCGGACTAGGTTAACCATGGTCACATGGAGCAAAGCAGGAAGTGTTTAAATGGCAGGTCTCCTGGCCTCAAAGCCTGAGCAGCATGCATCTCAAGGGGGCACCTGGCTCCCTGACCAAGGGGGTTAACACCTGTGAGCGATCGGTGACCATGCAGAACTGTGGCCTCCCCAGTGGGCTAGTGTCAGACGGCGTAGGGCCAGCGAGGGTTCTGGCCTTCCATGTGCAGAGAACGAGCTTCACAAAGAAAAGCAAGACTCGGCTCAGTCCTTAGAGACGGGTTAGGGCCTCATTACAGAACGTACAGAACGGCCATGCTTCTTCATGAAGACAGGTTTGACCTTAAGGGTCTTGAATGGGAACCTGTTCCACTTTCTGTGTTCACAGTGCAAGAGGCAGTGATTTGGCAAAAAGAGTGCTGAGTACGAAAGCGACCTCGGCCTTCCCACTCACGCCGGTCTCCCTCCGAGGGCTGTCAGTTCCTCTCTGGGCCGCTTCTGCCTCTGTAGAAGGGCGGACAGGGCAGCTTCCTCTGCCTGCAGGTCACTCGGGGCTTCTTTCTGGAAGGCTTGCTCTCTAGCTGCGGCGTGGTGCGCTGGGGGCGGTGTGTCTCATCCTGGCCCGCGGCCCTCATCCTCATACCTCGAAGAAGTGACTGACTTTGGAAAGGCAGGATGAGCCCTGGGAGGTCAGAAAGTGACTATGTCTACATGTGTCACCCAGGTCAAAAATACGCGTGCGTGCTGCTGTATTGATCTTGGTGCGGATGGTGCTGCCTTCAGGCGAGAGGAATAAACACTTGAGTTTTTAACGGAAATAGCACGTGAGAAATAAACAGCAGCGTCTTATACCAGTCTTGGTCTTTGACACCTTTAATTCTAGACACTCTTAATATAGAGGCAGGTGCATTTGGCTGGTCGTATTCACTGCGCCCCTGCGCTGGGCCTCGCGTGCTTCCTGCCCGCGCGCTGGGTGCACACGCAGCGGGTACTGCATGCAGACTGAGGGAAGTGGGCTTTTGTGAGTTACCGGTTTCTGCAGTACCTTTTCTTTGGCTTGGGAAGTTGATAGGTTGGGTGGACTTGGCCCTTAGAATGTTCAGGATGTATTTCTGAAGGTGCTACGTGGAATCTTTGCCGGAGATCTGAACCGTGAAGTGACTTCTCAGGCGCGGCCCAAACCCTTAGTCTAATAGTTTAGCATCTACAGACCTTTGCTGTCTGTGGGTTTTAAATTTTACTCCGTGCTCCCCCTCACTCATCGGTAGAGGACCAGAAGTGTTTCTGACTGAAATCTGTCTGAACACAGGAGAACCTGCATCTTAAGGACCCTTTGAGGAGTCTAGAACAGCACAGATAAATGACTTAAAACATGTTTTTGTGGACGACGCGTCAACTTTCCATTTTTTGGCTGCATTATGCAAATCAAAAAAATTTTAGGTCGATCATTTCCCCTTGTGTAGCAGCCTCCTTCGATTCACATTAATCTTGAAACTAACAACTGATAGCATCTCTACTTCCTTTCCTTTACGCCGCCGTTGCCTGTCTGCAGGTCGTCTGTGCCGCTGCTCGGGGTCTGAGCCTCCCTGTGACGCGGGTGGCAGATAGCTGTCACACGGGAAGGTTTCCAGCACCCAGGCGTCCTTCCGCTTCACAGATTCACAGGGGCTCTGCCGCCTGCGTTTGAGCTGCGTGCTGAAAAGGAAAGGGAGCAGGAGCAGGCCAGGCCCCTTTCCATCTGGGGGAGAGTTCTGAGAAAAGCGTTTCAGCAGAGGGGTCCCCAGTTGCAGAGGCTCCGAGGTGGGAACAGACTTGATGGTGTCAGAAGACCTGTGGGCACGGATCAGACATGAGCAGAGGACAGTGGGGACAGGCGCCAGGGCAGCGGGGCTGCGTCGCCGAGGGCCTTGCCGGC
This sequence comes from Furipterus horrens, assembly GCF_987537825.1. NCBI lineage: Eukaryota > Metazoa > Chordata > Mammalia > Chiroptera > Furipteridae > Furipterus > Furipterus horrens. Next base: position 6,413,887 of record NW_028327177.1, read on the forward strand.
AGGAGTGAGGACCTGGATTTCACTCGAACGATGACGAGTTCATTCTTTCTTTCTTCCTTGTGTGCGTGCATCTGCGTGTGCATTTTCCTGTCATTCCGCTCAGCACGTCCTTACAGAGCGTCCTCTGTGCAGAGAAAGAAACCTACGTATTAATTACCCTTGGAGAACTTGTAGTTGATTGAGGTTAGAAACAGAGGTACCTAGGCACCTAAGAGACAGGGTACAGGGTGGATTGGTGTGGGAAATGTGGATCAGGCCCCAGGCTAGCAGGGATCAAAACTTCATGAATAACATCCTTCGTTGATCTTATCGAAAGCAATACCAGACTTCCCACATATTCTAGTGAAGGTTTGGATGTTGTTTTGCTCTGACCGGTGGAAGCCGGGGAAGCGGAGGTAGATGCAGTGTTTGGTTTGCATCCTCAAACGAGTTCCTGGCAGAGGAGTGTTCTGTGTACAGTAGGCACAGTTACTCATACGATTAAGCAAGCGAATGACACAAAAACCCATGTTTGATGACCCTCCGAGCAAACACTCCTTTGTATGGTTAGCCTGACCCTCCCTGTTTTTGAGGCATTGGTCAGTTTCGTTGTCATCCTCTCTTCTGGCACCTTTATCTCAGTGCTCTTCATTAACATATTTGATTACTTCCTGGGCTTATTTCAGGTTTACATTTCAATTACACACACACACGTTGTTGTTTATGGGGCCTTACGATGGGTACATAATTTATTGATTTGGCTGAGGCTGTATGAGAACTCGTATCATTTTCATCCTCAGAGAATGTGAATTAGGCATCCAGCCTCTCCAGCCGCAAGGTGGTCTGACTGTTCAGCCACTAAAGGCGGGAGAGTCAGCGTCCGGACCAGTAGGAGGCCAGTGCTCCGCCCCTCGCTCTCTCGCTCTCTCGCTCTCTCGCTCTCTCTGTGGGAGGAATTGCACAGAGGTGAGCATTTGCTTCGTGGAGGCTATGTGCCATTTCAAAATCACCTCTCTCTCCGAGTGCAACTAGAAAGTCGTAAAATAGAAACACTTCCTTTTTTTTCCAAGTGAGTAAAAATTCTTTCCATTGAAGAAATCACTTTGCCAGCAGGACTACTTGTTTCAGAGATGTTTTTGCCGTGACTGCTCCGAGCGTTTCAAGAGTTTTTCTTAGAAGCACCCTCAGAGGTGCAGGTAATGACAGCTAGCAGGCTTTGAGCACCTACTCTGTGCAAGGCTTCCTGCCAGCCAACCCCAGATCCATCGGTATGTTTAACGCTCCGCATCGCGAAGGCAGGCGAGATGTCCATCCCCCTCGGTGTCGCTCTAAGAAATTCAATTTTTTTTTTTAGTTCAGAACTATTTTACTTAACTATTTTCAAGGCAAGTCTTACTTTGCATACTTTTCTGTTTGGGGAGCGGGGAATACTGAAGAATTTGTTTACTTAGTCCTTTGTTACTTCATTTTCTAAGCATTTTTGAGCATTTACCATCTGCTACGCACTGCGAGGCAATGGGAATTCAGCCACAAACAGGTCGCACGTGTGGACGGAGATGAATACCTTAGAAGTGAACAGGTGTGGACCCTGCGGGGGGTGGGAGCGCCTTGGGGTAAAGGGTGGAGTGGGTTAGAGTAGCCGGGTGGGCCACGGTGCGTCCTGCTCCAGGTTGACCGTGGAAGGCCTCCCTCTCGAAGGAAGGGGCCTTGTGGCTGAGGCCTGTGTGGGACGAAAGAGCCGGCCACCCGAAGAGCTGAGGGGACGGAGTTCTAGGCAGAGGAACAGTTGGTGCAGATGCCCCAGCGTGGGGGCAGGCGTGGCTGGATTCCTGTGCGTCCCAAGAACATCGCGGCCTCGGACTCTTAAGGGATTTTTTATCTTCATGTCTGTCTGTATAATTGCCCTGAATCCTTTGGTTGCCAGCCTCTCACGTAACCCCCTTGTGGGCATGGTTTCTCTGGCAGCCTCCCTCCCGGCCGCCTGTGTCTTTTCTGTGTGTTACGTGACCAAACTTGTTAGGACTGGGCATGAAATAAAAGTCAGAAGTGTCCGTGTGAAGGCTGGAGGGCTTTTCTAGGCCAGTGCCTCTGCTCTTTCAGAGTGGAGAGAATGTGACGATTTTCTCTTGCAAAGTTTTAAATAGGGATAAGGTTATTCTATTATTAGATATAAGCATATTCTCCTGGATTTGTTCATTCATCCTCCTTCCCTCTGTCACACACACACACGCACGCACGCACACACACACGCGCGCACCCTTTTGACTTGTTCAGCTGTCGCAACAGACCTTTAATGGGCTGAGAGATCTGAAGATTTCACAGCCCGTGTTACCTGCCGCTCTTCTCTGAGCCCTTATGGAAGTTTACGGATGCGACACTTTGAAGGCTGTCACTGCAGGGTCGCTTGTCTGGCAGCTGAGGGAATGGCACTTTGCTGCACATTTAGACACGTGTGTGTTTGGAGGGAGTCCTGTTAGAGTGACAGTGTCCCCGGGCCCTCTTACACACAGAGCCCTTCAAAGCGCATTTTCTGTGGCTTCTTCTGCCGGTGGCCAAGTACCGGAGTGTAAAGAGAGAGGTGTCACCCAGACTTAACTGTGACCGGAGCTGTCAAGGGCGGAGGTTTTTAATAACCTTTCAAAGTACGTCTGTGAACTTGACACCCTATTAGTTTATAGATGAGTTGGTAAAAATGCAACATAAATTCTGAGACCTTTCCCAGAAAAAAAGGGAGGGTAGCAGATAGCTGGTGTTATAAAGCGTCATGGCTAAATTTCCACAGCCCTTTGCTCTTTCGGGGTCACAACTAAACGTGCGTGGGCACTGATGCCCATTCATTCACCCCCCGAAAGCCAACCTGGCATGGCCAGGGCTCCCCAGCACTGATCGGATAGGTTATTCTCTTCCAGAAGCAGATGTTGTCCTTTCTCGAAAATAACTGAGGAATGATCCAGGGGAAACATGGGCATGCCTCCAGGTTTGGATAAAGGACGTGGTTGGAGGAGCAGAGACGGGGTCTTCCTCTCTGACTGGATGTGGGACCCTTGGCAAGCTACGTCTCTCAGGCCCAGGGTTTTTCCATCAGAAAAGGACATGGCAACAATGTGTATAAAAAAATAAGGGGTGACTATTAGGATCACTTGCCACAAAAGCAGGTCCCCCCAAAGGATTGGATTTCATCTCTCAAACCTGCGCTCATGTGCACATTTGCATTTCTGCCTTCCCCTCACACAGTCCTGGCATCCGAAATGTCTTGTCATGTTTTGTCCTGAGTTCGTGTCTGAAAACTGGTGACAGTGCCCCCTTCAGGTGAGGCTCTCCTCCGTTTCATTCATCGCAGATGCCATTGACATGCAGGGCTGGGTCTTGGTTAGGAGCGCGGTTCAGTTGTCAAACTCCATCTCTGCCGCTCCGGGCAAGTTAAGCGTCACAAGTCTCTGTTTCCTCGTCTTGGAAAAAATGAGTTGGGTCCTAATGCTTATTTCAGGGGGTTTCTGTGAGAATGGAGGTAACCTGGATAAATCTCAGCACTCCTGATGGTTCATACTAGGCATTTGTTGGAAGATTCATTATCGTCCCTCTTTTCTTCTAAAGCACAAATCTGAGATCTTTGAAGTAACTCAAACTTGGTCTCTTCCCTAAAACTGTCTCATAAAGCACTGCTGTTCAGTGTGATATGCAGGATCCCTGGAGTTCTGTGAGATTATTTGGGGGGCCAAAGAGATCAGCATTGTATATACTTAGAGATGCATAGTATTTTTAGGGTATCCTCTGTCGATGGTAAGTGACCCCGGTTACCCATTTATGGTAGCGCTTTACCATGTTTTTACTTAAAAAGGATGTGAATGAATTTAAAGAAAAATAAAAGTTAAATAAGAGGTACAGGTAGGACACAGATGTGACATAATGGTGCAAATAGCATTAGACGTCCAGGCTGAAAACTGGTTTTGATCCCAGCATCCCGTTAGGTTTAGAATTTGGTGGTTAGTGTGAACTGTGTCATGAGCACTTTGTGGCTCTGTACTTTGGTCAAGCAGAGAAGGAAAACTCTGACTCCAAAAAACCTCCTCTGCCTTGCGGCATACCTCTTCAGGGGAAAGGCTAAGGGAGTAAACCCCGACAGAAAATCCGGAGCCGGAGTCCCTAAGGCGGTTTGACGTTGTAGTCAACACCGGCAACTCCTGCGGCGCACCTGAACCCAAGCTGTATTGACTCCGTCTTTCCCTTGGATCCTTCAGCTGCGAAGAGAGGGGGGGGTCTGCTGCATGGGCAACAGCAGACCCTCCATATTACCCTGCCCAGGCTCTGTAGCTTCAGCGTCATCACAAGATGTCGATTCAACACGGGAGGAGACAGATACTACCATGTCACTCCCGAGTCGTACTGCACAGCCATTCTCGGCGGTGCAGATAGACTCTTAAGAAGCTACACCATCGTCTCTCGAGACGGACGGCTGCCGACGACGACTTTGGTCAAGGTAGTAAATCTTTGCCTCCCTCCTTCCCTCCCTCCAAACAGTTATTGAAGTCCTACCCTATTTTCTTATCTGAGAAATGTAGATGCTGCTTCTCAGGGGTTTTGTTAAGATGCACTGTAAAGAGAGAAGACAGTGAAAGCACGTATCTTTTATCTTCTTGGTATGTCCTCTGTACCACGCCTGTGTCTGGTGTGGTCAGTGCTCACTCAGCAAACTTTAGTTCTTGGGGTTACAAGTAAGAGACTCCCAACTTCAACTAGCTTAGAACCAAAGGTATTGATTGTCTCGTGTACTCAGTCTCTAGGAAGGTTAGCAGTGACGTATGCCTTGGGGACAGCTGGAAGCAAGGACTCGGCTGCCACCAGGATGCTCTCCCCTCTCGTCTCTGTGCTCTGTCTCTGGTACTGCCATTCCCCCTGGCAGGTGCTTTTCCACATCTAGAAACATAGCCCGTGCTGCGCCCCAGGCCCATGTCACGAGAAGGGCAAGCCCAGAAGTCCTAGGAAGGAGCTTGAGCCAAAGGAAGGGGCGGCCCCCAGTTCAACCACGTGTTTACGGAGGCAGTCAAGACCGTTTTGCCAGGAGAAAGGGGGAACGCTAGATGCCCAGTGCCGCTGTCGTTACCCCTTTCAAATCCGTGTGTGACCGTCAGGGAGGGAAGGACGTAACCTCTGGGGACTTCAGCCGTCTCCTCTGAAGTTTTGAGATTGAGATGCTGTCATGGTTATGCATGTACCTTTACCGTTCTTAAATTCTACATACAGAAGCTGACCGTTGTCCCTGTTCCTGCTTGTGCCTCGCTCATCCTGATGCACCGTCCGGGGGGTTCCAGCGCGTGGATCATGGGTCTTCTTGGGGAGACAGAGAGGGGCACCGTGTGTGCATCTGGGTTGAATACAGCCTTTTTTAAACTTGGTTTTGAGTGTCATATACGTGATGGAAACAGTACATATCCTAAGTATGCAATTTATGAATTTTCACAAATGGAATGAAAGCAATTGTGTATTTATCACCTGGACAGTCCCGTAGACACCCCCCTCCCACACACACACCCTTCAACACAAGTAGACTGATACCTTGAGTCATCATGTCATTTAAAGGCCATTACCAGCATCATGGTAGCATTTTTCATACTATGCTTTTCTAGTAAACATAATTTTAAAATACGCCTGTCATTCTGTCATAAGTACTTTGTAACACTAAAAGAGATCCTCAGATTTAAAAGTGGTGTGAAAAGCTCTTCTGGTCCCTCCTACTCGTTAACAGACCCTTGAGTATTTTCTTTCTGGCTGACTTTACCCTTATGGAATAAGATGGGTTTTGTTCCCTAGGTCCGTGTGATTCCGGTGTTAAGCTTCTGCCTTTCTGCCTTCTCCAGCTGAAAAGTGTCCTAGAGAAGGAGGCGCCCGTCTCATAATTTCTTAGGTGTCTGGTATTTTCTGTCCTGTGCGTAGCTTAGGATGATAGCTGCCCGGCGACCACATTTCCCCCCTCACTCAGCACTGAGCTTTGTGGAATGCCTCTGCAGTTACCCCGAAAACAAAACTACTCAGCCTCTGAAACGGTTCGTTGTTCGTGAGGACGTCCGTTCGCTCTTGCTGCGGTCCTCGGCAAAACAAATGTGGTTCCAGGTGAATTTTTATTTTTTACCTTACCGAGTTTTTCAACATCTTTTTCCCCCTCTGTTTTTCTCTTTCAGGCACTCGACCAAGATAGAACTGCCTTACAGAAAGTGAAGAAGTCTGTGAAGGCAATATATAATTCTGGGCAAGGTAAGCGCTTGACAAAGCAGATAACATGAATTATGTGCCATGTCTATGGTTTTCTCTGTTATTCATAAGATGCTAAGGTTACAGAAGACTTGCTCCAAATGGAAAAACCAGTAGGTCAAAGAAATTCCGTGTTTCTTTTTTTTTCCCGTCTCTTCCATCAGTCCACCCTGTTACTGCTTCCAAAGTAACAAGAAAACATCAGTTGCAGTGGGTTATATAATGCATTAAAAACTTAGGAGATGGGGAATCATTCTGTAAGTTATAGAAATGTCTAACCACTATGCTGTATACCTGAAGCTAATATAATGCTGAATGTCAACTGGCATTGAAAAAAATTTTTTTAATTTAAATACTTGGTAGAATTATAGGTAATTTGCCATAAGTGACGTGAGAGATATTTAAAATCTCTGTGTGGTTGGTCAGTCTGTAATTCAGTGGCCTCAGTTAAACACATGAGGATCTTTTCTTTCTGGAGTATACCTGTCCACATTGGAAGGTCAAGGTTGGTGACACAGGCCTGGGTGAAAGCTGGAGGAGGGAAAGGGCCAACACCATTAAAGGGGGGCCGGGGCAGACGTGCCGGCCGGGGGCATGTCAGGTAACTACACATTTTCGCTTCAGTCCGGTGACTGTCGCCTTGGAGACAAAAGCATGTTGTCAGTGGGTAAGAAGAAGGAAACCAAATTCAGATCAACAGTGGGGAGCCACCAGACATCATGGGTTTCGGCACCCCAGGGAAGGAGAGCCTTGGAAATGGAAAAGGAGTCGTCAAGGTCTCTGCCTCTCGTCTTGGGTTGTTATTGCAGCACTAGCCCCTGTGCCCAGAGGTCAGGTCTCTTGAGGAGTCAGTCGTCTGTAACGTGACAAACCGGCGGGGAAGGCAGCAGCGTCTCATGGAAAGGGCCCGGGCTTCGAGGGGGGACACACGGAGGTTTGCGTCCGCCCCACGCCCCGTGGTTCCTTACCGTTTTGAACACTGATTTTCTCCTCTGTAAAACAGGGGTCATGGTGTTATAACAGGTTGTCGAAGGGACTTAATGAGTTAATATCTGCCAAGAGCCCACCGCCTCATGAGAGTTTCGTCAATGCCATACATTTATAGGGACTATATATTTTATTTGTATTTATGTGCATGATTGTCATAAAATTACAGCGTTGAAAGGATCTTTGAAAAAGGCTAAACGCTACCCTCGATCCCCCCTGGCCTCCCTCTCCTTAGCAGAGCTGGGAATCGCAGCCTCACTGAGCAGGAAGCTGAAGAGTCCCTCGTCTTCTTTAAAGCCCTGAGGCCTACGACACCTTATAATCTTAATTGTTAACACTTTTTATACCCTGGTTCCTTGATACCTCTCTTTAATTTCTTTACATCCAGTAAAACACTAACTTCTAATTAAGGTAGATAAATGGTAGTTGTCTAGTTACCCAGTGACCGGCTGTTGTTTTAAGCCATAGCCTAAATTATATGCCCAATTAATAACCTCTGTCTTAGGCTTCCTTTCACGAGCTCCCACAGCGCGGTGGGCCCTTTATAGATACTAGCCGTCGGGGGTGGGGGGATGGGGAGGCTGGATAAACAACTAGGACGGAGCATGGGGCTTCTGAGGTGCTGGTGTCATTCTATTTCTGGATTCAGGGGGTGATTACGTGGTTATATCCACTTTTTGATCGTTTATTAAATGCTGCATTTGAGATTTATATACCTTTTTATAAGTAGGTTTGTATTATGCACTAATAAAAGTCTGTTTAAAATTTATATACAAGTAGGCTCATTAAAGCATTGATTATGATTTGGAAAACAAAATAAATGGGGATTTGTTGCATAAACAATAGTGTATTATATAATAGGATACTCTACATACAGTCTTTATAAAAAAGAAGCTCAGGTAGTGTAGACCTGAGTCTGAATCCTAGCTTTGTCATCACAGGTAAAGTCAAGTAAATTGTTTAAACTTCTGTGAATCTTGAATTGCTTTGCTGTAGAATGAGAAAACAGTAACTAACTTGCAGAGTACTGTCTGGACAAAATGAAGTCGTCTTTAGGGCGTCTGACGAACTGCCTGCCGCAGTAGGTGCTTCCCACCTGGTAGGAGGTGCTTACCATCCAGCAGCAGGTGGGGGAAATGGCAGCTAGAGCCACAGCCTGGGTTGCTTCTCTGTATTCATTCAGTCGTTCCCCGAATAGCACTGCGCCATTGTGCTGTTACAGGGGGCTTCACGAGCCCTTATCTGGCCCAGGAATCCCGTCACTTCTCCATAAAGCTGGGGTCTGTGCGCCAGGCCGTCAGCCTGTGAGCCACAGAAGGGACGCCCTGCTTTGCAGCCGTGAGGAGCTGCCATACTGACCCTGCTCGGGGCCCCTCGTGACTGCTCGTATTCCAAGTGTCCTCGCTCAGGATCCACTTCCTTCCTTTGCTGCGTGGCCACATCAGTCAGGAGCTCAGAAAAGGCTCTTCTCCTTGGGCAAGAGGGATGTGCTTCATCTTGTCCTTCAGCTGGGTTTCCTTGGTCACGGCTGTCCCGGATATGGCAGGAGGGAGAGGTTGTCCCCGCTTGTGTGCAAGGTGGAGAGTTCAAGGGCTGTGGGCGGGGTCTGGTTGCCATTTCCTTCATCAGACTGTTCTCTCCCTACGGCTGGGGGCCGCAGCTAAGGGAGCTTTGGCTACCTGCCCTCCCCCCCGACCCCCCAATCTGGATTAATTCTCCTGTGTCCTTCCCCTAGGTGTGTGCTATCTAATAAAGTAGCTTCTAGTCACCTGTGGTGGCGTTTTACATTTAAATTCATTAAAATCAAAAATTAAAATTCAGGTCCTTGGTGGCGATCGCCACCTGTTGTGTGCTCGGTAGTCACATGTGAGGAGCACTACAGTATTGGTCTGTGCAGACACGGGACATTGCCACCGCCGCACGGAGGTCTGCTGCTGCTGTCGAAGGACACGTATCCCATTGTGTCACCGTTGTGACCAGCCTCCCTTGCGTTAGACTTGTGAGTCCCAACCCTGGCTGTTCTTCAGAGTCGCCCGAAGAACTCTGAAAAGACAAAACCAGGAATCCCTCAGGCCCCCACGCCTGGAATTGTCCCACGGGAGGGCCCAGGGATTGGGATTCGAATGAACTTCCTCCCCAGCGTTTCAAATGTGCAGCTAAAATCGAGAGCTGTTCCGCTGGCCTGTGAGCGCCTTGGTGAGGGCTGGCCCCGCGTCCTTCATCTTTGTGCTTTGTGTGTTTGTCAACATAGTGTGTTCGTTTGTTCAACGGATGGTCACTGGGCACCTGTTACATGCTGCTGTTCTGGGTGTGGGTATGTGGGACAGTCAGACAGAATCTCTGCCTTCGGAAACTTGGCAGCCAGTGGGAGGGAGATGTCAGTCAGGTCGTCAGACGGGGAGGTGTTTAGAATTAGGACCTGGGAAGTGCTATGAAGGAAGGCTTACCGGGTACAGCCGGAAATGACGGGAGGGATCTGTCGTAGCTTGAGGAGGGTACCAAGGGGAGGGCCGCCGGGAGGCCATGGCGGTCGCTGGGTGCTGATGTTCTACTAAGCTAAGCCCGACGAGCCTACGAGGGAGGTCTCCGTGATCCTCATTTTATAGGTGACGAGGCTGAAGCTTAACGAGCCAGACTAACGTAGGCAGGCGCCACGCCTGGCAAGTAATGCAACGAGAGCCCGGCCGGCTCCACCTTTGCTGCCTACAGGCACGGTGTACCTGTCTTCCCCCTGACACGTGGCGTGGACTCAACAAGCGTGGAAGGAATTGCTACTTGTTGGCTAGCTAGGTCCCCGAGAAGCTCTCTGGGAATGCTGTTAAATATTCATGAACAAACTGATCAAATGTAACCTCCAGTAATGTGACCCATAGTATGACTCTGGTCACCAAGGACTGTGACACACCCGGGTTTTTGGTCAGCTGTGTGGGCAGCACTATGACATTTAATTCTAAAAAAATAGCTAGATGAGTAAAACAGTGGTACTTTCCATGAGATGTGCTCAGTGGAATCCAAGCCGTTCCCATCCAAGGGCTTTGGCCTCGTCCAGAGAAGCCACAAGAGGCCAAACCCTGGTATCTGTTTCCCAATGTGTTTTCATAGTTTTCTTGTTTTCTCACAGTACTTAAGTGACACGAAACCCATCTGATGTTCTTTAGAGATTTAAGGAGCGTTTCTGTATTTCTGGTCCGAGATTACCAGCGTCTTCTATCCCCCTCACCCCCTTGGATGATTCAAAAGATGGGATGGGCAATGGTGGAGGGGCTTACTCTTAAAATATATTTGTGGTTGTCACGCATGAGCTTTATCACCATTAATCAGTAAACAGTATAATAGCAGAAATTTTATTAGAAAACCAAATGATCTCCATGGAAGTCTTTTAGTTTGAAAATGACTTTGCGAATTTGTCTCTTCCTTAGTGTCCCTGCTGTATATGAGGGCATTTAAAAAACACAGAACTGAAATCTGTGGACTGCTTGGATTAAGGGAAAATTTCCCAAGCCATTCTGTTTTTCCGTGTTGTTTCTCAGGTTTGAAGTCTTAACCATTATTAATCCAAGAAGTGGACTGTCATTTAGGAACTTTGCCTGGTGTGTGCGTCCCTCCTCACCCACCCCTGCATTGGCTCGCTCTCTCTCTTCCCTGGTACAGGCTTTTAAAAGCTAGTAGTCTCTTGAACACTGCAGAGGTTTTTAAATAAGCTGCGGTCTTTGACACTTTTTCTTCCAAAAGATGAAGCGTAATGTTCTTCCCCTTGAATGCTTGCCAGACTTACCACTCCCTTCTACTGACAGAATGTAAGACCAGTTATGCCACATGGTTTCCAGGGTCACTTTGTAGAAGAGGTAGCTCCCACCTGGGTGCCCCCACCCCCACCCCCGACCTCCATCACTGGTTTCGGTGGGAGCCAGCCACCATGCTGGGAGGACAGTCAGCCAGCCCGGCAGAGAGAGGTCTCCCACCAAACACCAGCACGGAAGCGAACCTGCCAGCTTCCCTCGGACCTTCAGGTGACTGCAGCCCTGGCTGACATCTGGCTCAGGTTTTCGTTTTGTTAGTTCCTTTTAAGAAATAGCTCAGAGTATATGATGAAATCTGAAGATTTTAAAGGTAAAGTGCTAAATTCACCAGTGGATAGGAAGTGATTGTTTTTATAGCCAAGTAACTTTTTTATTTTTTAATTAACACATTCCCAAGTGTAAAGGTATACTATGAAATGAATTGTAGCTAGAGTTGGAAATTTAAGTTTAGTGTCTTACCATGGTGTCGTTTTTAATCCCCTGGTATTCAGTGGGGAGACAAGGTTTCTTAATATGAATAGGTAAGAGGTGGAATAGGTTAGAATTATAGAAAGAGATGGAAGCATAAATGTCAAAAGGTATGCAAAGAGCATCTGGTCTGTGATTCAGAAATGTTTCTGTATCTGAGGATTTTGTTTTTGAATTAAAGTAAACTTGCTAGTAAAAAAAAAAGAGAGAGAGAGAGAAAGGAAGGAAGGAAGGAAGGAAGAAAAGAAAAGAAAAGAAAGAAAAACTAATTCTGAGCCGTCAGGAGAAGGCTTTAGATTAAAAATCTGTAAATACATTTTGGTGGTGGTAGTGATTTGAGCAAAGTGTACAAATTACTTTGGGCCTCCAAGGCATTTTGCATTCTTGTGGGTCTGTTACTGCTAGGTCAGAGGTGCAAACAAATTGAAATAATGAGTTCCATTAGACTGCTCAAGAAAGCAGGCTTTTTCCAAAAGGGAGTATACTTATCCAGGACAGTACTGATCCTCCAATTATGTGGAGGTACATCTGGAGGAATTTTAAATGCTGTCTTTAGAAAATTGAAGTCTCTTTCTAGAATAATCTTACAGCTGTAGGCTCTATAGGAGCTCTCAATTTTTTATATTCTATCTGTTGGCTCAAATATTCTGTTGGTTGAAACAAGAAACTATCGGGGGAGGGGACATGTGTGCACACGCACACGTTTTCTGCATTTCACTGTTCTGGACCGAGTGTTCTCAATTTTAAAATGAGTTAATTTTTATAGTATGTTTCCATCTTGGGCTTAAGTGCTAGTCTAGCCCCTGATCGGTAGCCAGAGAACATGATGTCAGAGAATACTTTGAGCCATTGTTTCTTCATTTCTGTAAACAAAGGCGTTTCTACCACGTTGTACTGTTGCAAAGCGGAACACAGGTAGTGCAGGTACGCGCTCATGGTGCTGGTGGCCTTCATTCTCAGCAACCTGCCGCCTTCCGAAATGGGGGGGGGGGGGATTCCAAAACAAACTCCCTTTGCCGTTTTGTATCCACTGCCCTGCACATGTATAGAAGTGGCTTTGGCCTGCTCCCACCCCACCTCAAGCCTCATTTTTCTTGTTTCGAAAATAGAATAGTAATCCCAACCTGGTTGTGAAAGTTGCGGAGAATATCTTTAAAATGTGCATTGTGATACTGGACATAGTAATCATCAGTGGTAATGTTTATAATCACAATTAATTGCAACAACGTAAAGCTGGAAAAATTTTATCTGATATTTTTTCAGATTTTTCATTTATTCATTTTCATTACTTTTTCTCAATTCATTTTTAAAGATTTTATTTTTTAGAGAGAGGGGAAAGGAGGGAGAAAGAGAGGGAGAGGAACATCAGTGTGTGGTTGCCTCTCACAGGCCCCAAATTAGGATGGGACCTGGCCTACAACCTAAGTGGTTGCTCTGATGGGGGATCGAACCAGCGACACTCTGGTTCACAGGCCGGCACTCAGTCCTCTGAGGCGCATCAGCCAGGGCCCATTTATTCTTATAGTGTCTCTTTTCTTTCTGAGACTCCAGTTCCATTTGTGCTATACTGTTTGATGTTGTCCCACAGGTCATTGAGACTTTATTACTAGTTCAGTTACTCTTTGTGCTTCAACTTGGGTAATTTCTACTTATCTGTCATCAGGTTTAACTACTCATTTCTTCTGCAATATCCACTATTCTGCTATTAGTCTCATCTAATTGATTTTTTACTTCAGATACTGTGTTTTTTAGTTCTTGGATTTCCATTTGGTTTGTTTTTAGAATTTGTATCACCTCTAAAATTCTTCATCTCTTCACCCATTTTATCCATCCTTTTTTAAAATAGATTTTTGAACACATCTGTAATATTTATTTTGAATTTGTTCTATACTAAATCCAACATCTGAGTTACCTGTGGTTCTTTTTCTCTTCATTTTTTCTCTCTTGATTTTTGGCCACATTTTTTTCTCTTTCTTGGAGTGTCTAGTAATTTTTCTCTGTGTGGTAGACATTGTGAGCTTTATCTTGTAAAGACTCTGGATTTTGTTTTCTTCCTATAAAGTATTTTATGTTTTATTGTAGTACACAGTTAAATTGCTGGTGATTACTAGGACCTTGATCCTATAAAAGGCTTTCTTAGAGAAAGTTTATTTTAGTTTTGCTCACAGTCCTAGGATGTAACTCTTATACCTGCAACATGCTTCATACTTCTAAGGCATGATGCTTCTGGGCTTTCAACACAATATATTTACCAAGCCATGCTAACTTTGTGGAACTTAAATTACAAACTTTTTCTTAGGCATTTGGAAGTTTCTGAAATCTGCTTAATTCTTTAGATTCTGTTTTCTGTTGGGCTCCTTGTAGTATCATTCATGCATATGTAGTTCAGGGTCAACCAAGAATTTGAAGGGAGGGTATATACAAATGTGAAGGATCTCCTTTCTTTAACTTCTTCCTTTCTAGAATTTTCACCCACTATTTCCAGCTACAAAGCAACCCCAAACTCTCTCTGACCTCTGGCATATTAGCTCAATAAAATACCAGTTTTCTCTTTGAGTTCTTCTTTTTTTCCCCTCATTATGGAATGAGGTCTGCCCTTAGGTGAAAAGCCAGTTACTATGGTCTTCCCTAGTGTGGCTCGCTTCCTTGAAGGGTAATTAATTACCTTGTACTGTTTCTGCCTGCTTTTGTTTGCTCTCCGGTGACTTCAGATGGTTGATTTTCATATTTTGTCCATCATATATAATTGTTATTGACAAGAGCATATATACAAGTTACTCTGTCAAATTATCACTGCTGACCTTTAATTATAAAAGTTATATATGAGTAATTCGTTTATTAAGCCCTTATTGAGCATATAGCTATAAGGGATAGGTGGAACACTCTTGGCTCACAGGGCGGTTACTATTTTAGGGTAATGTGTTCTTACAGTCTGTGACAGTATGTATCTTAAAGTGACTTAGAAGAGGCTGCCAAAATGAGGAAACAAAGACACATGGCCCAGATGAAAGATCGGATCAAAACTCCAGAAAAGGGACTAAACGAAATGGAAATAAGCAATCTATCAGATGCAGAGTTCAAAACACTGGTTATAAGAATGCTCAAGGAACTTAGTGAGGACCTCAACAGCACAAAAAGACCAAATCAGAAATGAAGGATACACTAATTGAAATAAAGAAGAATTTCAGGGGAACAACAGAAGAGTAGATGAAGCAGAGAATCACACCAATGATTTGGAACATAAGGAAGAAAAGAACAACCAATCAGAACAAGAAGAAAAAGAACTTTAAAAAAATGAGGATAGTATAAGCAGGCTCTGGGACAACTTCAAGAGGTCCAACATTCTCATTAAAGGGATGCCAGAAGGAGAAGAGAAAGAGCAAGAAATTGAAATTCTACTTGAAAAAATAATGAAAGAAAACTTCCCTAATTTGACAAAGGAAATAGACGTGTAAGTTCAGGAAGCACAGAGAGTCCCAGATAAGATGAATGCAAAGAGGCCCAGTCTAAGACCCATCATAATTAAAATGCCAAAGGTTGACGATAAAGAGAGAATCTTAAAAAGGGAGTTCCCATAAGACTGTCAGCTGATTTCTCAAAAGAAACTTGGCAGGCTAGAAGGGATTGGCAAGAAATATTCAAAGTCATGTAAAGCAGGGACCTAACAGCCAAGATTGTTCTACCCAGCAAAGATATCATTTAGAATTGAAGAGCAGATGAAGAGCTTCCCGGACAAGAAAAAACTAAAAACTAAAGGAATTCATCATCACCAAACCATTATTATATGAAGTGTTAAAGGGATTTATTTAAGAAAAGGATCAAAACTATGAATAATAGAATGACAAAAATACAACTCTATCAACAATTGAATCTAAAAAACTAAACAAACAGGAAGAACAGAGACAGATTGATGGATACAGAGAGCGTTTTGATGGCTGCCAGATAGGAGGGGGTGTGGGGACTGGCTGAAGAGGGGAGGGGATTAAGAAGTACAAATAGGTAGTTACAGAATAGCCATGGGGATGTAAAGTGCAGTATAGGAAATGGAGCAGCCAAAGAACTTGAGCCGGGGGCATAAACAATGGTGTGGGGATTGCCTGAGGGAGTGGGGGGTACTGGGTGGACAGGGGCAGGCAAAGGGGAGGAAATTGGGACAACCGTAACAGCATAAGCAATAAAATATAATTTAAAAAAGGAAGAAAGAAAGGTGTGTCCTCATCTCAAGTTAGTGGATCTCGAATACCTCAGTACATAAAATTAGGGTTTTATGTATTTGTTCAGAATTGTGTCTCACGTGCTGGAGAGGCGAGTGATAATAGAATTAACGGACGAAGCAGTGATTTCCGCACTCTGCCACCACTTACAGTTCATTGTAAAGTCACACTTTGAAGTTATGTGTAAAGTCTGCATGAACAGGAAGTGCCCGTGGAGTCAAAACACCCCTTGAAAATCCTTGATGACCTACAAAGTACACTTAAAATATAACTCATTCGGTGTGCTTACAAATCATTGGCATTCCTTTAGCGGCCCTGTATTTAACATACACACACACACACCCCTTTAAGTCAGTAACCTTTAGTCCAAGAAGCAGCCCCCCCCCCCACTGTGAGCAGGTAACAAAGAACAGATTGGCACGGGTCCTTTCACCCTGTCACACCCCACATGCTCATTAACTGGAATGGGGGCCCCGGCACCATTCACTTTGCTTTCGGGCTGGTTCTCGCTCACTCAGGCGCTCTCTCTCTCTCCCTCTCCTTCTCCCTCTCCCTCTCCCTCTCCCTCCCTCTCTCTCTCTCTCTCTCTCTCTCTCTCCTTCTTCACATTTACTAAGTTAAATCTCGTCAGTTCCATAAGACTTGTAAATGACATAGTAGTACTATGTTATTGTTAATATTCTAATTTTGATACAGTGAATACATAAGAAAATGACCTTGTTTTTAGGAAATACACACTTAAGAATTTATGGGGGAAGAAAGCATTACATCTGCAGCTACAACCAGGAAAAAAATAATAAGTATATATATAATAAAGAGGTAAATGTGGTAAGATGTTAATATCTGGGGAAAATAGGTAAGGATACACGGGATGTCCATGGGCTCTTTCTGCAACTTTTCTGTAAGTCTGAATTATTTCCAAATAAAAAGCTAAAAATAATAAGTTAAATTAGAAATAATAAGTTAAATTAGTTTCCTCTATGAGCCACTGTTCTGCCTTGAACAGACCCTCCTTAGCGGTTACAGTCAGGGGTCTGCAGCCTGCCTCCGCCTTTCTGCCTCGTACTCAGAATTGCTCTTGGATGGGCTGTGTCTGACCGAACTAGGATTGTTTCTTTCTGTACGCGTCATTGCACCTGCACTGTAGCAGAGACTCTGGAGGAAGGCAGGGCCTTAGGTGTTATTTCTGTGTGTGGTGTTCTCCCTGGCTTTACACATGCTCTCCAGACCACATGGAATATCACATGGGAGGCACACCCGTGACATTCTTCATATAGACACAATCTGAAGGCAGCAAGCAGTCGTGTGCGTGTTGAATTCAGTTTGTGCTTTGGATGTGGACGTGGATTTTAAAGTCTCTATTTCCAAGACTGGAGGGCTCTCCAGCTGAGTCTTTAGCCTGGAAGATAATTACTTATTGATTTTCTGGTGCCCTGTTTGGGTATGGAAATCAAGCAAGTGGCTATTGGTTCTGAAGTGTTTTTCGTGGATAATTAATGCTGTAAGACAGCAGGATCAGGGACTGACGGAGGGTGACTTTGCAGTTAGATTGTCACGTGCGTTCACAGACAGCACAAGGATATTCTCAGAGCTTCCATGCTTCTGATCATTGATCAAACACATTCTTCTTCTTTATGGGGAATTGCAGGGGACTTCCACTTTGGAACACCTGGGGCCGATTTTTCTAAATGGCATTTTCTGATGCTTGCTTTTTTTTTATTTTTCACATTGTGAAGGTAAAATGTGTATTAACACATTTGTTGTAGAAAATTCAGATGAACTAAAAGAAGCAAACACTAATCAGCCATGTTTCTTTTTAAATTCTTTTTCATTGCGTATACTGTGAATTACAGACGGCATGCTTAGGTAGCAAGGCACAATTTTTTCAGTCAATTTTAGGGGTTTTTGGAACCCCCGAAATTCAGGTCAGAACTATTGATTGATACAAATAGTGTGTTAGTACATAACCTATGCATATAATCTATATAGTATCAGTATATTAATAAGTGATTAAATAAATAAGCACTGATTGGAAATGTGTGCTTTGAAACGTATTGCTGGCTGGTATGGATGATGCAAAATAGTCTGGAGTGCTGCCCAGGGCAGCCCTTTTCTAGGCCATCATCTACTAAAATGCGAAGGCATTGGGGTTTTATTTTATCTTTAATTATTGTACATATGATTTATAAACCAGGAAGCTAAAGCTGAAAAGGACTAAGGGGATGTACCCAAGGCCACGAACCTAACAACTTAAATAACCTTCATATCCCAGTATAGGTGCTTGGTGAAAGCTTATGAATGAAAAATAAAATATGAGTGGTACTTTGAAATTGCAACCTACTTAGCCCTGGCCATTGTGAGTCTGTTGGTTGGAAGGTTGTCCTGTAAACCGAAAGGCCGCAGGTTCAACTCCTGGTCAGGGCACATACCTTGTTGGCAGGTTCAGCCCCTAGTCCGAGAGCATACAGGAGGCAACTGGTCGATGCTCCTCTCTTGCATCAATATTTCTCTCGCGCTCACTTCCTCTCCCTTCCTCTCTTTCTGAAAGCAATGAAAAAAATGTCCTTGGGTGAGGATAAAAAAAAATAAATTAAATTACGCCTATTTAAAAGCAAGCTCGGCTCCATTACGTGATGGGTAGTCATGCTGTGGGAGGCTGGAGTAGGCTAGGAATTGGGTGTTTCCTTCATAGCGTTTCTTGGGGGCCATATTGCAAAACCTTACATTACCCAGAGAGCCATCAGCAAAGCAAAGTGCGTGTGTATTTTATCTGCCGGTCAGGGAGCCCGAGTGACGGAGCCAGAAGAGGAAGTGTTTCTGCTTCTGCTGCAGCGCAGCAGTGTTCAGGGCCGTTTCAACGCTGAGCAGTAGCCCTGTGGCGTTCCGCAGGCATCTTTTCTCGGGGTTCTGCTAGTTAACTGGATGTGTCGGTTTCTGCAGAAATGGGAGTCTGCCTGCTGAGCTGCAGAGAGCAAACGCCCCAGGGGCCAGGGCAGATTCCCGCAGAAGTTGGGCTAGAATTTGGAAAGAACAAATCCAGATTCAAAATGACATTGAAAAATGAGAGGAATGAATCATCCACAGGGGCATGGAGGAAGGCAATTTTTAAAAAGTGCCCGGGACGTTTTTGCCTCCCAGGATGGTGCCTTTCATCTTAGCAAGAGGCGTGGGCAGGGGGAGGCGGTGGGGAGGGGGAGGGAACGAAGGCCCAGGCAGGGCAGCGTTGTCCCGGAACTGAGGAGCGCCATGTCTAAATAAAGCCCAGAGTTTGAACTCTAAACCCAGCCCCTATCCCCTACTAAGGTGGTATCTATAAAGTTAGAACAAATGGTTTTCAGGGCCCCAGGGCGGGTGTTACTTGTCTTAGGCACCGGTGTGGCCAGAAGGGTCTGAGCTGCGCTCTGATCAGGAGTGGAGGGCAGGTAGGTTAGCACCTTAATCTGCCCGGCTCTGGGTCAAGGTCGGTGAGCCCTGGAGAGACCTGGCGTTGGTCCTCCCAAGTCTGCCCACTCAGGCAGACACCAGCTTCTTTACCCCTTATGGTGCCCGTAGGGTGTGTGGTTCCCTCTCACCTGGGCTGTACCTCACCGCAGGTGTACTTGTTAATCAGCACTTTGTTCTTCAAGTGCTGCTCGGTTATTGTCTCTCGAAACCTGGCCTGCTCTAGTTCAATTTTGCTGTGTGTTCATTTATCAGGTATTAGATGGATACTTAGAATAGGCCGTGTTCAATAAACAGTGTATCTTCATACAGAGGAAAGAAAGTCACGCTGTTATGGAACTCCCCCTCATGCCGTACAAATAAATCCATTGCTGATGGGTTAAGTATTGAAATATTAAAAAGAGAATAAAACTAAATCTTAGAAGGTGCAGGAACGTACTTTAAATGATGTCAGACCCTTTCTCGTGCTATGTAAACAAATACATTGCATTGGACTTGCATGTTTGGTTTTTTTTAAAAAAATACTGCACATTAGAAGGTTTAGGAACATAAACAAGGCAGGAAACCCAGCAGTCTTTTGAGTAAAGATTGGTGTAACTACGTGAAGTTTCCAAAGTTAGTATGGCAAAGTTAAACAAAGTTGAAAGACAAATGGGAGAGAAATACTTGCCACGTATATTACAAAAGAGTGTCGTCCTTGTGCAAGACAGTCAAATTGACAGGAAAAGACAAGCAGGGGGAAGCCGGCCCAAGGACATGGGCAGGCGGGAGAGGACGCGTGAATGGACAGTCAAACCGAAAAGCTGCGCGGACAGACTGCAATCAAGTTTTTGACCTCCATGTGGCAAGAATTTTAAAAGCATGACCTCTCTATGCTGGTGCGATTATGCAGAAATAGACCCTTTTATATTTGCGTTGCCGGTGGGCACGTGATTTCAACAGCCAGCCTCTTTGGAGAGGTGAACACAGCAATATTAATAAAAATTTAAAATGTACATCCGGTCCCTCAACAACTCTGCTTGTGTGAATATTTCTTTTCAGAGATAAAGTAACCACATGTAAGTGTTTGTATATAAGGATATTTATTGTAGCCTTGTTTTTTTTGGAGGGGGTGCAAAAACTGGAAGTCTCTCAGGAGGTGGATAGTTACATAAATTGCAGTAAAGTTTATTATGGAATGTAATCGTGGCTAAAATAATTAATTAGGTGTAGTTGTTCTGAATTTCTTCATTTTTATTTACTAGGAAAAAGCAAGCCGTAGAGTCTTGTAATAATATCCCATCTATTTCATAAGTGATAAATAGGGAAAAAGCCTTATATTTGTACATGTGTGTGTTTTTTTAAGCATACAGAAAATTTTGCCAAGATATACTCAAGGTCATTACCTTTGCTTATTCAAGGACGTGAGATTGGAGAAGGGGAAGGGAAATAATTTTTACCTTTCTTCATCTTAGTAGTCTATGAATTACCTTTGTAATTTAAAAAACAAATAGTTAGAATTTTAAAAATGTTGCTAGTACTACAAAGTATATATAGGATGGTATAAAAGGATGTATCACTTCGCCCTCCAAGCCATCACTGTAATTTATGGCCCGTATTACATGGCTTTACTATTGCAGTTACAGGTCATTGTATTTTATATGCTGGGCACAGGGCCAACGCTGAGGTTTTTGAAGGAAGGAAAAAGACTTGTTCTAGACTTCGCCATGTGCAGTGAGCATTTTACAGAACACGAGCTGTGTACCCGGCCCAGCACTGGGATCTGGCGATACAGCGACATATCACGTGACGCTGGGAAGTAGCCACGGCAAAAGGTTCAGGAGAGAGTGAATGACAAGCTTGCCTGAGAGGTTGCACGTACACTTGACCTTGAAAGAGGCAGTGGAAAACGATGGGGTTTGGAATCGAATGAAGCTAAATTCTAATCTGGATTCACCGCTGAGTTTCACCTACTCATCTGTAAGCCAATTGCTTGAGGGGGTTTTAGGATCTTCACCGCGATGGATCCCACTACACAGTCCGTGCTTATCCATGGCCGTCGTCGTTATGGTGATGGAGAATAACGGTGGGGCTGGCCGCCATCTCCCAGTTCGGGAAGGTCTAAGCCAGGGTGACAGGCAGGCACCCCTCGGAGAAAGGCCTGCTTCGTCACGATTGTAAATGGTTGTGAAAATCCTCAGGCAGGCCTCATTGGAGGAATAGCTAAGGTGTTTTTAGAGAATATTGAATTTTAATGTCTTCCCAAGACACGTGTTATTGCCGGCCCTGAGGAATGTGAACCAAGTGCTGTCACGGGCTTCAGAGTATTGTTGGGGTCCCCGCCAGCTGGCCGTGTCTGGCGGACTCCATGCAGTGGCCCAGCGGGGCAGCCTGGGGATGTCGTCCTCATGGTTGTCTTTGTCATAAGCGTTTACTGACCTTACGGTGTACCTTGCAGTATCTTAATTAGTCTCCATCATACCTCTCTGAGGTAAATACCATTATTATATTCATTTCACGGCAGGGGACGAGGAGGTTTGCAAAGGTGAAGTTACTTGACTCAAGTACTACACCGGGTAAGTGATGGGCCCACGTGAGGACATGGAGAGAGTCCTCAGCTCTGGGATCAAAAGACTTCAGTTTAAGATCCCGTTTATCAGCTGTGTGGCCTTGGGAACTGTGTGTGTGTGTGTGTGTGTAACAATGAGGATGATAGTAGTGCTTACAACCTTTCTTGTTAGGAAGAGTGAAGAGCACTGTATGAAAGGTGCCAAGCGCAGTGACTAGCATGTACTAAATACTCAGCACACGAGTGTTTTCCCCAGTATTACTGAAAGAGCAAATCGCTGCTTAGGCAGTGCTGCAGGGTAAACTGTCCCAACGTCTGTAAAGGCCCTTTCAACCTGCATGGAGCATGTCACGTGATTAGTACATCTTGGTCATCTCTCCAAAGAAATGGCAGCAGTTGAAATCCTGACCGAGTGGCCCTTTCTGGTTTGGTTGGTAAAATGATATTATTTTGTTCTCTTTTCAGAACTGACAGGAGTCACCTAGCTCTTAGAATGATCTTACCTTCTGCAGCAGTGCCATGAATGCCAGGCATTCCGTACAAATATCCGAAAGCATGACCTCCCCAGGAGGTGGATCAGATTTCTCCTTCACCCTCTCCTTTTACACGGTCTCTCTCCTCACCTGCTTCCTCCCCAGCCCCCACCTTACTAACCTCCCAAAGTCCTAGTGGTCGGATGGACCCAAGCTTTATGCCGCTCTCGGAAATGTCCTGACCTGATGGGGCCATTTCCCGCCTCTTCTGTCCCTCTCATTCAGTCACACCCACGGCTGTGACAGGGCTTCCCCTCCGCCCGCCCCCCCCAACCAGAGCCCTTTATTTTCCTCATCTTTCCCAAACCCCTGAATTTACATTCCATTCGACTTGCTTACTGAGCTCTGTAATCCGTACCCCACTTCTGCCCCTGGGCTCACCCTTCCCTCCCCCGGGACCCTGGGTCCTTGCCCTCTCCCCCTGCACCTGCTGAGAACCTGCTCCGTCAGCCCTTCCCTTCATACAGGCCTGTGTGTGTTTACATCATCTTCCCAGTGACATGGCTTCTTAGATTTGTAATGCAGTCTGTAAAGAAAAAATACTTGCCATGTGACACATAAGTTGCTCTGCTTTTTGATATTAAACACGTCTCTCTGTATTATAACTGATCGTGGGTGCAGAGGTAATAGCGTCTGATATTTGAGGGGGCTGGCGCTTCCGGCCACATGCCAGGCACTATTCTAAGATCTAGTTCACTAATTAGCTCACGTTTTAAAATGTGTGTCTGCAGTAGGAACTTTCATATATGTATGTATATGTATGTGGTTAATATACACACACACACACACACACACGCACATAGATGGATATAGTGACTGTATGGTTATTCAGTTGTGGAATTAGTAAAACATACAGGACCCACGGCCAGCCTATCCTCACGTACCCAGTCTCGCCTTCTGCCTCTCTCGGGTCACGGTTGTGTTTCCTCTGCCCAGTAAGCGTGATCCTCCCCTTGCAGAGTTCCAGCGAAGGTTAACGGTGACGCTGTGACAAGCACTTGGGTCAGAAAAGGTTCTCAGCAAATGCCTGGGGCCTCTCTCTGCCTGGGCCAAGTCCCTCATCCCGGATGGCCCGCGAGCTTCTCGCAATTCCTTCCAACCCTGTATGAAGCTGCACATTCGCGACCCTGGCTGTGCCTGGGGAGGGAGGGAAGAGTTTGGACCGGGGGGAGGGCCGGGCTGGGGACAGGGGAAGCGTTCCGGCCGACGTTCTTTCTGAGTTGGTTGGTGGGCCCGTGGGTGTTATATTAATCGAAATATTTTTATATCTGTCATTTGAACTAGTTTATCACTTCGAGAAGACAAACCAAAAGCCTGATGCTTGTGTTTTATTTACCGCTTTTGAAAGCAGTTGGGATTCAAGCAGCCGAGTGCTTTTTCTGCCGGCCTCCGAGAGCAGAGGATGGTGTTCGGTGGGGTGAGGCTCAGCGTTGCGTGAGGCTCTTTGGCCTCAGGCAGAAGGTGTCGGGGCAGCAGCAGCGTCTGAGGGAGACCGGACCTGGGCATCCCGTCCGTCCGGCTGATGCGGCCTTTCCTGTGGGTCCTTCTGAGCCACTGCTCGGAGTGAACGTGGGCAGTAACCAGAGCTGCGTTTTATCTTTTTAAATCTCGCAGCCCGAAATGCTGATACCCGCTGTGGGCATCATGAATGTTTCACGTGGCGACGATCGGGAGGCTGCGGGGGCCTCGTTCCGGCTCCCCGGACGGCCCGCACGCTCGTTTCCTCTGTCGCATTGCGCCCGCCTTCCCCGGCGCGGACCCGGCTCTGCCCCAGCTCTGCCCCTGGAGTGCCGTTGCTCCCACCCAGTTACTGAGGCAGTCTTTGAGAGTGGACTCTTTTAACATTTCATCTCAATGATTGGACAGCCTGGGAGCTGAGAATTTAAGGGAATGCTTCTTAAATTCCTGAAAAGGAAATCAACAAATCCAGGGCAACAGATACTTGGGGAGGCCTTGCTTCTGGAGCCCCGCTCACTGGGGAGGACGCAGAGGTGAGCCGGAGGCAGCCCCTGCCTCTCGTGGTCGCGTGTCCGGGAAAGACGGACACCTACACAAACACGATCCGATGCGGTGGAACAGATTGCAGAAAAGGTGCGGAGAATTATGGGCAAGGAAGGATCATTGGCAGCCAAGGGAAGCCTTTGTAAGGAAAAGGGTATTGAATTAAGCCTTTAAAGATGGGATTTAGAACGATAGTGTTTTTTTAGATACATGTTGGTTCATTTATTCACTCAGTAAATATTATACCTCTCCTGTGGGCCTCCATGCAAATTCGTGCTTCCCTGGACTCCGTGACGGCAGAAAACGGAAGTGGAGAGTTGGGCACAGAATCTAAAACGCTTCCTCATCGAAGTGCTACCCGTCACCTCCTTTCACATTTCCTTGGCTCTGTGCTAGTCTGCCCCACACCTTATTACCTTGGGTGGGGGGGGGGGGCGTTGGGGTTCGATGCTCCTGTCCGTGGCCCTGCAGAGATTGGGAACCTGGCTGTCGGTGATGAGTGGTCACATCTGCCGTCGTCACAAGGTCTGATGCCCAGCCTAGCAGGACACGCCGGGTGCTGTATGGATGACAGACGGTCGGGGAGCAGGAACTGCAATAGAGAGACACCTGCAGGCAGCTTCCGAAGTGGTCCAGGCAAGAGGCGGGGCCAGATAAGGGGCGTGGCCATGGGGATGGGGAGGCCTTGTCAGATGTTGGGTATGTTTGAAAGATAGAGGCACCAGCGTTTGCCCGTGGGTTGCATCTGAGATAGGAAACGGGCTTCCGCCCGAGCAACTACAGCGATGCACAGTGTTTGCCGTCACCTGACGGGGGCCTGAGGGCTGCAGAGAACGCGGGTCGGGGGCAGCACGGCCGGGCTGGAGCTGGGCATGTTCCCCGTGACCGCGTCCCTGGGCACCCTTGTGGGCAGCATTTCAGGAGTGGGGTCTAGGCTGGGGGTATTAGTTGGGTAGGCAGCTGTCAGCTGATAGAGCTTATTTAAAGCCGTGAGGTGAGGTGAGACCCCGAGAGTGAGCCCTGATAGACAAGAATAAAGGCGCAAAGACTGAGCCCACGGCTCTCCCACATGGGGGAGAGGACGGCCCCGGGGCAGGGCAGTGAAGCCAGTGGGACGTCCTACAAGCCAAGGAAACAAAGTTTGCACAGACTCAGGCACGGGCAACAGTGTGGAGGTTACTGGAGAGGAAGAGGAGGGTAAAGAGGGTCAAATTTATGGTGACAGACGGTGATTTCATTTTGGGTGGTGAGCACACAATGCACAGGATACGGATGATATATTAAGAATTGTAGACTTGAAACCTATATAGTGTTATTAACCAACATCACCCCAATAAAGTCAGTTTTTAAAAACAGTGTTTCAAGGAGGTAGAAGTTATTATAGAGCATTCACGCTATTGAGTTGCATATTTGTCCTTTTTTTTTTGGCATAGGCTAATAAAATTATATAGATTTCAAGTGTACGGTTCCATAACACATCATGTGCATGTTGTATGTGTGTGTTCGCCGCTCCCAGTCCAGTCTCCGGGCACTGTTTGTCCTCCCTTTACCCTCTCCCACCTCCCCCTCCTTCCCTCTGGTCAGCACCATACTGTTGTCTGTGTCTGTGAGTTTTTTGGTGTGATTTGTTTTGCTTAATCTCATCACCTTTTTCATCCAGCCCCCCCCCCCCCCGACAACTGTCCCTGTGTCCTCCGTGACTATGAGTCTGCTTGTTAGTTTATTCTGTTCATTAGATTCCACACACGAGTGAAATCATGTGGGACTTGTCTTTCTCCGACTGGCTTACCTCACTTAGCGTCATGCTCTCCGGGTCCGTCCACGCCGTGTAAAAGAGGAAGGGTTCCTTCTTTTTTACGGCTGTGTATGAGCTCGTCCGCAGCACAGCCTTGGAAGGGAGATGTGAGTCTGATTTCGCAGGTCAGGAAACCAAATTTCAGAGGGAGGCAATTTGTTCCCAAGTATTTTATTAATGCCCTGGGGAGCCGGGGGGTGAGAAAGCACTGGAAGGCTCCCCCTGAGCCCCCGACTTAGGGGACAAGTAAAAAGTAAAGGGCGCTAATATCAGGGCAGAAAAAGAAACATGTCAGAACTCACGGGAGTTCTCTTGCAACGCAAGGCTGGTTTTCTAAGGAGAATTTTCTCCTTGCTTCCTGATGGTCGCAGTTGCTTAATTGCTTGGCAGTGGGATGATTATTGACTCCTCAACCCCATGGGGAGTCTGTGGCTTAGTTGGAACATGAGTGGGCTAAATGCTGTGACAGAGAAGGGGGGACCCCCTCCAGCAGAGTGAGAACACTCCACGCCATGCTAACGGCCTCCTGGACGCGTTCAATAAATCACGGGGGATTGCTTCTCTCCACTTTCCCTCTGAGAGTTTCTCGTCAGTCGGTGCTCAGAGTAACTCACTGTCATGGCAAATGGCTCAGACCCCTCTTTCTTTTTCTTTTTCAGAACATGTACAAAACGAGGAAAACTATGCACAAGTTCTGGATAAGTTTGGGAGTAACTTCTTAAGTCGCGACAACCCAGACCTTGGCACTGCTTTTGTCAAATTTTCTACTCTTACAAAGGAACTGTCCACACTGCTGAAAAACCTGGTAAGCCATCTCAGAAGTGGTTTCTTAAAAAATTACAGCCCAAACGCTTTTCAGTCCTAAGTATGGAGTCTCACGAGAAGCAAACAGCACTGTGAAGGGCCTGGACCTCGTACCGGTGGCCCCGCTGGTAGCCGAGTAGATTTACTGAGTCCGAGAAAAACAGGTTAACCTGAATTCTTTCCCACATCCCACCAGGGCTTGGTTTCCGTTTTAGATAACTTTTCACAACGTTTGTCCTTTAATTAGTTGAAGGAGTGATGACAGTGTCAACCGTACAGGTTCCATGTCACTTGTATGAAGATGGTGGTGCATTTTGATCCCTGATTTACAAATAATGAATCTCTCCCCACATTCTTTTATTCACTACGAAGACAAAGATTGTGAGATTCAGGGAATTTGGGGTTTCAGAAGTAGATGACAGGTAGCACCCCTAAACATCGGGGATGCTGGAGGTGCTGGCCCCAGGGGGCAGGCATAAAGTTGGGGGTGGAGGCCCCTTTGCCAGGCAGGATGGCCTGGACACCCCCAGACTGTTCCCGCCACGCTCCCCCAGCCTCACTGTGTGCACCCCGAGAAAGGCCTGTTCTGTGAGCTAATTTAGCCAAATCTCATTTCTTCTAAGTCCTGAGAAGTTGAACGGTACCCCAAGGAAAACACCGTCATGCTTTCCTTGGCCTTTTCCTGAAGAGGAGGAGCTGTTTCCTTCTTTTTCTCTCTCCCAGCCTCTCACCATTGCACCCTGGCTCAGTTACTCAGGTATCAGTCAGGCTTTGCACCGTCAGGCGAGAATCTGGTCACAAATCTGTGTGCTCCATCTGGCTAGCTTCCAGAGGAAGACACTCTCTTAGAAAAATGAAGACTTTCTAGGTATATTAACTTGAATATTTGACCCATCAGAATATTTTTTCCCCTACCATGCTGGATAAATACATGTGTTATGTGTCTGTCTTCCTGATAATTTAATCCTAATTGGTGGCTTATGCTGTTGACTTAGTCTTAATGACAATCTTAAAGAAAGTAAAGGTTGAACATAGAAATAGGTCTTATTTTCAAAAACTTTAGAAAGGATCATTTTGACCTTAGCACAGCGGTCCCCAACCTTTTTGGCACCAGTGACCAGTTTAGTGGAGGACAGTTTTTCCATGGACAGGGGTGGGGGTGGATGGCTTCCAGATGATTCAAGTGCATTACCTCCCGGTGTGTGGCCTGGTTCCTAACACGCCTGGACTGGTACCAGTCCTGGGCCCAGAGGTTGGGGACCCTTGCCTTAGCATATATATATTTCTCCACTTTGGGGATTTTTGGTGAATTCGTGGTATTTCTGTAAATCTTAGATTACTGTATTTAAATGTCTTTTATTCAGAAGGGGGTCCTCTCATTTCTCTTTCCTCTGGGCTTCACCTGGCATTGCTCAGAGGGCAGTGTGGTGGGAGGAAAGGAAGGAAGGAAGTGAAACCAGACTCTGCCAGTCCACTTTGGTAATAACTGGTGGAAGGCTTGCTCCGGGAGGAAGCTGCTCTCACCAAGGTCACAGTTTTCACAGGGATATCTTGCTAACCTACAGTTTCCAGGAGACCAGATGTGTGGGGCTTAAGTCAGGAGTCATACTTCCACGTTTCCTGACCCAGCCGATCCACTTCCATCCTTCCCTGCTCTGCAGGTTCCTTTTTTACTATGTGTGTGTGTGTCTCTGTGTGTGTGTGTGTGTGTGTGTGTACTGGCGGCCATGCCGGCATCCGTCACCCTCTGCCTTTGCTGATCTAATAATGCGTTAGCTGACCGCCCTACAGAAACAACTGATTGTTATTGAACACATTCCTCAGCCTGGCGTGTGCGTAACGTGTGCGTTTTTTACTTAACAACTTAGAACAGCCCTGCAGAGTGAGGTAACTGAGGCACTGTGGCGTCAGGGAGCTTGTCCAGGCACATTGCTAGTAAGTAGGTGGCAGCCAGACATGGTCTCTGCCTCCGTTGTCTTCCCCACCTGCCACTGAACTGCCCGTCACCTCCCGCTCTAGGGGAGGGGGGGGGTCTCCCTGCCTGGAAGTGCTGATCTAGCAAGTCCCCTAAACTCACCCAAGCTGCAGGCCGCCTTCTTCCAGCTCAACTCTTTTTTAAGAAGCAAAAGTCTAAGAAAGAGCTAACGGAAATTGCTAGAAGACCCACTTGGTTGAATTAAAAATATAAAACCCAGCATTTTGCCTTTGAAAAGAGTGGTGGCATCCCTTTTTTGAGGGTCAGGTGAAAGAGTCCGTCTGTACTGTCGGTGGTTACTAAGGGCAAGCTATTCTGATTGAGTAGTCAGTCCCGGGCGCTTATACAACAGTCGGTCTGCAGCTCGCTGCTTCCCTTTTCATGTTTAGCCAGGAAGGAGGCCAGCACACCGGGCAGACCGATGGGTCAGCGCCTTGGGACAGAGGGCACAGAGGAAGCCGTGCCCCCCACGGTGAGAGGGGTGCCTGGCTCAGCCTGCAGCACCTGCAGTCCCAGGTTGAGGGTTTGGGGGAAGCGTCCTGACCTTGCTGAAGTTCTGGAATGCACCCATGGGAACCAGTATTTCTCAGAAGATTCCCTAAAATTTTATTCACTTAGGCTAGTGAAGGCTGGCAGCATTAAACAATAAGTGTATACAGTTGAAATTTAGAAGGCAAGGTTTGTTTTTTTTAAAAAGGTACTTTCATATTTCTTAGACTTTCTAATTTTATCCTCAGTTCAACTAGCAAATACCAGATGTCTGTTGTGTTCCGTTTTCTACTTAAGATACTGCTTATGATGGGTATTTTAATAGTTCATGTGAAAGCATTACATGGAGGAAAATGGAAGGTGGATTTGGGGTCAGGTCTAGTTTTCCATTTTGACTAACTCTAGAGAGGGAAAAACCTTAATTATCTGTGTGACTTATAAACAGTCGGGTTTGCAAGCCTGTTTGCTGTGTCTCGGAGTTTCCCGAGAAATTCAGACCCACTAAGTGGTGGGGACTCAGTCACCATTTCGACAGTTTTCTTTTTCTGTACTTTTAGTGGAAGGGATGGTAACCAAGTGAGATATTGTGTGAAAACCCCCCCAGAGCCGTGGAGACACGGGTGTGAACTTCCGACGGGGCAGAGGCTGGCTGTCGTTAACCAGCTCTGACCTTGAAACTGACGGTGTCTCAGAACCAGAAAGTGGGTGATGCACAGAGCAGGTCAGGGTTCAGTGACCTTGCTTTCCTTACTGCCCCTCTCTTTCACATTCTAGAAAATGGTTTTTGTAAAATGTTGTTTTCATAAATTTTCACCTTGTCACATACGATGAGACAGGCGGTGCCATGTGGGTGAGGGGGGTGGGGAATGTGGGCTTACTACCTGTGTGGCCTCAGGCAATCCGTCTGACTTCTCTAATGCCAGGTTCCCTTATCTGAAAGAAGAAGCACTGGTCTCTGTGTCTGGGTGCTGGTGGGACTTCACTGAGATCCTAGAAGTAAATCATGAAGCGCCGTACCTGGCATGTGGAATTTGCCTCACGAAGGCAGGTGTTTATTGTGACTTACATCTTCTCATTTGATCTTTATGGCAACTCCCAGGGCAGAGGCAGGTATGCAGAGTCATATCCCATTCTATAGATAAATGCACCAGATCTCCACAAAAATAATATACCCGGGCGGCAGTGGAGTTAGGGCTTCAGTTCATCTTCCCTACTACCCATCACTCACTGCCTCAGTAATGCTGCCTCCCCCACCCCCCGAGCAGATTATAAAGTAATGACCTTGCTTTTGGAGGCTGCAGGGATGCTAAGGGCCCACTCGGCATGACCACTGGAGTCTGTACCCATGGTCCTCAACCTCCTTTTTGTGTGCGGCTTGCAAAGTACTCACTCACCTCCCTCCCCCCTTCCATCTGCCTCATCAGTGAGTTGTCATAGGTAGGAAAGAGCAGGAGTGGTAGCCAGTAGTTCTGAAACTTTTTGGACCCCAATATCTTAAAAATGATTGAGAGCACCAAAGAGTTTTTGTTTATGTGGACCATTTCTGTCCATACGTACTCTATTAGAATTTAAAACTGAAACACTTTAAAATCTGTTCATTCATTTTGTTGCAGTATGTTCTTTCGTTTGGGACAGACCAAAAAAAAACTGAGCCCCACACAAGTCTGTCTGTTAGGAGGAGAGAAGAACTTCAGGTCATTATCAGCGTTCTTCTTTGATGCTACGCACACCAACACTTGACAAGTGGTCATTTCTGAAAAGTTAGCAACATGAGTCTGAAATCGTAACATTGAGCTTCAAGCACTTGGAAGCCAGCAAGCTCGTGGCAGCAGATACATGTTTTCCAAAATTTCACCTCTTTGAAAGCTCCAAGTTTAATATTAGCGGCCAGTATTGTCCCTTGTTTGCCACATCCCGAGTCCCAGTGCCAACAACGACTGTACTCCACTCGGAAACTAAAAAAGCAGTTAGCTCAGCTTGCAGCTCAAAAACCTGTCCCAAGTGCTTTTTCAGACAAATTGTTGCATTTTGGTTTTCCTTGGAAGGACTTTAGGCACACCTTCTGTCTCAGCAAACAGTACTAGAAAGACTACTCAAGAGTTGATATGAAATAAAATCACTAATGTTTACGTTTTATCATGGGCATCGTTAAACTCGCCTCTTCCTTTTTCCTGTGAGAACGTGACCGTGAAGAACGCAGTGGCGACAGTTGGGGGCAGTGCCTGGTGTCACAATGACACCTGCCGATGCACCCCCATTCC
Source organism: Furipterus horrens (assembly GCF_987537825.1). NCBI lineage: Eukaryota > Metazoa > Chordata > Mammalia > Chiroptera > Furipteridae > Furipterus > Furipterus horrens. The sequence continues at coordinate 6,445,428 of NW_028327177.1, forward strand.
TTTTTGCATCAGCGGGGTGGCGGGGGAGCAGCTAAAGCCTCTCGTGGTTGTAATGAAAGGACTCTGACCGTGGGAACCCCTAAGGGTCTGTGGACCGCATCCCTGAGTGCGTTAGTGTTACCTGACCCAGAGGCGCAGGTTTCTCGTTCTTCCTCACGGGAGAAGGAGAAGAAGTACTTTCTCTGCCTACCCTACTGCTTAGGTGAGGGAGAGCCTGTCATCCCCGTGTCAAAATGGTGTAAACTGTCCCCGAGTCACACACAGTGGATTGTTAGGGTATCAATAGCCACTGCAGGGGCTTTATCGTGTATGTTTCCCTTTTATGGAAAAGCACACATCCCTAACGGGGAAAGTTGAGACTACAAAGAGAAATCGCCATTTGTTTTATATCCCCCCCCCATCCACTGGTACTGGGGGTTTATCTTTCTAGTTCACTTTCTGCATATTTTTTTTTCAAATACGTGAGATCGTAAGTCCTAGGCGACTTGGTATTTCGTTAGATCTCATTTAGTGCTGCCACGTGGACGCTCCCAGTCTGGGACAAGTCGCAGACTTGGAAGGCCCCCATCCTGGCCCCTCAGCCCTCATGCCCACCCACTGCGGTCTCACCCCTCCCAGTGACGGAGAGGAGGTAGGGAAAGCCACTACTAACAGAGCGATTGTTATGTAAAAACTTAAATGCAAACCAAAGGAACCGGACAAAAATCCAACCACAGTACTGCGCTCTTCCTTCAGACCCACCGAAAGGGACTCCCACTCCCTCTTCGCTTGTGAATTTCCCCCCCTCGTCAGAGTCCTTCACGTGGTCGCTGGTCCCCAGAGGTGAAGTGCCTCGCTGTTTCCCCCTGGAAGCGACCTGTTCGTCCTGTTTGAGGAAAGCCAGGGAACGCCGCCTTCGTGGTGTGAAGCCGGGGACCCGTGGCCGTGACCTAGTTCATCGAGGCAGTTGGCAGTGTTCCGGTGCAGGGTTTTAAGTGCGTGGGCTTTTCTGTGAAGAACCTGCCGTGGGTTCGGTTCTTAGTCTGTGCTAGCAGATCTTAGCATTTTTAAAAATTATTATAAATACTCCTTTAGTTGACTGACCAATCGCTCTGAACTCATCCCTCCTCCAGTTAAAGGCGCCTCCCTAGTCAATGCCAACTCCAAATGGACAACAAGTAACTTGTTTTACTGAAGCAGAGGCTGCTTCTTGTTTCCGTGCCTTCACATCTTCTGTTTCTCTATTCGAAGACCCTTTCACAGTTAACGTATTAATGATAAGGGCTAACTTTACAATGCAGCTTTCTTGCAAAAAAAAAAGAAAAAAAAAGGAAAAATAAAGGAGGAACAGAAAAAATGCTGTTGAGTGTTAGCTATTTCCAAGTATTTTTTGTTACTCATTTGATTCAATATACAATACAAAAATTACGTTCCATCTTTTATTTTTTTTAACCATTTCGAGGAAAGCAGGAAAGTCATTGCTGGTGCGGCTCTGTTCCCCGTGTCAGGCCATCATGGCCTGTGATGCTGGCCACGATGTTAAGGAACCAACCGAAAATTACCTCCGTTTAATTTCCGAACCACAAAATGGGACCGGAAAGGAGTAACCGGTGGATTGAAATAGTTTCTCAGTGGTCAGAGGAAAACCAGGGACACCAAGAGCCCCAGCGTGTGTAGCAGTAGTTTTAGAAAGTATATGTAAAACCTCGTTTCAGCTCATAGGAGGCGCCCAGAGGGGCCGTGGTCCAGCCAGGACGCGGGGCCTCTGGCCGCCTCTCCCCCCAGGCCTTGGCACTGTGCTAGCGCTTGCTTAAGAGCCCAAGCCGCCTCCAGCAGTTAGAGGGGCAGCTGTTGCTTCAGAGCTGCTGAGGCAAAGCAAAGATTTCTCCAGCTGCAGAGCATTTCCTCTGTGCAATCTCTGACTGCAGGGTGCTGCGGTTCGGGTGGAGGATTTTTTAGTTTTTAGTTTTCATCTTTTCTCCTCCCCCCCCCCACCCCCCAACAGGGAATAGCTGGTAACATGCAGGCTGGATTGAGATGGTTAGCATATAAGTTCTCAAGTTCTTTGAAACCCTAAAAAATGTAGAGGGCTTGGGTGTACTCCATGGTTCGTTGATAGCCCCTCGGTGCCCTGGATTATATCATACACTCAAAAACCCTCAACTGTCTGCAGAACGTAACCTGTCGTTGCGAGGTTTCACACTTGATCTTTCAGACATGCCCTCATGTCCCGATACGCTCCGCTGCCAGTTCCTTCTGCGGGGCTGTCCACGAAATGAGATCCATCCGTGTGGCGGAGGGAGGGGGAGGGGGGGCTTTCTTTTTCTCTTCTGTTATAAACTTTGTACATGCTCCACATAAAAATTTCAGGGGTATGGAACACATTAAATAAGAACATAAAGATCATATAATTCTGGCTTCCAACATAATACTAATATTATAGTATGTCCTTTGAAACTATTTTATACATTTATACACAGAGGCACTATGTGTATATATATTATGCAAGTTCACAATGTCTTATTCAGATGTGTTTCAAAATTCAGAATCCTACAGATTTCAGAAGGGAGACAGAATGCATGCTGTTAACACCCCCCAGTGACTTCTTAGGCAGGTCCTCATGATGAAACACGGTTTACCTCTGCAGCAAAAGACGTGAATATTTACATGAATTAGGACAAAGACTCTGAGAAGCCCCACCTCAATCCAGGTGAGAGCTTCCCACCAAATGAATTCAGGTCAGGTCAGCTTTTGTTGCTAAATAATTTTTTGTTGTTGTTTAAATGCATGTGTTATGCATACCTCTGGAGCCTCATTTACTCCTCACATCAGCCCTCCCCAGCAGTAGCTGCAGTTATGATTTAACAGCGGAGAAAACTGAGTCAGAGCACTGAGTAGCTATCAGAGCCGGCATACACACCGCATGGTCTTCTCTGGAGTCCCTGCCTTCCAGCAGCACGATGGACTGCCTTGCCTCTCTGTGGGTATGAATGGGCCTCCTTTTGTGGACATAATACATGAAAATAATCAACTTATTTAGGTAAGAAGTATCGATTTGTATAACAGCAAGTAAAACAGTGGCACAGATGGTGCGAGAAGCAGGCGAACACTGTTCTGAGATCATTAACAGCCTTCTGTCTGCACGGTCTCAGTCCCGGAAGCCTCCGGAGCGCCTTCTCCAGGCCCAGATCCGGAGGCCCGTTGTGCAACGCGAACGCTCAGAGAATTCCGCCCCACTCGGCCTCGCACTGTCCTTTGACCCGGCCACTCGTCCTGGAGTTCCCGTTTTCCATCCCGGCCGCCGCCTCCTACCTGGGTCCTGCCATTCCACCAGCCTGCTGCCGATGCAATGTTCTGTCTTGAACTGACTTGGGGTTCCTCTGCAGATTGTGCCCTCTGAGCTCTCCTGCACTCTCCGTAGCCCTCAGACCAGGCCACCATCTCCGGACCCAGACTCCTGGGCGGTACCCCAGCCCAGGCCGGGTGCTGCTTTCTGGGCTCTCGGCAGCCAGTGCCAGGGAACACTGGTTAGTGAGGGAATGGGGCTGGGTTGCGGGCTCCCCTTGGATGAGCCATCTGGGTGCGTTAGCCGAGCCCACCCTGCCAGGCAGGCACAGTGGCCATGCTGGGCCCAGTGCTTCTGGCTTCCTGCTGGCCTGGGAACAGGAGTTTCAGAGTGTGAGAGCCTCTTCCTCAGGGTTTTCTTGGAAACACTAGCCTCATGCCTTGTTTTGGATGCGCGTTCTGGATTGAAAAGCACTTCCGGTTACCCTTGGGGGTTGACAGTGCACATTTGTATGTTAAAGGCTGGGCGGTGGTCCTGCGATGAAGACCTGGCCAGTTCAAAGACCTTTCCTGACTTCCTCGATCCTTGTGGTGTAAGAAGCGTTCAGGAACTCCTCATGGAACCAGCAAGGAACGCCGAGTCAGGTGGTTTGCTGGCTCAGGGCAGTTCTTTATTTGTTTTCATGTTATTTCATTTCACACCTACACTTCTAGAATTTATCTCTTATTTACATTTCAATATGGAATTTCTGATAGGCTGGTTGCTTCTTTACACTTGCCTCTTCATTTTTTATTAAACCCTTTGATGCCTTTTGGTTGAAACAGTGAAGAAACGGCCTAGTCTTCAGTCTGGGACGAGCCACTTGCTACATCTTCCACTAAAAATAACGGGCCCTGTTCTTGACCAATTGCCCGGCTGTGTTAAGCAATGGGAAGTTCAGAGAATGGCAGAGATCCCGTGACTTTGAAGTCAGATACAACTGAGTTCAGACCTTTGTTCCACCTTTTCCCAGGCCAGGTCACGTGAGGCAGGGTCACTCATTCATTCACTCACTCACTCATTCATCTAGAAAACAAGAATGTCAGGCAAGTCCTTGGAGGGGAGAGACCCTTGGGCCGAGCCACAAATAATTAGTAGATACTTATGAAACTATTCTCATAGGCTTTTAGAGATTCTTTTTTTAAAATAAAAACAGTGAACAGCATTAAACATTGCTTGATACACTTGATATTTAGAGACTGTTAAAAGTATTTTTACAAGAAAAGACTTCCTAATGTTCGGCCAGCTTTTACTAAGGGTTCACTCTGCCCCAGGCTCTGTGCTACGCCTGACTGTCACCTCCTGTTTACAAGGTTGCTTATGCAGAACACCTCATAGTTTACCCTGAAGCACCACGTGATTTCATAGGGGAAGGTGGGCATGTCCATAGGGGCGGGTTTTTTGAGCTTTTTGTTGCCCAAGAGCAGAGAAAACTAACTTGGTTCCCTGTGAGCAGTGGACATCACGGGCGTGATATCGAAGAAGGTGCTTTTTCTGTATGGGCGGCCTTGAAATCTGTCAGCTGATGGCAGCTACCACAACCTTACCCTTTAGATAAATTGTCTGAGTTCTGAAATTTTCAGTGAGTATCAAGTGTCTGGACCAAGCAGAGCAGGAGTGTGCAGACCAAGGGGCAGCAGATGTCTCGGTTTCCTTACCAGTTACATGAAGACAGAATGTCTGCTCTGAGATGTGGCTGTTCTTCTGGGATCTGGTGAGCCTCGTGTGCTTGTTTATTTAATTTAGAAGATTTTAACATTGTATTGAGAAGGTACTTTCTACGTAGAAGCTTGTTGTTGTAAAACATATGTGTGATAAAGATGTTCAGTGAAGGCAAGGAAAATGTGATTTGATCCCCCTAACAGTATGGTTTTGTTCTAGTTGAAACAGCAAATTATACACGACATGCATGGAAATGAAACTGAAGGTCTGGAAGTTGATGACAAACTAACTGATTAATCGTTTCAACAATCAAGAGATCCTAGGGGTCGGGATGTCCTCTATAAGCCAGAGAGTAGCTGGATAGGATGTCTTCCTTTTGCTTTCCCATTTATCTTGGCCTTATAAATCTGAGCTACTCCCGCTTTCTCACAGTCACCCTCAAATGAAATCAGATGTCGCACGTCATGCAGAGGAAAACTGCTGTCGCTTTCGTTCCTGATGTGGGGAGATGCCGATAAATGTAACCCGTCATTTACTTCAACTGAATTAGACAAAATATAATTCTACATTCCGGAAGTCCCCTATTCCCCGATTCTCCTCCACCTGGTTTTCTCTGTAAAACTTCCAGCGGAGCCGTACTTTTCACTTAGACCCAGTCCCGTCGGCCCCTGAAGCCTCGGCAGGACAGCGTGCGGTTGGGTTTTCGCCTTCCCGCAGGTCTGGACCGGCCTCCGGAACTGTCAGTCACCTGCTCTGTCTTCCCGGCACTTAGGTCTTAGACCACAGGCAAGTGACTTCCCCCTTCTGCCTGGAGGGCTTCCCGAAAGGAACTCTGGACGCCCTTAGACTAAGGCCACTGCCCAAAGTTGACCTTGCCTCGGTGTCCCATAGGTTGTTGGGCCCCACCCGCCGCATGTCCGGTCAAGGAACCGGGTTTGAGATGTCATTTCTAACAAGCCTCCAGGTGGTGCTGAGATTGTTGTTGGCCTGCGGGCCACTGATGACGATCATTGTTCTGGACAGAGATCCAGAATTCCCTAGTGTTCTAGAGAAGCTGTGCCTTCGTTCTCCCGGATTCACTACCTAATTAATTAATTTTACTTCCATGCCTAACATCTGGTTTGTATCACGTATTAACAAATCAAATCGCAAGTTGAACAGAAAATGGGCTGCTGGTTGGTTGATTATATCGCCCTCTTGTGTTTGTGTGTCATATTTCTTTTAATAACTTTCTGAGGACAAAAATAATGCCAGTTCATTGCTGCAGCCTTAGAAAATACAGGGGGGAAATGACAAATAAAAATAACCCATAACCTTACAACCCACTGCTAAGGAATTGAGATATACCTATATCTGTGTGTCCTCTCACCATTTTTCTATTTACGCATGTATCTTTTTTATGTGTATTTTTTAACATAAATTTTTAACAACATTGGGGTCATACTGTAGCACTATTTTGTAACTCAGTTTTCACTCATTTATATATTTTTAATTTTAATTTTGTAAATATTATAGCCTAACTGGAACCCGGAAACAGAGCGGCCCTGGCTGCAGTAGGGTGGCAGCCCCCGTGACCAGCAGCCTCTCCCCCCACCCCTGTCCCCACCCAAGGCTGCAGAGCCCAGAGGCACCGCCCGTGACGTTTTTCTGACAGCCGTGTAGGGTGCCCAGCATGCCACCAGAATTTATTTACTCGGTCTCCCATTTTGAACATCCCCATTGTTTCCATTTGCTCACTGTTTGCAATAATACCTGAGGGCGTTCTTGGAGGTTTGAGCAAGTGCTGCAATGATAGATTATTTAGATGCTGGCCATCGTTACCTCATGAATTCACTGTGTAATATTTCTGGTTTTCCTTCCTTCGCTGTTGTTTGAGCCCCTTAGGAAACGGGCAGAAACTGCCTGTAGCCCGAGGTCTTGTAGTCCTCTCAGTCCCTGCTTGGGGCAAATTAAGAGGCTTGCATTCTTGAGATAGTTCAGACTTTCTCAAAAGGTTGTATTTATATTGTGGCAGAAGTTTTATAAGGGGCATTGTGAACTCTACCAAAACAAATCAGGGTTCTGATAGGAATGATGAAGTGACCCCTGTGACCTTTTTGGTATGGTCAAGACCTTACTGAGGAAGTGACAGGAAGACTAGGAGACTCTTGGCCAACAGCCAGAGGAGGAATGTTCCAGACAGATGGAGAAGGTGAAAAGGTGGGGTTGAAGGGTAGTGGGAAAGGCCAGAGGGACTTCAGGCGGGTGGCCAGGCCAGACCTAAACCGGGTTGGATTTGTATCCAGGTCAGTGGGAAGACTTTGAATGGTTTTAACCAGGAGAGTGATGTGATCTGGTAAGCACCTTAAAAGATCACGCTAACTTTAGAACACAGGAAATGAGACTGGCCTCTGGAGTCAGTAAAAACCTTAAAACAGACCATCGGCTTACTCACTGTTTCACCTTGGGCAAGAAACTTAACCTCTCTGAGCCTGTTGCCTCATTAATCAGGTGAGACTGCGGCCCATCGTACAGCGTCGTTGTGAGCAATGACTTCAGATAACCTGCGTTAAACACAGTACCATTTGTCATTTAATAAATCAGATTCAGGCTGCTCTGCCTCGATTAGAGCACATGATAATGGGGTGCATTATTGTGCAGTTTGTAGAGACTTGTGCAGAACGAGAGAGGCAAGCAAGAACTACAGAAGTCACCAATGGAGAGAATGTGGTGTGGGACACTTGGGGGTCCCCTCACCCTCCACCCAACCTCAAAACTCTTTTCCATTATCTGATGTGCTGTTGTTATATTTTTCTGCCACTACTGCTGAGCTTTTCAAGGGTAAGAGATATCTAAAAAAATCAACCTAGTTAGATCTTTCTCAAGAGTCTCTATTGTGCCAGGCATTTTTCTTGCACAGCGCCCAGGATCTAGGTCTCACATCGTCCCCTCAGCGGGGTACAGAAGTGGCCTCACCGTTCCCACTCTCTAGGCAAGGAGACCAAGTCTCTGCAACGTCGCCCTCTTCATGAGGGTGCTGGGCACTCCTGCAGCGACAAGTCCCCGGGCCGCGGTGGGTGGTAACTCCAGGTCTTGTCTGTGTTGGGTCTGTCAGTGCCCTCTGCCTGTGAGCAGCATCCTTGATTCCCCGTGATGCCCGAGCAACCAAATAAAATAAGGCTTCACCGAGTAGGTCAGTAATCGCTGATGATTGTTTATTCGTGTATTTAGTAAAGTCATCAAACCATTCTGATACGTGCAAACAGAGAGTGCCGGCAGTGGGTCAGCGACTTTGGAGTCAGACCTGGCTTGTGGTTTGACCCCTTCGCTGAACAAGCTGAGGTGTGAGAACAGACCATCGAAGAACACCCTGTGGGTTATCGGGGGCAGCCCGTGAAGCCACAGGTAAAAGGAACCCCGTGGCATCGCGTTCCCTGATCCCCGCACCCCTCCGTCGGCTAGTTGAGGAGGGTGCTGGAACCCTCATTTTCAAATTAGGACGCTGTGTCCGCAAGGTTCACGGCCAGCCTGTTACCCAGGCCTGGAGCGATGAGCGGCCACGCGCCTCTGGGCTTCCCGCTCCTGCCTGAAACACTTCCCTGCGTCTCTTAATCCCCTGGAAAATGGCCTGGTGACAAGTCAGCCTCCAGTTTTAATAGCTTCACTGTGGCCAGTAGCTCCCTAGGGCATGAAGGAGTTAACCCGCCAGGCAGAACCCCTCACTTATGCCAGGGAAACGTCCACTTCGCTGCTGGAAGCTGGCTCGTGGTTTTAATTGCATTTTCCCACGTGCTGAGCAAGTCAGCAGATTTGCGTCAGCCCTGCTTCCAGCGAGCCGTCTTGTCTGTGAGGGGGAGGGCGGGGGACAGAGCCAGCGGTGCAGGGAGAGTGGCAGAAGTAGTGCAGGATGACAAAGCAAGCCACTTCCGTCCTTGCTAATTGAGGCAGTGGCCTGGAGGTGCCATCGCAGAGCCATGCAGCTCTCTGCTGCCCTCCCACGGCGGGTCACGCCCCTCTGCCTGCGCTGCACAGGGCAGCGCAGACCCCCGTCCACAGGCCCACGTAGGCGGCCAGGAAGCGCAGGACAGCGTGGCCCATGGCCTCTTCGTGGCTCCTGCATTGGGATCTGGTCAGTGAGTGAAGAAGCAGATGAGGCACCTCCCTTAAGAAGCCTTATCTTCTAGAGAGGAAAGGTGGGTGATGAGTCAGGAAACAGATAAACAAGGTGCTTCTGTTTTGTGGTAAAGCTGTAAAGTTAGCTGGGAAATCAGGACAGGAGTTACGTGTGTGTGTTTATAGCCATTGAGGAAAATAAACAACAGTAAGTAATAAATGGCTATTTTTATCAAAATCCGTATTAATTACAGTTTATTTGCTTACACAAGTCACTTCCGCATAATGAAAGGATAGACCCCCTCTTCCTCCCGACTGGCTATTCCAGATTTCTGGTTGGGCCTGATGTCTGTATTCACAGGAGAAATAGCCGTCTGTGAGGAAGGAAAAGCAGATGTGTTTACCACACCTAAGTATCAGTCCCGAAGTGGTTTGTAATGTGCTGTTGGCTCAGTAAAATGGGAAAGGATGTACTTTTTAGAACATGTTCTTCTACTTCTTGTCATGTGGAATCCCATAAAGAACTCGTTAGTTCGACCTTACCATGAAAGGAACGGAAATGGATTATAGCTGAGTCAATAGGAATTTAGGAAAATAAATGGAAAATAACTATCTGGTAGATTGGCAAGGCTTTTTAATAAAACCCATTGATGATAGTGAAGGTGCTACAGGATGTCTGTCCCACATTGTCACTGTATTATGTTGGCCGCATCGCAGCTGCCCGTAGGGATGCTTTTGTTACGCAGCAGTTCACAAGTCTTGCTCAGGCCATGAGAAACATTGCTGAAAGAACTAGAAAATAAATTTTAAAAAAAACAGGAGAGTCATAGACTTCTCCAGCTGTGAAGCTACGTGATTCATCTCTGTCGCGAAGCAAGATGTCAAAGGAAAGAGGTCCTCTTTTCATGGAGAGCTCCCAGGAAGGAGATCCTGGTTGGCTTCTCAGTAAGTCATTCCTGGACACCTTCTCTCGAGACTGGCCCGCTTTCTCTTTGCCTTCTCCCTGCGTCATTATAATGACTGATAGTTACCATTCACTTTTCACTTAAAACAATCTCCCTTGCCAGTTTTTATAAAGGAACCCACTCTTTCCCAGGAAGGCAGTTGAGAAGAGTTTGCATGTTTTAAGTTGTTTTCCTGTAGCCTTTTCATACAGGCTTGTCACTGGGAGGATTCTGGATTCATAATACACAATATTTTGCCTCCTTGGTTTCTTATCAGCCCCTAGAGTGTGTGTGTGGGTAACCACAAAGAAATTCCTCACTCTTGGGGTTTTCCATCAGTGCATCTCCAGCCCACCGCCTCCTGCCCCAGGCCCAGCCGCGGTGACGGCATGCAGAGGTGGAGGCGTGTGTCATGTGTTTGTGTGTGGTCAGTCCATGGCTTTTGAGGGACTTTTCCTTCCAGACAGCCCCCACATTCAGTACTAACCACAGAATTTCATAATTCTTTTATCATCATTTTTCTCACGCAGCCTTCAGATCAGAGTGGCAATAACATGTTTTGATTTTTTTTTTTCTGCTTCATTTCACAAAGCATTTGCAGCATTGGTGACTAAACATCAAAAACTGTTCATAATCACTGTCTTTTCATTTTATTGTTTTAGAATATTTTTGAATAAACAATAGAGTACCTGTTACAAAATGTTTTAAAAAGCAAAAAAGTAGAAGGTATAAAAATGCCCACCCAGTTTCCAGAGGGACCCCGTATCAGCAGCTGACTGTCCGTTCAGAAAAAATAGAAGCGTACCATTTGGTTCTCCTTCTCTGTATGTCCTCGCCCACTGTGAGCACTGCTTTGCACTTTGCTTCTGTCGCATAACAGACTGTCTTGGAAGCATTCACAAAATTACACATAAAGAGCTTACCCATTTTTATGGCTGTTTAGAACTTCCATGATTTATTAATCAGCCCCCTGTTGATAAACAATGACCTTTCCACCCGTATAAACAGCCCTGTAGAGAAGGACTTTATGCACACTCTTCTGTATTTCCTTGGTTCTACAAATATTTATGGAGTACCTACTCTGTGCTAGGCTATGGCCTGAATTCTGGAAATGTAGCAGGGAACATGCAGACCTTAGTCTCCAAGAGCTTGCGATCAAATTGGGGACACAGCAACCCAATAAGGAATCACGCGCATATATAACTGGGTGAGGACGGTGGGAATTTTGAAGAAAATAATGCCAGGATCTCCATGAAAAAGGACAGAGAGGTACCGGCCCCGCCCCACTTACCCACCATCCACAGGAAGGCCTAAGACACACAGGATACAGGAGGCAAGGGCTTGCATCCCAGGAATGAGAGTGCTGGTCACTCAGAGCAAAATATTATTTCATCTCCCCACCGAGGGCCGAGGATGAGTCCTGTTAGTCCTTACTTTTCCCATCTTGTGCCCAAGACCACTGTTTTTCAGCCTTACCTTTTTTCATTATTATTACCTACAAATCCTCACGCTGAGGAGCCTATTGAAAGACATTTGCTTCCCCATTAACTTCCCCCGTGAAAGTTTACTCCCGTAGGTGTTCTCTGTATCCGTGTGTGTACTGTGGCCCTTTGGGAAGCCACAAAGCATTGTAATACCTAAGATCCCTTCTCACCGCACTCCCCAAGGGTCGGTGCCCTGGGCAGGGTGTGGACTGAACCTCTCACTGCGGGCCGGCCTGCCAGCCAGGCTTTCTCTGCATGGGTGGTGGTGAAATTGCTGGACAGAACTGTCTTGGTAAGAACCTCTTTGTCTTTGAAACAAGAAAGAAGGAGTGGGTTGTGTCTGATCCAGTCCGTCTGGAGGTTTGCGCTGGAAGAATTCCTCCTGCCTATGGCTGGAGGGCAGGGAGGGCAGGGTATGGGGCGCCTTGCGAAGGCGGGAAGCCTGAATGAGAAGCACGGAGAGGCTCAGGGAGGAGTGGGGTGCAAGGGGGGTCTCTCTGCCTTGCTCCTCTCTGCGCCCACATTGCCTTACTCGTGTTTAAGATCCCACAGGATTTTACAGATCAGCGGATACTCAGCACTTCTCGGGTGCACTAGCTCCTTCCATCTCACCACAGCCGTCGGGAGAGGGGAAAATGTCCTCCCTTGAGAGGCGTGGTTAATAGGGTCACACACACAAAGCCAGCGAGCGTCCGCACTGGTTGGTCCTTGTCAGGCCACTGTTGCCCTCAGCCTCGCATCCAGCCCGCGATGTCACAGCGTGGTCGTGTTTGCTGGTGCACATGGACTGCGCTTGTCCCTGGGGTGCGAGATCTCCAAAGGCAGGAGTGGTTTTTATTTGTCTTTGCCCCCCCCCAACGCCCCTAGTATCGAGGGTGTCAAAGAATAGGTACAGTAGTCCCTCTCTGTATCGCGGCCTCACTGTATCACGGGATTTTTTAAAACATTATATTTAATTATTTATCGCGGATTTTTCACTATATCGTGGTATTTTTGCGGTACTGTACAGTAAATACTAAAATAAATGTAAGGTTCCTACTTCACAGCTTTTCACTTAACACGGGGCGTCTAGAATGTAATACCCACGATATGTGAGGGATCCATGTACTTGGTAAATGATGGATGGACAGATAGATGGATGGATGGGCAGACAAATGATGCTTACACGGAAGTAAAATTATTTCCTCAATAAGGGAACCCACAACCTCTTCCTCTCTGCAGATGGCTGCAGACTTAGTTCCAGGCTACTAAATCTGATTTCACCAACATACAGCAACATTGATTCGTCAGCCGCGGTTCGTTCTAATGCTGATGAGATGCTGTGGGAGTTTAGCTTGTGTTGACCACAGTTAGCCTGGGGTGTGGCTGGTTTCTTTGTCTCCACGTCTCGGTTCCCTTAAGGTCGGAGAACCCACCGGCCATACTGAGTGAGGACTCACTATACCAGGGGTCTCCTTGAAGACAGACTACGCTGTGCCGTCTTCCGAGTCCCGGTGTTGCTGGCTCTTTCTGCACTTCCCGTCCGTCCCTTGGCTTCCTGGACGCCCTTCTTTCCACGGGGTAGCAGCTTCATCGCTCTCCTCTGTAGATTCCCCTTTACACCATCTTAAAATCAAAGTGACCCAGGCCACTGGCTCGGAACAGCAGAAAAACCTGCACCCCAGTGGTAGATGGCACTTCCGAAATACCTGTCTTTTTCATGACATCTGGGCACTGAGGATACAGGACAATCAAGGTTCTGCCCTCACGGAGCTGACGTCCTGGCTGGGGAGACGGCCCACACACATAAACACACCGGATGCCCTTAGATCGGATATGTGCCATAAAAGAATCACAAAAGGAAAGGTAGAATGTAAAAGAATATAAAAAGGAAGTGGTAACAGTTGTGCAGTCTCCTCTCTACTCTGACCGAGGCCCTTGATGAAATGTCAAATTAAGATCCGCCATTTCACTAAGAGAAACCAGGAAAGTGGTAAATGGGACGCGAGGCCTTCTTTGTACAAGTGCGTGTACACGGCAGCACCGAGTTGCGAGCCCAAGCCCTGGGGCCACGCTGCGGAGCGAGCCAGGGACCCGCCTGGCCACGGGGTGTCCCCCCACAGCTGAGGTGGGTGAGGCCCCGAAGCCTGCTTGGTCGTCGGCTGCTGTCGCTCTTCCATGGGCACTTGCTCTGCTAACCGCTCCCACCTTTGCTTTGTTTTTCAGCTCCAGGGTCTGAACCACAATGTGATCTTCACCTTGGACTCCCTGTTAAAGGGAGACCTGAAGGGAGTCAAAGGAGTAAGTGTCAGAAATTTGATTTTCACTGTCGCTTGAAAGGAGTGATTTTTTTATTTTCCTTTTAAGATCATAGTGGTACTTGTATTTAAAAGGCAGCCTGAACCTTTTTAGCATAAAAAATATTGTTGGAATATGACCACTGGAAAAGATACCCCGCTTCACAGAGGGTTACTGACTGAGGAACAAACTCAGACACCTCGAGGAAGACTGGAGCATGGGGTGGGGGTGGGGAGGGGGGCAGAGTCTGCCCCTGGGTCTCGGCTCCATCACTGGGGCACCCGTGGGCCCGGCTGGGTCCTACTTCCCCAGCATGACCAGGACACTCGCCCTTCCAACTCTCTTACGCCTCTCATCTATAAAAACAATTGTGTGGTGTGCATGCAAGTGTCTTGTATAAAGTTTCAAGCGTCCTATAAAGGAAAACATTTTTGCCAAGATGTTATTTCAAACTTATTTAGTCACCTTTAAACAACCATGTATCCCATTTCAATTTCATTTTCTCTTTTCTAAGGATCTCAAGAAGCCATTCGACAAAGCTTGGAAAGATTATGAGACAAAGTTGTAAGTTGTTTGTTTGTTTGTTTGGTGTGGTTTGGTATTTTTTATATTATTGTGAGTTTCCTAAAAAGAATGACTGGGACTAGGACAGGGCCCTTAACTTCCCTCTCCTGGACAATGAGTCGCTTAGTACGTGTTTGTGAGGGCCACAGGGCCAGCCTGGGCGGGGTGGGGGGTGAGCTGTTGCAAGGGCGTGGGGAGATGACGCACACAGAGCGCTTGGCGTGGGCCTGGTGCGTCCCTGTACCATACGGATCATAACACACTCCTTCGTTACTATTCCGAGACGGTTGTAATACCAGGCCGTGGGCTGGGATGGGAGGGGAAATGGGTTTTCCAGCATTTAATAAAAACCTTGGCTGAAAACTCTCTAACTGTAAACAGAGAGAATGCATGCATTTCTGTAGGCGGCAGGAAGAGCAAAATGAAAACACAACCGAAAGAATAATTCAAGAGTAAATATTTTTATCCCCAACAACTTTCGGAATGGCTCACGTAATGAGTGCGTTGTTGGAGACTTGCTGCCTTAGAAATACCTCTGTGCGTTGACAGTTATAAATGCAGCGGAGAACAGAAAGACTCTTAAAATGGGCAACTGAGGCAGATAAATGCTGTGGGCCAGCTCATCTCTCTCTCTGCAAGTGGGTTGTGGGCACTCACACATGTGACTCTAAGGCCTGCCCTGCCCTGCCCAGAGGCGACTGCCTGCACTTGGACCAGAGAGAACTAAGTACTTCTGAAGGGGCTGGGGATTCACAAAAGGAGAAAAACATTGCTCTGTAGACTTATTGTGGAACATATCTTCCCTGTGGGACATGGGAACCACAAAACAAGCTCTGTGCTTTGTTAGCTAAAGTGCTACAAATATTGGTGGTACACCTGTATTTATATAAAAATCTATGTGTTATTTGAAGACCTTGAAGTGTCCGGTGGTCAGCATTGTGGATGTCACAGAACATAGCGTGTTCTAAGATGACCCAGGTGCCGGTCATGGCACCTCTGGCCAACGATGCATGAACTTGCCTGTTCATTTGTCTGTATTGTCCTCTAGGATCTGAACTCGGTGAGGACAGTGACCACGTGGTCCCTGTGTGCCGTGTTCGTCTCCCAGTGCCTACCAGAGTCATTGGCATGTGGCCGGTGCACAGGGAGTATTTATTGAAGGAATTAAGCAATTTTCTGGGCCTGGAAATGTGTAACAGGGGTAGCAAGTTGAGTGAGTCCTGATTTTAGGACCTCCCCAGGAAGATTTGGGTCTTGGCTTTGTTTTTTAATAAATCCCTGTCAGACAAATAATTGTCCCAAGATAGGCTTCTTTCTCACTGATGTGTAGTGGTACAGGAAGAAAAGAACCAAATGTATCTTATTTGATGGAGTTGGGCTCAACTTCATTATGAGTTACAGGGAGCTAAATAACTTGCTGCAAAAAAATAATAATAATAATTTATTCGCTTTGGTAACCGAGGAGACTTTCTGTGGTCTTCCATTTAGAGCCCCAGAGGCAGTGAGAGGTCGTGGTTAAGACCGCAGACCTGGGACTGAGGTCTGCGTGAGAATCTTAACTTTGGTCCTCGCCTGTAAAATAACATAAAAATTACCTGCTTCTCAAAGTTTTTGCGAGGACGAGGGAAGGCGATGTGTTGAAGTGGTTGCCACAGTTGTCTAGCAGAGGGTAGGCACCTAATTTTTATGAGGTTTTTTAATGATCAGATATTTGGTCACAATAATGCATGTCCATAGGACATCAAATAGTACTCATATCCGTTGAGAGTTACGCTGACTGCATATAACAGAGATGCCAGACGACAGTGGCTTCAGCATGGAATCGAGGAGAAAGCATTCCAGGGTGGACCAAGCGCCCTTCACAGCACTTCTCACGCAACAGACGAAATGTGTGTGGCTGGTCGCTTGTCTGTATCGTCCTCAGAATCTAAACTCAATGAGTTTATGCTGCACCTAATGATGCAGGGTCCTTGTTCTAATGATGAACAAGAGCGACTATGAAGTAGGCAGCCAGCCAGCGAGCTTCTGATAGGAAGCATTTGCCCCCCTGCCCTGCCTCCTGGCTCTCTTTTCCAACCCTCACCTGTTCCTGGGGTATCTCCATCCTCAGTGTTCTCTGGCTGTTCTTTCTTGGCTCATCCGTGAGGCATTGCGGTGGTCAGTGAGGATCCGGCCCTCTAGCACGAATACCCCGTCACTTTCCTGCCACCCAGTCACCCAGTATGATCAGTACAACAGTTGTGCTTAAACCAATGTTTACATTTTTGTGAGCATCCGTAGTCATTGTCGCCCTGGCTGGTGTTGCTCAGTCGATTGACCACTGTCCTGTGAACCCAAAGGTTGCTGGGTGAGTTCCCGGTCAGGCCTCATGCCTGGGGTGCGGGCCGGGACCGGGTCCCCCGTTGAGGGCGTATGAGGGCGTACGAGATGCAATGATCCATGTATCTCTCCTGATGTTTCTCACCCTCAATTTCTCCCTCCCTTCTCTCTCTAAAAATAAATTTAAAAATCTTTTAAAAGAATAGATGATTTTTAAAAATAGTCATTGTCAGTTTCAGTGATGTGTTACGATTGAATTTCCATTTTTAAAGTTCAATGTTTTGTTTTTTCTTGGTTAAAAAAATTACCTCATTTCTCCCTTTGCTTAGTTCTGTATGAATCTTGTGTGAATTTTTGTCTGTTCCAGCAGATGTCCAGCAGTGTGAATTAATGTTTCTGTTTAGAAAATGCATCATTTGTATTATTGTAATAATTCTATATCGATTGTTCAATTCCCTGCCGGTTTCTTCCTTTCTCTCCTGGAGACACCCTTCCAGGGCTCTGTAATCAGGGACGGACTGTCATCTGGGCTGCCCACTAGTGGAAGGTGGTCTCCTTCTTCTTTGCCCGGGGAGTCCCCATCTTGCTGGCACATCCCTCCAGTCCTTTCCTGGGAACAACTCTAAGGGAGGTAAAATTTTCAGGCATGTCCAAAACTATCTTCAGTTCTGCTGATGTGTAATCACAATTTTATAACCATTTTCTTACAAAATGTCAAGAGCATTATTACTCCATTGTAGATCATGAAAAAAGCTGCTGCGTCTCTGATTCCCATTTATTTTTCTGTGATGTGGAATTGGGGGGGGGGGGGGCGCATATTTTCAGTTAGGAAACGTGGAAGTCTTCTTTTTATGAAAGGTTTCACAAAGTTTCTTCACGTGTCATGGTGTGCACACTGACCTTCTGTTGCAACTTTCAGTTCTACAGCTCTGAACACTTTTTCTTCTAATTCCTCTCATCTGTTTTTATCTTCTCGTTCTTCTAAAACGGCTGTCATATAATATTGGACTTTCTGCATCGTTCCTGTGGAATTCTCCTCTCTGTTCTCTGTGTCTATGTTGTTCTTTAGCCTTTCCTTCAGCCTTTGCTCCCCGTTGCTTTCATTGACGTTTTTATGCTGGCCATCAGTTTTTAAATTTCTAAACGCTCTTTTTCTCAATTAATTGGATTTTGTGTGGGTTTTTGTTGTTGTTATTGTTGTTTGTTTATTCTTTTTTTACCTTTTAATAGTTTCCCCTTTCATAGATATGCATTATTTTAGGTCTCCTGAGGATCTGGTTACATTTTACGGAATGTTCCTGCTCCCTCTTATTCTGGTTCCTTCAGCCACCGTCCCTGACCTTTCTGTTCCGCTCTCTCACTTTCATTTCACAGCACTTCTTTATTTACCTTATAATGCTCGGCTGCCTGTTCGTACTTCAGAGCGAGGCTCCCAGACGTGGACTGAAAGCTCGGATACATCTGCAGGCCTTGTCAGGAAAGCAGTGAGCTGCCTTCGTAGGTTTCAGGTTTTAGGATGTCAAGACAGGCCTGTCTTCTGGGGTCATGCACGTCCCTCAGCCCCCCGCCTGGGGACTGTACCTGATAAGTTCCTTTCCAGAAGCGACACAGGCCGGGGAGGCAAGGAGCCTGTCATTTGGGGGATAGACTTTCCTCTTTTTTGACCTGCTCTTTCCATCATCTGTCGAATTCTGTCATCCTTTTTTGTCTCCAGTTCTTGTCTTTGGCACATTATACTTTCTTGATGACTTTACTATCATGTTCGTGGGGTTGCTGGACCAAGGAGAAATAAACACATGTGATCAAGGCACCGTGTTCACTCAGAAGCCTATTATTACCGTTGTTCTGCCTGCCCCTCATGTTTTTTCTCAAGTGTTTATAGCTTCCTGCTTCTTCTTCCGCCCACGCCAGTCGGGGGAGAGCTGAGGTTTATTTTATTTCTGGTAAAACCCTGCCATCGCACCTGTGTGACTGCCAAGGTGGCAGGAGGAAAAACTTGCTGCGACATAGCATTAGGGTATTAGCGTGAACCCCAGCCAGGGCTGTAATGGGTTTTCCATTGATCGGGCTGATGGGTTGATTTTCTACTGTTTGTACACAGGCAAGAATATTGGCTTTCTTTGGGGCTCATTTTCCACCACCACAATTCAAAGAAGACTCGAAGGCTAAGTCACTTAGTCTTTGCATTCACAACTAGAAATTACAGGCTGCTTCTGAAATTAGAAGTCGGTGTTTCAGTTAAATGGGTTTTCGGAGAAAGGACTGTGATCGCTGGTAGTGTTACCGAAGTATCACCTACCATAGCTGAGCATTGGCCTCAGGCGCTGGAGGTTTAATGCGGGGCCTCTTCCTCCTTGTCTTTCTGGTCCTTTTCCCACCGAAGAAGGTTTTATAGATTCCAAATTTGAGACTTGGATTCCTCCCAACCTTTTACTTTGTGCAATCCAATGGCAGGTGGTCGAATGATTAAAATGTGTCATTGGGATATGGCAACAGCCCAAGGGTAGAGGAATATAGGAAATTACCTTTGACCAATTGTTGTGCAAACCCACAAAGGCCCGTTATGTACCTTGTCTTGAAATAATCCTAAGGCTCGTCATCTGTTGAAAATCGAAATCTGCCTCAGTTCTTTAACTTTCTGATTCTTTTTCATCATAAAGTACTTTACCCAAGAAAAAGTAAATATCAAAATTTCATTGTGCCAACCAGAATGGAAGCATTCATATAAATCAGTTCTGTGTGAGATCAAAGTTAAATATGAGGAGTTTTCTAGGTGAAAATCCATATAGTGTGTTCATTCTCTTTGAACTTAGATTTCTACTTCTGATTGCTATTACCAGTTCAGGAGTTCCCGCCCCTTAACTCTAGTCATTAAGGAATAATCAAGTGGTTCTTGCTGAATGAGAAACGCGCGTGTGTGTGTGTGTGTGTGTGTGTTGACGGTGGCATCTGCTTTACTTACAGTACAAAAATCGAGAAGGAGAAGAGAGAGCACGCGAAACAGCATGGCATGATCCGCACGGAGATCACTGGGGCCGAGATCGCAGAGGAGATGGAGAAGGAGCGGCACCTCTTCCAGCTCCAGATGTGCGAAGTAAGAGCAGACTTGTCAGCCATTGATTGGCCTAGAATGTCAGTGACTGTGCGCCTTCCTGCGAGGCAGCCGTTCCCATGCGTAAGAGCAGGCTGCGTTTGAGTATGTGAGGAGGGGACTCTTACTTAAGGATTCTAATCTCGTTTTTCTCCAAGCCTTTGGGATCATCCATGGCACAGTAGCCTCATGTTTGAGCCTGGGGCCTCTGGGGCTCTTTGAGCCAAGGCAGGATTCTTTGGTGAGAACGTCAGTGTTGCTTGTGACTGAGTGTGGAAAAAAGTTTGGTGGGAGGTAACCCTGGCGAATATTAGGTTTGACCGGGACAGGCTTGGCGCATGTTGTTGGTGTTTTTAACCGTGCGTCCAGTTTGAATGAAAGCTTAAATGAAGCGGTCATTGAGAAAGTCTATGGGGTTTATGAAAAAAAAAGGCAATGAGGAGCATGCTGCCTTAACCTTGGAGCAGTGGTTCTCAGACTGTGTCCCCACTGCACACAGCCTGACCGAGAGACCGGCCCCCCTGACACTGATATGAGTGGTGGAGTTCCTTCTGTGGTTTTCAGAAGCCGTGAACATGAATAGGGTTTCTTCCACCTTTTTCTCCCTTGATTTTTTTCTTCCCCCTGCCCCCATAAACCATTGCTTCCTTCTAGACCTTGTCTGCTTGTGAACGCTGCCAAGCAATAAAACGAGGCAAACACGTCCACAGGCAAACAATAAAAACCTGGGCCAGTTGTGAAAATCAGAGCCAGTCATGTTTGGTGCATAAACTAATAATGTGTCATTTTTATTCTTTTATTTTTTTGTAGCAAAAATTACTTCTAACTCACCTCCTCGGTTTAAAAGTTTTAATACCTCTTCTGGCTGGTATGACTCGGTGGATTGAGCACCGGCCTGTGAACCGAAAAGTCCCGGGTTCGATTCCCGGTCAGGGCACATACCTGGGTTACAGGCCAGGTCCCCAGTTGGGGGGTGTGCGAGAGGCAACCAATTGATGTTTCTCCCGCACATCGATATTTTTCTCCCTCCCCTTCCCTCTCTCTGAGAATAAATAAATTTAAATCTTTAAAAAATAAAATTGTTAGTACCTTCCAGCATATTCCCTTGGAGAGAGTGCTGTTTCACTTGTTTTCTACAAAGAACAATCCGTCTTTCAGGTCTTAACCACATGAACTCTTAAGTTTGAGAGCTACTGCACCAGAGGAAATAAATTAATTATTCCAGAATGTTTTGCTGTGCTCGATTTCTGCTTGTCTAATAAACTAATCTCAAGCATTTATAAAACGCTAACCAATTTGTTCAGTACACGTGTGCCTGTGCCCGGTCAGCATTCCCTAAATTAAGCTCACCCTGTCTGAAGACAACCGAGGCCCCATAACTGGTGCAGATTCACGACTGGGGGTCTGCCCCTCAAAACCATGACTGAAGAGCCCTATCTGTAATGCTCAACATCCAATTCTGTTTTATTTCCACAGTATCTCATTAAAGTTAATGAAATCAAGACCAAAAAGGGTGTGGATCTGCTGCAGAATCTTATAAAGTATTATCATGCACAGTGCAAGTAAGTAGACTTTTGTCATTGTAATGAAGAACTCAAGTAAGGACCCTTCCCTTCCTTCTTCTTCCTTCTGCTCTTCATCTGGTCACTGCGTAGTGGTCAGCCTCCCGCAGCCAAAGGATAAGACGTAGTATCGTCTTCCCTGTTCATTGTGTTCTATGCACCAGTAACTCAAATTGGTGCACCCATTTGGCTGTTTGAAAGTGCTCTGTTACTTAGAGAGGCTGACATTGGCCTTCGCAGCCTGCGGAGCTCTTATTCCAGACACTTGTGTCTGTCACTGAAGAGGCCTTCCTGGTGACCCTCTTCCCCTCCCCCTTCGCTGGTAACTTGCCTAGTATTGGGCAATTTGTACCACATACTCCTGCTTGGGATTTGGTGGTTTTTTTCATCATCTAAATTAAGTGACATTGTTACTTTGGCCATTAAGAATACTCTGCGTTTGTAGCTGGGTTGCTGGCACATCCATGATTCTATACCGGCCCCATTTTAGTTTGTTCCTGTGGCCAGGCCACCTTTTCATGATGCTTGTGGTTCTGTGGCACCAGACTTGATTATTTACTTCTGGTTTACTCCTCCGGTTAGCACTGGCGGTTTTTCTGGTAGAGTTCTCATGGGAAAATAGTGCAAGGACTTTCCAAAGCGGTGCAGGCAACGCTCGTATTTATAAGGGGAGTAATGGAAAAGTCATTCATTAGGACTAGACAGGACATGGACTCTCCAAAATGCTGATATTTATCGTTTGCTTTGATAAGCTTATTTAATCTTTTTAATGATGTTATCCGCAGGAAGACCTTTGTATCTGAGGGAAGCGTTCCAGGAGGTCAGCATTAATACTATGAGAAATGCCCGAGGCCTGAGTCAGATGGCTGGTTCAGATCCTGGCTCGGCAGCTAAATAACCGTGTGACCTTTACCAGGTGCTTCTCTAAGCCTCAGTGTCCTGCCCTGTCAAGTAGGGTTACGGCTTGTAGACCCACCTTGGGTTTTGGGAGGATGTGAAAATTAACAAACATAAGTTTTCCAAAATGTAAGATGTTTGGAAAACTATATATCTATCTATCTCTACATATATATAGATAGATATATAGTTTGTTTTTTAAATAAATGCAGAGAAAAAAGAGCAACTCAAACCTATTTGGCTAACTCACCTTCTCTCTATTCTTGACTTTTTCCCTTGCCACAGATATTTATCAATCTCTTAGCAAAAGCCAGGTACTTTGCTAGGTTCTGGGGTAGAAATGAATGAAACAAGGCCTCTGCCCTCAGGAGTGAATTACCCGGTACGGGAAGCACCTTGGGTCCGTCAGTAATCATAATGGAGCTAGGAAGTGACTGATAACAAGTGGCATCAGGAGGAGAGACGTATGGCCCTGGAGACTAAGGAAGGTTCTTTGACAGAGGTGGTGGCACTTGGGGCTGGACTTGGAGGATGAGTGGCATTTTGCCATTTGAATCTGGTGGAGGGGTCTACCCCCAGGGCGAGAGATACCAGCGGAAGGCAACCCTGCACAGGGAAAAGCTCCTTGTAGGCAGAGGTGATCAGAGACACCCAGTAGTAGGTAGAACTGGGTTATAATGAGAGTCCACCTTGGCTGCCCCGCGGTAGAACCTCAAGAACCGTGTCACAGCAAGACGCCGGTGTCGCTTTCTTTTGAGGACCCCTCAACTCTTTCCTGCTTCAGTGAGGCCCTTCACTCGCTTCCTAGACATACAGCGGACCTGCAAAGCATCTACTTAGATTAAAAAGAGAGAGAGATTTCATTCCTGTTTCCAAAACGATTTTCACTACAAAGTCAGGCGTGCTCCCATAATCCCTTGTGTGGTCATGGCGCCTCCGCGGGGATGCAGCTGCTGGAATGGGGAAAAAGAGGGAGCAGAAGAGAAGAGCTTTTGACTTTTTGTTACCCATCTCGGCTCCCCCACACCAATTACTCTTCACTTTCAGGAACTTGCTGCTTTCGAAACAAACATATTATCCCAGTGCTCACGCACTCCTTTTGCCACCTCGCAAGGATCATTATGATTTGCAGAGTAAAGAGCACTTACAAACATTACTTTATTATCCTACATTTTACAGATAATAATAGTTAACGTTTATCAAGAGCAATCTGGAAACTGTAGCTCAGAAAGGATGAGTTGTTTGCTCAGAGTCATATTCACTCGTTTCATAGATGTGCAATAAAAATGTGTCAAAACAACTCTGGCTGGCGCGGCTCAGTGGATTGAGCCCCAGCCTGTGAACCAAGGGGTCGCTGGTTCAATTCCTGGTCAGGGCACGTGCCTGGGTTGCGCACCGGGTCCCTGGCTGGGGGCGCGCGAGAGGCAACCGCACATTGATGTTTCTCTCCCTCTCTTTCTCCTTTCCCCCCTCTCTAAAAATAAATGAATAAAATCTTTTTTTTTAATGTCAAAACACATAAAGCCCGAGAAACCAAAGGAAAATAGATACATAAATTGGACTTCAAATCCAAAACTTCTGTGAGTGAAAGGATGCTTTTAAGCAAGCGAATGAACAATCCACAAAACGACAGAAAGCATGGAAATCATTTACCTTATCTACTAGAGGTCTAGTGTCCGGAATGTATAAAGGACCGTTACAACTCAACAACCAGAAGATGAACAACTCAATTTAAAAATGAGCAAAGATTTCGACTAGCCATTTCTCCAAAACCAAAAAACAAAACAAAACAAATGACCAAGAAAGCACATGACTAGACACACTCAGCATTAGTCATTAGGTAAATACAAATCAAAACCACAATTCGGTAACCACCTCACGCCCACTAGGGCAGCTATAATTAAGAGCAGCAGTGACAGTATAGCAGAAAATTAGCATTGGAGAGAACGCGGAGACTTCCGGTCACGGCGGGGGCGGAGGTAAACGCGGTGCTCACCGCCTCCCGCAGCCGCATCAAAGTTACCACGAAACTACAGAACGACCACCGTTCGGAGCCGTCTGAAACCTGACTGCATGGAAGCTGTACAACCGGGGGATTCAAGGAGCCACATCAAGACTGGAGGGGCAGAGACGTGTAACAGGCTGGCCCCCCACCCACGTGTGGACGGTAAAAATCAGGAGGGCTAGCTCTGCTCCAGAAGTGCCCCCTTAGGAGTTGGGGGTCCCAGTCCCACACGAGGCCCCCCAGCCCAAGGTGCCGGTGGCAGGAAGAGACGTTCCCGTAGGTTTGGGCTGGTAAAACCAGCAGGGATTGTGACTGAGGGAGAAGGAGGGCAGCTGGAGTCCCCGGCAGCTCCTCTTACAGGACGCGCGCGCAGGCTGACTCAGACACAAGGCCCTCTGGGCCCCAGGGCTAGGACAGCAGTTTGAAAGGCGCCAGAGACAAACAGGGAGGAACTGAGTTATCGGACATCAGGGTGAGAGATTGGGGGGCAGCTTTCTCCCAGACAGAAAGCTGAGTATCAGTACGTGACTTAATCAAAGCCTGAATCTTGGGGATCAGGCTTTCAGAAGGGGTTGGTGCTCGCTGTGTTAAGTGGTCACGTTCTTTTTCGATTTGTTTTATAGTGCCACGCTCGCTGTGGTACTGCAGGACATCCTGGCTTCTTCTGAAAATGATATGTTCTCTGAGCCTTTCAGCCTTTGGCCAAATAACACCTCTTTCTGAGCCAAGCAGAGCATGTAGTAATCAGGGAGATGCTCTGATCTCTCTTTCTTTTAAATTAGAAGCAGAAGAACACAGTGTTTTCCTTCGTATCATCGTTCACACAGAATCACTTAAGGAAGAAGTGAAATGCGTAGCAACTGTCCCAGGATAGAGGAGGTTCTGGCTCTTTCTAAGAAGGGTGTGTCCTGCCTGAGAGATGGGTGACTGTGTTAGACACCCATGAGCTTGCCCTCTGCAGCGGTGGGTGTAACAGCCTGTCAGTGTAAATGTGACAGTCCTTCTGCCCCTGAGTTGGCCACTTAGATTTCTGTAGCAGCCTGTGTCATTAAAATACGGTCCTGTTTCTTCCAAGCTGCTTATTTATCAAGTGAAGCCAGTCCTGCTGTGTCCCGAAGGTCAGAGGAATAATGAAGCCCATTTGGCTGGCCTGCTACTCGGGGCCTGGTAGCTAAAGGACAGCATCAGCGTACACACTAGAGCCCCCCTAGCCACATGCCACCGTCTCCACCTCCCGAACAGGGATGCTGCGATTAGGCTGTTACTCAGTGCAAGAGCCAGGATTTGGACCCACGTCAGCCCGACTTTCTAGTTACCTGGGCTCCGGAAATAGAACAACTTAGACTCAAGTCCCAGTTCTGCACGTAGTGACTGGATGGCCCCACATGTCCAGGTTCGACTGTCAGGACTGTTTTGTTCTCTCTGCTCCTGTTTCTCACCGAAAACTAGAGATTGGCCCTAAAATAGCTTTCTGAGATGGCCTCAGCTCAGCCTTGTCCTTCGGCTAAATGGTGACTCATCTCTTTAATGTTGTTTTGCCTGAGTAATATGTGATCTCTTTTAGAAAATATTTAGAAGGTGAAGTTAATGAAAGAGGAAAAAACCTATAATCTCCTCACTCAGAAGATGACTGGATTTATGATTTCTTTTTGTTTACAAAAATTGGGTCATACTGTAGATTAAAATGATTCTTCATCATGTTGATTTTTCTTAGTCTGTTTTTGTAACATTTTGAAGAATTTAAGTACAGGCAGGTAGACTTGCTTGGTTTTTTTCTCAGCCTTTTAGTTGGTAGGAACTTGTCCCCCTTCCCACTTGCTTTCACTGCTAAAAAATAATAACTTTTTATCAATGCCACCTCAAACTGAAACAGTGCCCTTTTTCTCCTTGAGATATATGTTTTATAACATTTCTTGTGTGCTGTTTAAATATCAGTTTGCTTATTCTTTATGCCCAATAGAGTTTTCTGCAAGGATGGAAAATTTTTTTCCTGTCTAACACAGTGCCCACTAGCCACATGTCAGTTGAACTGAATTGTTAATTTATGTAAATTAATTGCATATGACCAGTGGCCAACACTGTATTGGAAAACCGATCTAGAACGCTCTCATTTAAACTTACTTTAAAAAAAATAAGATTAAATTTCCTTTGTGTTGAAAGTGAAAATGAAACACCCTTACAAAAATGTCTTCAAAGAATCTCCATCCCTCTGGAAAAGAAACAGGCCCTTATATAATAAACCTGTGCAGCTTTGGTGAAGAAAACCAGCTTCTACCAAGCACGTCCTAACTGCCCAGCACTGCACTGAGCGGTCGTGTGTGTGTTACCTGTGTTACCCGCCCCCTTGAACACGGATGACGTGAGCAGGAGTGAAGTGACTTGCCCAGGTCCTGTCGCTCGTAAATCCTAGGGTGTGGACTCGAGGCCTCAGCCCTGACCACAGAGCCCTTCCTTTTTCTGCTGTAAGAAGTCCTGGTGGCATCCCGCTGACACTGAGGTGTTCCACCTCCAAAGCCCTTCCTCCGGAATTATTTAAGCGCAGTATCAGAAAACAGCATTGGCTTTGCTGTGATTACCTTGGTGGCCGTATTTCCCTGATGCAGAAGATGCTGGCTCTCGGGAGGATGGATGACCGTGTTAGACTCGCGTGACACGCTGTGGATGGCCTGCTCCGTGCAGAACACTGCTAGCTGCCAGGGGGCTGGCACTTAGGCCTGGGCACAAGCAAGTGCTTAAAGATGCCAACCCCTTGACTGGCCAGCTGAGCAGCAAGAGAACGGAACAGCAGGACGAGGAAGGAGAGCAGGGAAGGGCGTTTCAGGCGGAGGGACCAGCACGTGCGAAGGCTAGTGGAGCAACCAGAAATAACGTCACATGGCCAGGAGCCCAGCGCTCTTAAGGGAAAATGGTAGAAGATAAAGCCAGGCGTGTGTTCAGGGACCAGAGCACACAGTGAGTATTGCTCAGTTCCGTACTGAGAGGTTTACCTCTCACCTCCATCGGCGAGGATGAAAATCTGGATGGAGAAGACAAAGGTCTCCGTGCAGCTTCCCGGTGACATGGTTAACCAGAGCCCTCTTTTCTCTCATCCCGGTTGCTGAACAGCGTTCTTAAGATACTGTTTCTCTTCCTCATAAGCGTTCTCTGCTGAAGACGGGAATCTTGAAGAACTTTCAAACTTGAGGACTTCAGTCATTATTCTGGCGGCCAGTTCTAACGCTGTTGCATTGTTACCACTGACCGTGCAGATTAAGCTAACATATAGGGCTATGGATCCCAATTTGTGCCCTAAAGATTCTTGATATGCTTCATTCTAACCACTAACTAGCTGAGCACCTGCTTTGTGCCAGGCGCACTGGGATATGGAAACGAGAGAGAGTCCTCATCCTCATGGACCTCATCCTTTTGTGCGGCAGCAGAAACACATATCAGGTGTATAGAGAAATAATCTGCTATGGGGGCTGCTTTCACCACGGTAGAGAAGATTCTAGACACTGAAACGCCTGGGCTCCTGAGTAAACGTGTTCAGACAAGAACTGTCCTCACTGGGTGGTTAAGAGCAGGGGTGTCAGAATCCGAACCGGGACTTGAATCCCATTTCTGCCGCTCACAGGCTGTGTAAGTTGGGCACGTCCTGTGCTCACTCTCTGCCTTGGTTTCCCCTTTGAAGTGGAGAAGCCATTGAAGTGCTGTTAACTCAATAGGGTTCTCTGAGAGGTCCGCGTGATAACTCACATGCCATGCCAGGCACGCTGGCCATGGGATACACGCTCAGCCAGCGTCAGCGCCTGTCCCCATTCGGGGTGAACGGAGGCAGCCTTCTCATATGTGTGGTAGGATGAAGCTTTCCCAGACCCATTGGTGCCATTGCTTCGGCGTCCTGGGTTTCACGTGTGTGTGGGAGCACAGGGACCTCTGGGGAACTGAGCAAATGCTGACGCTTCTCTGACCTCTCTAGTTCCATCCGACCTCTGTTTAGAGTTAGTATGCAGTCTGATTTCATGATACCCCACGGGTTAAGGTGTCTTTCCCTCTCTTTTGAATTCAAATAAGGCACAACCAGGAGGAGCTGTTCTGTGTGTAGATGGGCGCATACATCATGAAGTCCCTGTGTTGGGGCAGCAGCTGGAATCTGCATCCTCTGTGTGACGTCTGCTAACACAGGCAGTAGTGCCCATAAGCGCTTGTTGGCATATCTTTATAAAATGCTGACGCCTGTTTTATATGCATTTTGTGTAGATACATGGTAGAGAGTACATATATAAGTGTTTTCGGAGCTTTTGGGTAATAACGGTTCATTTGTTTTTTAAACTGCTGGTAAATCTCTGATGTTCTCCATTGCAGTTTCTTTCAAGACGGCTTGAAAACGGCTGATACATTGAGACAGTACATTGAAAAACTGGCTGCTGATTTATATAATGTAAGTTCTTTATCAAAATGCATGTATTTTAACTTGTTTTGTAGACAAGTACCAGCAGATGTGAAATCTGTATTAGAAGAGTATTAAAGAAAAGAAGAGCCCCGGCTGATGTGGCTCAGTGGATTGAGCACTGGCCTGTGAACTGAAAGGTCCTGGGTTCGATTCCCAGTCAGGGCACATGCCTGGGTGGCGGGCCAGGTCCCTGGTAGGGGGCGTGCAAGAGGCAACCAATTGATGTCTCTCTTATACAACAATGTTTCTCTCCCTTTCTGCCTCCCTCCCTGCCCCTCTCTCTAAAAATAAATAAATAAATCTTTTTTTAAAAAGAAAAGAAGACCAGTTAGGTGACGTGTTAGAATAAACCTAGAGGCAGATAGACCTTCAGTTTCCCTCAGAGGCGTCCTCAGCGACAGACCATTC
This sequence comes from Furipterus horrens, assembly GCF_987537825.1. Taxonomy (NCBI): domain Eukaryota; kingdom Metazoa; phylum Chordata; class Mammalia; order Chiroptera; family Furipteridae; genus Furipterus; species Furipterus horrens. The sequence continues at coordinate 6,474,469 of NW_028327177.1, forward strand.
CAGAAGAGGTCTGGGCGCTAGGAGGGAGCGGGGGAGAGTATCACAGCTGCTTCTAGATGGCTGTGTTCAGGGTCGAGGCCCGTCACGGGCGTTTGATTACGACAGGAAAAAATTAAGTGACTGACAGTTTCTGAGTAGGCAAGTTTATGATTTTTTTTTTTTTTTTTTTTTTGGCTTGCTTGTTTTATATTTCCTCTGTTTTTTCTAATATCTTGGTTTTGTTTTTCTAAGAACAAAATCAAAAGAAAAACTTCTGAGGAAAAAAACAAAATGCATATATATATATAAATGTCAACCTTGATTCTCATAAACCACTACTTGGCAGTGAAAAATATTAAAAGTATATGTTTTATGAGTGCAACTGCATATGTTCAAATAAGGTTTTAGAGTTACAGTTAATACCGTGTGTCTTTATATAACTTTAAAAATATGTAGCTGTGTGTTTTTTCTGATTTTCTTTTAATAGCGTGGTTCTGGTGGTGACTAAGTTCCAAGTATCTGGGAAAGCAAGCATCTTTGCCCTCATGTAGTGCTCTGTGGACCCTCCCACACGCATGAGCTCCGGGATTGGGTCCGCAGAGTTCTCTCCGGGCCCATTTAGCTCATCATGGTATTGTCACTGCCACCTTTGAAAAGGTAGAAGCAAGTGACTCAATGTCATTTCTTCACTTTGTTGAAGTTGGAACTTTAGAGTTAATTATCTAGCCTAGGTGTATTATTGAATAAGAAAGCATGTTGAATTATTCACTCATTTCAAAACTCAGTGGTACCTTCCTAAGATAGGAAAGTATGCCTCTCATATCAAAAATGAGTCCATGTGAAGGATTTGGGTGCGGCAATGAACTATATTATTGACTTGTTCGATGAGTGACAGATCTGGGTGAATTACACTCTGCTCATCTATGTATAAAAAGACAAGTGACAGCAACCATTTCTTCTCTCATTAGATAAAGCAGACCCAGGACGAGGAAAAGAAACAGCTCACTGCACTCCGAGACTTAATAAAATCCTCTCTTCAGCTTGATCAGAAAGAGGTAAGTGCTCTGTGTTGCCAGCAGGGCTGGCTGCGTGGGCGAGGCTCCTGGCTGTGGCCTTGGTCTTTCCTGCTCTGTCAGACGGGGACATTGACAGCTTCCTGCCAGGGGGTTGTGGGGACAGACACAGTGTGCACCTACCACCTTGCCCAGGATAGAACCTGTGTTTTAGTTCTTTTCCCTTCTTCCAGAAAAGGGGTCCTGCTCCCCGATCTGCAGCTCCATGACTAGGCTTTTTATCCTAGTGCTGCTGATGTGCATTTCAGGGGTGTGTATTCTCAACCCGTTTAAAGAGTGGCAGTGACGGGCACACACCTGTCCTCTCTAGTTTGTCCCTCTTCGGGCAGCCGACGTCGGGGGCCTGTCTCATTTTGCCAGGGAAATAGAGAGATAGTCTGAAGCAGAATCCTATAGTAGTTTTGCTCCCCTACCTCCCACTCCCCCACCCTGGTTAGGAAAATGAGGGTGACACAGTCCTTGGATATTGAGTGGGAATCCGCGCAGCGTGGCAGCTGGTAGATGACTGATCCTTCATTATGCATCTCACTCACTCACTTGTTGGTCAGACACTGAACTAGTGCCTCCCACGTGCCCGCCCCTGGCAGAAGGGAGAGAGGGCCGGCCACGTGAATGAGCAGCCGTACTGAAAGTGGCGCGGGTGCGTAAGAGACTCTCGGGCGAGGAGACCAAAAAGGCTCAAGTGCAAGGCTGCCTGGCATGTTCAGCCGGTGACAGTTTGGGTGAGGCGGGTGGGGGTGTGAGACGCAGCTTCAGGGGCAAAAGCTCCGGCCTGATCAGGGATAAAACTCAGCGTGCGCCTTGGATGCGCTCCGGAGGGCATGGACTTCGGGCTCGGGGTGAATTAAATGGCGAGCACCATTTGTTACAAGGGAGAGGTGAAATAATGCCTGTTTAGTCCATGAAATTATTATGCATTGAATTAAAGTGTAATATCTGAATCCCATGTTTACATTTTTTACATTTTTAATTCCTCATGATATTATCTCACCATGGCGAACTATTTATAAATTTCTGACGTTTTTTTTGAAAGGGGTTCATGAGTCCACATAAAACCAGGCGCACCGAACAAAACAAAGCACAGCCCCTCACGTGTGGGAGGCTGCCCCGGGGACACTGATCCTTTACAGCAACCCTGAAGGTTCTTTACTGGGTGACTGTAGCCTTCTCTTCCGCTGCTTCCAGTTCTGCATACATGTTGGCTTTTGTGAAGTGAGAGAGGTCTATAGGCCTTGAACCCTGGGCCTCCAACCTGTGGACAGAGATGTCAGTGGCCAGGTTGGTGCATGTGCCAAGGAGCCTGGGCTGGCATCTGCATCGGCCTCGGGGGTCTGTTTGAGGGTGCTTCTCACTGGCATGCCAGTCCTGGAAGTGGGGTCCTTGAATGATAGCTCAGCGTAAGAGCAATAGAAAGATCCAAATTGTGGGGAGAAGAGGTAGATCTGTGTCTGGGGAGAAGTTCGCAAGGTTTCGTACTGACTGGTATGTACTTAACCACTTCCTACCTTTGTTCGGTCACACAGGATTACTTCCTTCCTGTATATGGAAGTTTTCTTGGGAAAAAAGAAACTAATATAGTCCCTTTGTTTTGCACAGAGACCGACGTATTCTGCTCATGCTAGCTAAAAGAAAGTTACATGTAAGACAAAGGAGTATGTACATGCAGAAGTGCACATGGCTTGATTGATTTTAACTTCATGCCAAATTAGTAAATGATGAGTTTTCATTAGCACCATGTCCAGAGTCTTTTACAAGTCTAATTGCTCTTCCCCAGCTTGCCTAGTCCATTCTCGTGCTGTTTATCATCTCTCCTTGCAATATATGTTGAGAACGTAATGGTTTTTAATGACTTCCATTAAATATAACAGGGGATTCTTGGCCAGAGATGTCTCGCCGTAGTGCTAGAACTCCAGAAGAGTATAAAGTCTTGTCAGAATGACCCGGGAAAGTAAGGAACCCACGCTGTCATAAAACAGCCTCACTCACCCCCACCAACCAGGCTCTGACTTGACTGCCTTAAAGAAAGTGTCAAGAATTTGAGCTGTAAATTGGACGCCCAGATTTTTGGTAGACTGATTTTTTTTTTTTTTCCTCACGAGAATAAAGCTATTTATTTGTGACAGATATTCTATGAAATTAATTATCTTAAGCTCTTATAATAGCCTAACCTTCCCGAAACTTTTTGCTACATAACTGTTCTTTGGTTTGAAAATATTTTATTTTTAAGATTGTGTCCATAAATCATTCCAAAGACACCAGCTTTACGTCTGAGTTTCTGTCAGCAGCCCGTTTGATCTGCAGTTTCTTGGAGAGATTCTGCGTTTTGCTCACCTCTGCCTTCGTGGCATCTGGCACGGTGCTGGGCACACAGAAGCTACCCAGTAAATATTTAGTAAATTGACACAGAAGGATGCCTTTGCTCGCGCCATTCACACCTTACATTAGAGATTCGAAGCTTCTCTAATAGAGGTTTAGCTTTAGATTGGGTGCCAGAAGCATTTATAACCCCATTAAATCAGTGAGTGTGTAATCTCTTGCCATTTTAAAAGGTTTGAGATTTTTCTCCTTAATAATGCATTATAAGGTTTTCTAATAAGAAAGTCAGGTAATCTGTGCTGCTAATAGAGAATAGGAAATTGAACTAAAAAATAATACCATAGTTTCATTCTACAGTTTATAATAATTCTTGGCTCACATCATGGAATTTCCCAAGGTTTTAAATTCATTGTTTAAGTTTAGTTTTGTGTTATTTTCCCTGAAAGATGTTCCCATTTGCATTTCTCTTTCCTGGATACATGTTTTTTATTACTTGGCAAAGGATTCAGAACCTATTTCATTCCCTCAGTTTTGTTTTGTTTTTAATTATTTTAGCATTAACAGTTCTCTAAAATTTACCTTCTCAGAAACAAAAACCTTTTCGTTTATCTGGAGTGCCCTGCTAAGTGAGCTCAATGACCGTTTTTCTTAAAGTGCAGAAACAGCAATTCGTATGACTTTCTTATACCATAACATTCATTAATTTAGGATCGTTGATGCTCAACTTCTGAAATACATTCCTTCCTCCCTCCTCAGTTTAATGGAATAGTCTTCTGAGGTCACGGCCTGGAGTTCAGCCACTTTCTTTACCTTTTTTAAAAGCATCGTTGTCCGATGTAAAGCAAGGCCCGTTCAATGATCTGTTTGGTATTTAGAATTTAGAGATTATTTAGGCTCGTAATAAATATATGTAAAGGATGTCTTACTGGTACATTGACAGGTTGTAATAGCTTTCCTAAGTTATCAGCATCTGAATTATTGTTAAATATATAGGTACTTTCACTTTCAAAACACAGGATTCATTTTAAAGGCCAGCAAGTGCACCAAGGTTAGAGAGGCATAATTTTAAAGCATCCCACGGACCAGTAATGACCCAGGCCGTTGAAGAGAAGTTCAATTCAATGAAAAGGGTTCTGACAAAGACAGGCCTTCTTTTAATGAACATTGATATCTAAGGAGCATTTAGATTTTGTCTTGAATGTTTTGGGGGGAGAGCTGTGGCGAAGGTCCCCGAGTCTAAGCCCGTAGCTGAGCAATATTGACGCGGTTTCCTGTGGTTCAGGCAGACAACTCCGCGGACTTCAGCGTCTGGCCTGGTGTTTGGTCCCGCCCCTCAGCTCTCTCCAGCCCCACCCAACTCTCTGTCCTCATTGTTCTTTGTCAGTTTCATGGACACATGGCTGCCTCCTTCAGAAAAGCCACGTGTGCCCCTGCTGTTGTTACCAGGACTGTCCCTAGGGACACTGGTGGAGGACGGCCGCTCTCCGCCCACCTGTTGCTCAGTCACACTCCCCCCAGAGCAAGGGAGCACCTACCAGGGAGGAAGCACAAGCCAGTTAGTGCAGCGTTCAAGGCCCCGGGCCTGGGTGTGTCTCAGCTGGAGGGCATGTGGCCGGTTAGAGGCAGAGAAATGACTCAGGATAAGAGCATGACTGGAGCCTGTGACCTGTTGAGCATAGACTCAGCAGCCTGGAAAGGTGCATCAGCTCCTGACATGTGTGGCTTCCTTTAGATTTTCTAGGTCATTCACTGTGGATCCCACTGAGGGGTTGATTCCCTGTGCACGCACTTGGGGGTTTGTCCACCATAGTGTCGGGGTGAAATGTGTACGCATGCTCCTCCTTTTAGCCTTTTCTTCTGTTCTCACTCAAATGACCTGAAATAAAACTTAATTAATATCAGCTATTTTATTTTGCCAAAGTTGATCATGGTTCTAAAGACGTGTGTTCTAGTACTCGCTTTACGATGCTGTTTTCTCTGTGTTATAAAAAGTGCTTCAATAATGAGCAATAAGACTGTCAATGAAATTAACTATATTTTCAAATGTTCTGCCTCTTTTTCTCTGTTGCTTTTGCCCTTCCTGATCGAAGTCTAGGAGAGTAAGTCATTACTTTTTCTGAGAATGTGTTGTCCTCTTTCTGTGTCTATGCCCCACGTCCTCACTGCACCGTTCCACGCGATTCGGTTACCTCCTGCGTTTCCACAGGAGCGAATGTTGTCGGGTCGGGCAGTCTTCACAGACAGTGGGGGCTTCGGTGCTCACGCTCAGAGAGGCTCGTCGGCCTCTGTGTGGTGCTGCTGATCCTTGTCACCCTCTTCCTTACACTTGTCACTGCAATAGAATCACCCTTTTGAATTCCAAGCACGGTTATAGGTACATTCTGCGGAGCACTTAGTGAGTTACAGAACACGAATTTTACAGCGGTTCTTACTACCTCACTCGGAAGGTGCACTTTTTATTGTGGGGGTCTCAGCAGCGCATGTGAAGGTCAAAGGTGATACCTCAGTGGTGAGCACTTATTTTCCGGCTGCATGAGCTTTGCTTGGCAGCCCTCCCTGTGCTTGCCAGTGCGGACGGGTTTAGAAGTAGAATAGTCTCCCCTGCCGTGTTTGAAGTAGAGCTGGGTTCTGAACTAGACATAGGAGCCCTGGACCCCAAGCCCCAGCTCTGCCTTGAACTTGCTTGCCACTCTGGCAAGTGTTTACCTGCCCAGCGCACTCCTCTGAAGTAAAGGCAGGGACCAGATCGCTCTTCAAGTCCCGTAATTCTTAGCCCCAGACTGATGGGCCCCAGCTCAGTGGCAGAACAGTCAGGAATGTGAGCAGCGTCTACAGCATGTGTCTAATCTGTGCTTCGTCTGTCCTAGGATTCTCAGAGCCGCCAGGCGGGATACAGCATGCATCAGCTCCAGGGCAACAAGGAATACGGCAGCGAGAAGAAGGGGTACCTGCTGAAGAAAAGTGACGGGTACGTCCAGGCCCGGCCTCATGTCCCTCCATGGCACCTGTGACTTGTGACTTCAATGTTAGGAAGGCAGGAACCAGGCAGACCATGAAGCAAGCGGGTGGCTTTACTGAGTCCTTGCTCACCCGCCTCTGCTTTTATTCATTGCCGTTTCCTCTGCCTAGGAAGCCCACCTGGCCCCCCGGACCCTAACCTTGGGATTCAACCTTGACTCCTCTCTTCTCTCTCACATCACAGCCAACTTAACAGCAGCCCCTGCCATCTCTAACAAGAAATAATACATTTCTTGCCATCTCTGCTGTCCTGCTCTGAGCTAAGCCACCTGTGTCTGTCCTGGGCTACCTTAGTAGCCTCCTACCTGGCCTCTCTGGGTCCATCACTCACTCACCTGTCCCCTTCTCTAGTTCGTCTCTACACAGCACTCAAGAGTAGCCTCTGAAAAACGTAAAGCACAGCAGGTCACTCCGGCCGCGGAACGCTCTGCAGCTTCCCATCGCATGGAGGCTGCCGCCCCTGCCTTCCTCTCCGGTGTCGTCCCGTGTCGTTCACACCTCTCGGCCTGCCCCCTGGCCCCCTTCCCGTTGCTTGAACCAGTGGTCCTGCTTCACAATAAGTGCATGAGTAGAATTCACTGACTCACTCGATTATTCACTTGAATAATTGTCCTTTCTGTAAAGAAGCTTTGTTTCCCGATGGCTTGTGGATATGTGCTCCTTGACTTGATCTAAGCGGCATCCATTTTTGTTGTTGCTGTAGTTGTTCTGTTTTTGTGTGTTTGTTAAACATGCAGCTGTTTCTCCTATACATTTCTGGGATCGCTGTCTGCTCTGCTCATCATTGTACTTTGCATTCAGCAAACCCCTTCCGGGCGTCCCGCTCCCCGTCAGGCACTGTCGCAGGCACCAGAGTGACCTGTGGACCACAAGGAAGTCCTCGCCCTGTCAGAGCTTCCATTCTCGGGGAGGCAGGCAGTGAAGAGGGAGTGGGTGGGAGACGCATGGAGGGAGACTGTGGTAGAAGGCACTGTCCAGGAAGATAAAGCAAGCCAGGCATACGGGGCAGGGGCGGTTCTTGCTGTCACAGAGAGCGGCCGGGGAAGACGTCAGCAAGGTGATGTTGGAGCAGAGAGCTGGAGGAGGGAAGGAACGATCTGAACAGAGATCCAGGGGGGAAGGGACCAGCCTTGTGAGCAGTGTGTTCAATTTACGTGTGATACTTCAGGTCAGAGTGTTGTTGCCCTCTGTGAAGGCTTTGGAGCAAACGAGGCTTCTAACAGTTCTATGTTCAAGAAGTCTGTATTATCTGTGTTTAGAGTTCGATTTCAGTTCATGTCGTGGCAGGTTTGTTACAGGACTAACTTAAGAAGGAAAAGGAACCACAAGGTGATGCTGTTTTTAATGCCTGGGAGGAAGCTACAATGGTCTCCTCTAATGGTGTTTGTTTCCATGGCAACAGAAGGCCTGTGCAGCCTCCTAGCCTGGAGGATGCTGTTCCCCAGCCATTTCTATTGACCTGCCGCCCCTGGGCCCGTCTGCTACACGTGGTCCCTCCCCTGTACCTGGAGCTCTTCCGAGCGGAAATTAGGGCTCTTCGGCTTTTTGGATCTCTCATGTGTCACCCTTTCCACTCTTCATTTCCATCTTGTCTGCATCATCAACTCAGAATTCTCGAAGTGTAAGAGTCGCAGATACGGTGTAAAGCTTTCTCGGCACCACCCCTAATCCACGTCTGAGGCTCCTGCCCAGAGCGGGGTCTTGTCGGCATGGTGTGCTTCTCTCAGGGCCTCGTCTGTACATGTGTACACATGTGTGTTTACCCGCAGAAACTTTAGAGTGCTATTGGATATGTCTGAATTCTTTTTATCAACAATACTTAATTATCTTAAAACAACTAGCTTTTTCCAATCAACAATACGCTTTAGAACTCCGTACAGTAGGTCTGTCTACTCGTATATACTTCCTTCTTTTCAACTCCGGCGGAGTACATGTAGCATGAATGGAACCGTGGAACAGTCATGCGCGTGTTCCTTCGGCTGTCAGATGCCCACTGTTCCTGCTGTCCCGCTTTCCCTGTCAAACCCGTGCTGCAGCGAGCGTCCCCGTACCTGCCTTCTCCTGAACTACCGTCCACCCGCAGGCGGGGTTGTGGGGCTTGGGGTGGTTGTGTTCTGTACTGGTGATGTGCAGGCGTGCGTGATTGCGCACCCCACAACCGGCCCAACACTGAGCCCGCCTATGTTCGACTTGCTCCGCAGGATCCGCAAGGTGTGGCAGAGGAGGAAGTGTGCCGTCAAGAGTGGGATGCTGACCATCTCGCACGCCACAGTAAGTACGCCTGCACCCACGCGCCGCGCCCCGCCCCGCCCTGCCCCCCCCCCCCCCCCCCCCCGCGGCCACATGGACTGGCAGCTAGCCAACATGGCTGCAACCGGCACCGGAGTGCTCCCCACGTGTGTTTGCATGTAGAGTCGGTCCAATACTTTCAGGTGTTCCTTTGCAAAAGAAATTGGTCTTTCCTGGTCCTGTGGTGTCTGTCCTGCTTCGTTCTCTTGCTCCACCAGAACTTTTATCTTTTGTTCTCTCAAACCAAGTCAGGTGTGCTTTCATTTAATAATCTCTTTGGGGAAATAGTATTGGTGGTTGTGAAAACCTGGTTTTCTGAATTATAAAGATGGCATGTTCTTGGCATGAAAAAAGTAATGTAGGAAGTGAAACAATGCATGTAAATATGTCTTTTTTTAATGTTACTATTTACTTAAATTACTCAGAAAGCCCATCATGTATGTTAAAGGGTATATAAATAAAACAGTGAATAATAAAATTGCCTCAGTTATCACTACCCTTTTTAATAGAAACTAGAAAATAGCTAAGCTATTAACACTAATGTTCTGTTTACCTTCAGATTATTAGTGTAAATACACACACATTACATACCGGTAGTTGATGTCTGTCATCTGTCTAGAAATTTTACTTTTTGTTTTGTATCACTCATTTCCAGCTAAAAGTCCCGTCTTGACAAAATCCATGTACGTGTCAGAAAAGGTTCAGTCTTGCTTTGTAGTCAAAGACATGCGCAGTAAAACCAGGAATCACAATTTTGCCCTTTGAAACTAGCAAGAAATTATTTTTTATTATTAAAAGCTGTAATGGAAAATGTACCAAGCGGGAATGGAAGTGGCAAAGCACGCCGAGTCTTCACGAAGGTACGCGCGGGTTGACCAGCAGGCCCGTGTGGAGAAGAGGCTCGCGGGCCGGGCTCAGCAGCCCGTGCCGGGCGGTGTCCTCCAGCGGCGAGCGGCAGCTCACGGCCAACAGGGTAGTAGAAGTGAGCCGTGGGCGCTCATTACGGTGGCCGTTTCTCATTATTCATAGTCGTGTCTAGATTGTCCTCTGTTGAGGAGGAAAGTACCACTTATGAAGCGCTTCCTCGTGTGAAACACATAAAATTTATTTCACTGAATCCTCCGAAACCTTCATTTTACAGATGAAGAAACTAAGGCACAGGAAGCACCGTCACTCGGCTAATAGCTGGCTTCGGTCAGTGTGACATGAGTCCGTGTGCCCCTTCCGTCCAGCCTCCCATCCCGCAGAACCCCGTCATCTTAGCGAACCGGACACGCCCCGTGTTTCAGATGCGGGGCCTGGGGCTCAGAGCAGTTCACTTCCCGGGGTTACCCAGCTAGCCAATGGCACAGCTGGGAGCCTGGGACAGGCCAGGACTCTCTTCTTAGACGCTCCCATGCACCCCAAGACATTAACTCCCCCTTACCCACAACCCCAGTTCCCCCCAAGCCTGGGGTCCCAGGTTGGGCCATCCTAGTTCAGAGTTCACCAGGAACCAGAAGGGCCCAGAAGTCAGTGTTGGGGGGAGGCACGTGCCTAATGGCTTGAAGCATGATCAGTATGACTGCCAAGAGGGGAGTCATTGATGAGGACAGGACAGGCAGCCCTGCCTTTCGTGGTGAAAAGCTCAGGGTGGCCTCCCCTGGGTCAGAGGTCCTTGGGGAGCTACACGGCTGACCTGTCACTGGGAGAGTTCAGGAGGCACCCAGGCGATCTGCAGACCTCAGAGCCTGCCACAGGGGGACCGGCCGGTGCTCGTCGGGTAAACGATGTCGGGAGAGAGGTCTCGGCTGCCGCTCTGTGGGGTGTGGTTGTGCCTGGTGTCCCGACAGCTCCCCTGAACCGGACACGTGCCTGCCACTGTCTGATGCCGTTAGCTGAGTGGCACTGAGCGGTGGGGCCCCAACTGGGTCTCTATGGCGTGCGAGCAGAAATGTGCGGCTTCTGTACCCCCCGGCGGCGGCGGCAGGCCACACTGAAGGGAAAGTTCCTGACCCTCTGGCTTCGTACAGATGGGGGCTGCCGTCAGAGTTCGCTGCGTGCGCCCTGACTCTCCTCCCTTGCCGTCCCTTGGATTCGTCTGGCTACGACCGTCCTCAGTAAGCGTCTTGCCAAGGTACACGTGTCCTTACCGTGTTCCATGGACCTGCCTCTGTTAAGAACCTGCTGGAAGGCAGCACAGTGCTTTGGGAGGTCAGAGCTGACGAGAAGCAGTGACGCCGCTGGCTAGTAGTTACATGACTTGGCCAATTTGTTCTAAAAGAAAAGTTCTCTTTCATACTCCCCTTTTCTTTCCCGCCGACCACAGTGCTGTGGCCAGGCCAGCTGCTCCCCTGCGTTCTTGAGGCTAATCAACAGCAGACAGGACATCAGCCGCGCTGTTCCGTGGCTGTGGGAAGGGCCCGCGGCGCCTGTCACCTGAGTCTGCATCCGCACTTTGCCATTCTCTGCATAGCCATGGAAAGGGGGTGATAAGGGTGAGGTGAGCTCACCCCCTGGGTGTGGGCGCCCCGTTCATAGCGGTTACCGCTGTCGTGTTCCTCGCTGGCTGTCACTGGCAATACTGAAATCAAGGGACAGGCAGTTCACCTGCTACGAACATCGGAAATTGGGGGTCCACCTTCAGCAACTCGGGAAGATGGGTGCCCCCACCTAACTGCTGACTCCCTCCCGGTGACGTCTGTTTCTCTCTCTTCCTCTTGGTTGGCTTCAGGCCACACTTCTTTGCTGCCGGTGACACCGCTTGTCGTCACATTCCTGCCCAGAGGAAAGATCTCTGGCTAGTGGTAGCTGGCTTTTCCTGACTTTGCAAACACCACGGATCCCCTAGAATTGGAAAATTAACACCAGCAGTTTCCTGGGAAAACATGTGGAACTCGGTGATCTTTGGAAAAGTCGATCAAAGGCGCTTTGTTGTCAGAAAATGTGGGGCCTTTGTTTCGGACCCCTTAACACCTGAGAGTTCTCCTGCTTGAAGCAAGTTATGATCACAGAAGCTCAGGAGAGGGCTGAGTGTGGTCCGGACAAACTAGGAGGCCTGGTGGGCTGGCTTGACCGCCCACGTGACCTGCCCCAGACGCCATGCTTCTCCCCAGCTCACCCTTCCAGCAGGAAGCCCCTCTGTGTGCACCTGCAAGGTCTGCAGCCGTCCTGGAGGATCTCACCTGCAGACTCGCTGTTCTCCCTGGATCTGTTCCAAGGCGTAACTTTTTAAATTTACTGCTCGAAGTAATGCATCACTGGGAACCAGATTCAATGAGAATATCTGCATTTGCTATTACGATAACGTCGATCGCAGCTCCCGTCTGTGGACCATCTAGTATATTCCAAGAGCAGCAGACAGTGTTTTCATCGCCAAGGACCAGTCCTAAGAAAGCTCTGGCAGACGCTGTGTCCGCCTCAAAGCTGGAGGGTAAGACAGAGCCCTCTTCCGGGTCCTCCTGTCTGCCCGGCACTCCTGTGGCATCTGTGTCTTTCCAGGGGCCCGGGCTCTCTCTGCTGCCCATCGCCCCGCACACTGTCCGAGGCCCGCGTGACCCTCCTGTCAGACAGGACCTGGTGTTCTTCCTGGCCCGCGTGACTTAGCGGGTCACCCTCCCGGAGGCGGTGCCATGTGACAAGGAATACTGCGTTAATCCAGCGGGAAGGTAATAGCGGTAGAATATAGGTATCAGCTGGGTGGACACCATCAGAGGAAGCACGTGGGAAATGATTGGTAACCATAGAAACAGCAGCGCTGACCCTTACTGAGCACGCGCTGCCTGCGAGGTGCTCTGCACGTGTTTTCCTGCTCTTGTAGCATCCCCGCGAGGCAGTTGCTGTACCCTCCGTTTTCACAGGAAGAACTGAAAGGCACACCACCACCAGGGGCCAGGGCCAGATTCAAACCCCCGAGGCTGAGTTCCAGCGGCGCTGCCTCCACAGGACGTAGGGGGGCCAGGCACGGGTCTCGGTGACCTTAGTTCATTAGTGCAGCGGCATCGTCGTCCTTTGTGATGAGAAGGCTTGGCGCTCGTGGGGGCTAAGGTGCCCGTTCGTGGCGCTGGTAGTGGGCGATGGGGCCTAGACTCAACCCAGCTCCGGTTGCGTCCAAAGTTAAGTGTTTTTCTCCATTCTACCACGTACCCTATAGTGGGGGTGCATCACCTCTGTAGAGTAACAGAACAGCGCGCTGCTCCAGGCACACCTCCGTTCCCAAGCTGTGAATGCGTGGAGCCAGGTGTTTGTGCCAGGCTCTCGGTTCTGCCTCAGAGCCCAGCCAGCTTCGCCCCCTTGATTTCTCCTTCTGGCAAGTTCTCTGGAACCCCCGGGGTGCCACGGTGCAGATGCTGCCTGGGGTTTCAGGAACTGCCGCATAATCTCTCCTGCCTCCATGCAGAGCAGAGAGTAGCGGGAACTCCTGCGGGGAACTTGCCCTAGTTGAAGGAGGGAGCATGAAAATGTAAGGAGGTGAGAGATGAAAGCCCTGGGGAGGGCTGAGGGGGGCACACTTGGCCTTGGGGGCCGGGCACAGTACGGGTCATTCTGTGGCTTCCCATGTGGCTCTGCCCTTGTAGCAGAAATGTGAGCGAAAACCTCGTTGATCTAGAGCTCCCAGGTTCAGAAAGTGTGCCCACTTAGTTACAGGCTAAGAAAATTCTGATTTTACACACTGGGAGGTGTAGAACAAAGGGCCTGCCGTCCGACACCAGTCTGTTTTCACGTGCTCCCTGCCCCACCCTCCCCCAGTATAGGAAAGTTATGGATTGCTTAAAAGGTTACTTAACCTTCTTGTGCTCGGGCGTCCTCGTCTGTCACGTGGCGGTAGTAGGAGGGGCACTTCCTGGTAGGGTGGCTGTGAGGCTCTCACACGTGAATGTGTGTAAGACGCTCCGAACCGCGCCTCGTACGAGTGCCGTGCGCTCATCAGGCCGGTGATGCTGCCCGCGTTTAATTGCCGCTCGTACGTTAGGGTCGTAGAAACCTGTGCTGAATTATTGCCTCGACTCACTGCCCGTTTTGTTGATAAAATGTCATGAGACGACATTTTTTAGAAAACCTAGTCTGTAGCTCAGATGTTTTATCATCCAATGAACGCATTTCTTAACAGTTATTCTAGGACAGTGTTCTGTTTATAAGTTCTGGTCGGATAACGAGACACGGAATAAAGTGGTTAGTACAGTTAAATAGGAAACGTCAGCTTAGAAGGTCTCCCTGTAGGGCCCAGACTGTGTACCAACGCGTGGGAGGCGCTCAGTACACATTCGTAGACATGGCCGAATGGAGGAACAGCCGGCCCATTGCTCAGCCGCAGTAACAGCATCGCCCCCACGCCCCGTCAGGAGCCCCGTGTGCTCCTTTTCTTTTTATATTGCAGCTTTGTTTCATGTTGATCCTCAAGAGTAAACTGACAGGCGCCCACTGGCTCTCATTCCTGTGACTAAAATGGGAGGTTCTGGGGGATTCGGAGTCTTTCCCCCTCGGGGGAGTTACTGTGATAGGCGCTCATCAGCCCCAGAGCTCTCTTTGTGGCCACGAGGTAACGGCTTTGGAACTTGGAACGTGTCAAGAACAGGTGGAATTTCTCAGCAGAAGTATTAACTGATCGCAAGGAAAATAAGGGAACTGGCCACTCAAGGGCGGGAAGAATCAGAAAGGGAAGGAAAAAGGGTTTTTTTACTTACTCTGCAAATGTCCCAACAGCTTACCCTTTCAGGGAAATAGCATTAAAACATGGGAGAAGCTCTGGGAAGAAACTGGTTCAAATCTCAGCATTGCGTTTGACTTTCTGTAAAACGGAAGTCAGTTTGCTTTCGCCTTCCTGCCCTTCGGTTTCCTCAGCTGACAAGTGCGTACAGGAACAGCACCTAGCTCACAGGGTTCTTACAAGGATTAAGTAAAAAAATTTCATGTAAAGTACGGAGCTGCCCGAGATACACCGGTATGCTCGCTACAAGCCGGTGCTTGCGGTAACGTCCTAACGTTTTGGAGCTAAGTTCTCTGTGCAGCGGCAGCTCTTCAGCACGCACCTCACTTCTTGTAGCAGGTTATTGCGGTTATTGATTGCTTGCCAGACATGCATGTCCCTTGCGGGCGTAGCAGGCGTCGAAATACATATTTGTTCAGGGAAAGGGAGTGACCGTAATCCGTGCGGCTCCATTACTAAGCACGAGCAGAGGAAGTGAAGAGCTGTATTATTTTATTTTGACTTGTTTCCACAAAGCAAGCACAGCCCGGCGGGGTCCTGCTTACTTCCCAAATAATTAAGGATGTTCACTTCTTGTGGGTGAAACTGAGCGACTCAGCAGGAGGGTGGGGGGAACTCATTGCTTTTCTGGGGACCCATTCCAGGAGCAGCTGTTTTCTGCGAACAGGACCTTGCTGGCGCTAACAGCTTCACACCCGCAGCGAAAACACGCCGCAGCGGGGCGCGCCGAGCTGTCGCAGGACAAATGTGTGGGCTTTGTTTTCTCTCAGGAGACGCAGAGGCATTCATCACAGCTGACGCATCCTGTTGCCACATGCGCGTCTCCTTGCATCTCGGACGGCTTCCCAAGCCGAACAGCGTTTTCTGCTGGGGGTGGCAGGACGTCAAGTTGGAGGGATAATATCTTCATCACTTCTGTTCATGGAACGTGTCCAGCGCTTCCCTGCTGGAAGCATTTCCAAAGACCAAAGGCTTGAGACTAGGTCTGCCATGTGTGTGCATGCGTGTGTGTGTGTGCACACACGCGCGCGTGTGTAAAATGGAAACATCTGTATACGTTGTTAATTGGAAAAAAAAAGCGATTTGCCAAACAGTACATACAAGGGGAACCAGCCCATGTTTTTGTTGGTTTTTTTGTTGTTGTTTCTTTTTACAGATATGTTTTAAGAGACTTTGGTTTTTTTCACACATTTGTTAAAATCAAGGGGCTGTCTCTGGGTCTAAAAGTGGGATTGACAAGTAATGTTCAGTTTCTCTTGTGCACTCGGTCTCCCTCTGTCTCTTCAGTAAATATGCTTTATTTTAATGAAAACTACGACTGTAAAAGTGCAGGCCTCAGAGTGTGAGGGAACAGAGCCCCCCAAAATCTTCCCTTCTGAAAGGTGTCGTCACTGCATGTGGGGTGGAAGCACCTGCAGCCTCTGGATGGCTTCAGCAGCAGGGCCCGTGGGGACCGTGCACCCCACCCTCTGCGCGCCCCTCCGGTGCCTGGACTGGGTGGTCCACGTGCTCCGTAGAGGTTCCTTCTGGAGTAATTTATGACAGGTCTCCCTTTTGGGCTGTATCTCGAGTCCCCAGTCCCCGGCCCCCGGCCCCACGACCATGGCTTTCATTTAGGCCCTCGTGATGGCACATGAGCCTCTCTCTGGGCCCCTCGGCCAGCCGCCTTCTGAATGCCAGTCTGAGGGACGCGTGGTGATCGGCTCCCTGCAGTAGCTGCTGGGGCTCCCGATGGCAGGATGTGAATTCCTCAGGGCCGCGTGCAGTGCCCTCCCTGCGTCCCCATCAGCATCGCCTCCTGCCCTTGTCCCTTCCACTCCCAGGTGCCGGCACCTGCTCCTCCCTCCTCCCGCTCGTCCGCCTTGTTCGTCTCTCTCCCCAAGTCCTCGCTGCGGGCTGAGGCTGCCGATGGGGCCTGTCCAGGGCCTCAGTGCCCTTCCGGGCTCAGGCGCCAGGCACGTCCCAGGTCTGTGGCTAGGGCTGTGCCTCACGGCTGCTTGCTGGCATGGACCACGTGTCTTTTGTACATGCGTAGGGAGTGTAGTGGCTTAATAGCAATCTTAAGTGAATAAGTGCGTAGGGATTTCAAATAGCCTTCTGCAATTCCTCCTTTCATCAGTTAGGAAAGTAAGTGATTGAGAGGGGGTCACGTTGCCCGAGAAGACATTAAAATAGAAGTTACTCTTCGGCACCTTTGCCCTCTCTTCCTCACCCTTCCTCTTCTCAGGGGAGACGTTCCCCGGTGCCAGGGACATCGAGCGGCTGTCTCCAGGCCTGCTCTGCATGGTGGGCACGGGGCAGGTGCTGGGCTTCGGTCCCCTCGGACCTGGTTGGGCTCGGGCCCTGCCGTCTCGTTCCTGGAAGGTTGTGGCAACGTTAGTGAACCTCTCTGTGCCCCCAGCTCCTCATCTGAGTTAGCGAAAGAACCTAAAAATGATTCCCTCACAGTTAGTATATGTTAAGTCACCTGGAACGCGTTCATCCATTTGATAAATATTTACTGAGCGCCTGCCGGACGCTGGGAAGGTTTTAGGGCACAAAACCGAAATGTGTGTTTATCGTGGGAAGAAAGACAAGAAGCAGATGAGGAGGAGTAAGAGCCAGGAAGGCCCTGTAACAGGGCGGGAGGGGCGGGGGGCCGGGCAGGGAGCCCCTCTGAGGACCTGTGGGCTGGGAGCCCCCTGGGGGGAGGGAGCAGGGCAGGCCCAGTATGTGAGCCCAGGAGGGAGGGAGCCCAGCGCCCCTCCCTGGAGACCCAGCAGGGGGAGCGGCAGGTAAAGTGGCCTGAGCTGAAGTTGGGGGAGCCTGGAGGTCGGGGTGCAGACAGGTTGTTTTTACTTTCCGTGCGGTATGACTCCTCCATCCACAGGAAGGGCTCAATAAATGCACGTTCCTTATTCTTTTCCTTTTTCCTTCCCAGCAGTTAAACAATATGAAAGCGTTTTCTAAACTGTTCCACGGTGAGGTAGCCTGGGCGAGCCATTCAGCCTCACTTTGTTCTGAGTCTGCTGAGCCGCCAGGAAAGAATATACCTTCTTTAATCAATATACCTATACATTAGTACTAGATGTCGAGAAAGACTTTGGAATTTTGGAAGGTGGCACAAATCTGGAATTACCATTATCACCGCAGTGATTCCTGAGACCTCTGGTTCCTTGGTCGGGAACGCGAGTGGAGCATCCACGCCACTTTTCCTGTTCCTGGCTCAGCGCCGCCCACGTCAGCGGGCTGGATACTCACAAACTCTGTTTTTGGCTCCTCAAAGCCACGTTCGGGTTGGTAGGTCATTTGTCGATGTCTCCCTGGCATTTGGGGGAGAAACAAGCACTATGGTTAGGCAAGATATGTGCCCACATCCAGGGCGGTTCATGTTGACCTGGCAAAGTCGTTCCGGTGGGCTTGACAGACTTCCCAGGGAACCCATATCATCCGTCATCGTCACCGAAGGTGTGCATCAGCCATGAAATGACTTAAACATATAAAATCTTTATCCTCAGAAGCTTTCTGGTAATACTCTCTGAAGTAGTCCGTGCTCGGAGGTGAGTGGCGCTGCTTAATTTTCCCGGGTGAGTTCATGCTCAACTTGAGAAATTTTCCCTTTTTTAAAATTTCCTTTCTGTCTTGTACTGTGCTGGCTGTAGCTGTTGGGAAGGTTGTGCAGAAACACTGGCGCAGTGTAGACTTGGCGCAACAAAAAATCGTCTGGTTAGGCCTCTGCCGCATTCAAAAGCGAACGGGGTCTAAAAAAGTCTTAAGTTTTTCAGAGAGGTTTCTCTACTTAGGTTAAGAAACTTGAAACCTCTTATTACATGTAATCAACTTAAGCTTGGGAAGTTCTTTCTTCTATCCGGCTCAAATCTTCTTCTGCAATTTGCGTGTCTTTCTTCTTGGTCTGTGCAGATGGGAAACAGCTGCCCAGCCTTCCCCCAGAAGAACCTGTGTGAGCTCGAAGATGGCTATTAACTCCCTCCCTCCCCGTCTCCTCTCCGGACTAAGTAGTGCCTTTAACCCACCTTCAAAGGTCCTGTTTCCCTGTCCTTTAATCATCTCTCAATCTTCCCTAAGCCCCCTTACATCCTTCTGGAACTTGTGGATGCCAAACTGGAACATGGCATTCTACGGAGAGTCCGTTAGCTGGGATTGCTACCTTTTCAGGTGGTCAGAGGCCATTGTCATTCATGTGGGAAATCCAGGGACTTGGTCAACACCCAAAAAGATAAGCTGCGCAGCTGACAGTCCCTCTTACAGTGGACGGGACCTGGGTTTGTGGCACGGCCGCTGGTTCGCAGTCTGAGGCTCCGGCAACCCAGACTCCAGGTCTTTTGTAAGAAAAACACACCATCCCGCCACCCTGTTCTGGATCCGGCAACCAGCACATTTCTTCTTAGGCAAACTCTCCTGTACAGGACTCTGCTTCTGCTCTCCGTGTCTAAGTCAAGGGCACGGGTAACAAACATGAAATGCCTTGGGTCTCTCACGTCCTCCCCCCAGATAGCTTGCTTTGGAACAGGTAGGTGCAGGACAGGGGGCTTGTTTTCTGTGGCTAATCTCATTGAAACCCCAGAGGGGGACCCTGCCAACTGTCTGGAGAGCACAGGAAGGCAGACAGAAATTGTTTGCTGCTCATTATTGAGAATGGAAAGTGCAGCGTGTCATTGAAGTCGGCTTGACCACACATCATCTCTGTTGTTCAGGACTTCGATTGGTCACTGTTTTGTGAAGTCTCCCTAGCCCCCCTCCGCCCCCGTTTTCCCTAAAAACTTGGGCTGCATGGGTGGACATGCCCCTGGCATGGAGAATTTGAGAACCATGGGAACCATGGCTGTCCGTTGAGCACACAGGCCCGACTGAGGAGTTCCAGTCTGGCTGCAGTGGGCTTCTGTTCACACCCAGCCCAGCCCAGACACTCAGACTTTCACCCCTTGGTCAGCACCTGCAGGAAGCAGACATGCTGCCATCAGCGTTGGCCAATGCGTGGCCTCAGACAAATACAGGCAGGCGGGTCAAAGACAAGTTTCTTTTTGTTTTGTTTTTTTTCTTTTCTTTTTCTCTTTTAGAGAGAGGGGAAGGGAGGGAGAAAGAGAGGGAAAGAAACATCAACCTGTGTGGTTGCTTCTTGCGTGCCCAGACCTGGGGACCTGGCCCGCAACCCAGGCATGTGCCCTGGCTGGGAATCGAACCAGCAGCCTTTCAGTTCACAGGCCAGCGCTCATTCCACTGAGCCACACCAGCCAGGGCTCAAAAGCCAGTGTTGACCAGAGTGAGTACGTGGCAAGGCTTTGTTTAGGCACAGCCTGTATATGACTGTCTACGTAGCGCAGGGTCTGTGTAAATTACGTGTGGGACCAAGAGATTTGCTGATAATCAGCGATGTGAGATCCTGGCTAAGTTTTCTGTCTGTCCAGATTTGGGGGCTCGTTAAGGGAGACTTCACAGGTGGTGGCTGTCCTTGTATGTTTGAGAGAAGTTATGTAAATTCCACGTTGCAACCAAAACTCAAAGCTGCTTGGGATGGGACGTCAGGTCTGGGATGATTGGTGACTGGGGACATAATGAATGAATGAAATACAGCCCACTACATTTCACAGTATTAAGAGTGCCAACTGTCTCTGCTTGGACATGTGTGGTTTCCAGAAAGGTGCATTTTCATGGACTATGTCCACTCCTCATTGAAAGGTGGGTTTTCCTGGTTCCATCCTGATTAATCACCAGATATTGTTTATGCATCGTTAGAAGACATTTAGTAGGCCACCAAACATTTTTTTTCCTTCTTTAATGACCTTCAGAATCCTGATGGCTGAGTAAGACTTTATCAAATGTACTGCCTGGAACCACATGTGTGTCACACAGGGCCCTGACCCTGCGGGGGAGGGGAGGGCGCTACAGGTCACATCTGTTTTCTCTGTTCCAGTCGAACAGGCAGCCCGCGAAGCTGAACCTTCTCACCTGCCAGGTGAAACCGAATGTCGAGGACAAGAAGTCTTTTGACCTGATCTCACGTGAGTCCTTTTTCTCTCTTGAGTCCGTCCGCTACTGCGGCTGGAGAGGCAGGTGTGCCACTCTATTCGAACAGCTGGTTTGCTTATACTTTATGCCTGCAAACTTGAGCTTCTGAAGGAAAAAGTATCCCCTGCCTGGAGTCTGAGCTGGATTCTGTAGCACATACTGAAGTGCTGATCCCCTGTGATTTTTATGACCAAGCGATTTCTTGGGTTATTAATGAGAATTTTGATTTCTCATATGACTTCAAAAAGCCAAAACCTCTAGATTTCACAACCCATACGTTATCGAACTGTAAGAGTCTAACTGTAGACATCAATTATTGAACATCTAGTATGTGCCAGGTGTTTACATTATTGCTAATCCTCACAAAAGCCAGTTTCCTATTTGAAAGAAAACTGAGGCTCAGAGAGGTTTGGTGACTTACACAGGGCTGCACAGCATTAAAGCAGAGATTCAGCTGAGACCCACGGGCCCCATGACCCATGGCGTGTTCTTGCCCATGCACACGATTATTCTCCGGGAGATGGGGGTGTGAGTATCTAGCCCGGAGCAGCCACACAGTGAGAGTCTGGCCGGAAGTACAGGTTCATTTGACCTGAATATGTTGAGGCGCCCTAGCAGATTCTGAATTTTAAGAAAGAGCTTCCCTCCTAAACAACTGCCCAAACTGTCCAAGTTAGGCCGCTCCGTCCTCCCCTGGGCGACCGCCTGAGGGGGGACCGTGGAACGGAGGTTGGGGCTTTCTCCCCTGAAGCCTGCTTTGCGCGGGGAGCAGCCCAGACTTCTCGGGGGCAGACGGAGCCCACTCGTCAGAGCTGCCCTATGAGTTATGAATCCTTTCGGAAAAGGAAGTTATTTTTAAAGGGGAAACAATAAAAGGCAAATAGAAAAGGAAAGGTGAGACACAGCGTTGGCAGCAAGCGCTCTGCAGCTTGTCGCCGGAATCCATCCAGGCAGGTGGGACCAGCCCCCTCCCCCCTTTTCTTCGGGAGGGCCAGATCCTTGTGTGGTGCCTGCGGCCATTGTACTGCATTCCCTTGGCCCCTCAGAAAAAATAGCATTGACAACGTGAATTGTGTGACTGCTGAAACAAAATGGCATAAAAACAAAAGAATATTAAAATCCTACTTTTACTGAGGGTGGCTTTTTGTAGGAACTTGAGACATTTTTATTAGACCTGAAGGTACTCTGCTTTCTAAGGTTTCACTGTTTTTTCTTTTTTGTATTTTAGATAATAGGACGTATCACTTTCAAGCAGAAGATGAGCAGGATTACGTAGCGTGAGTAGTTTTGAAATGACGGCGCAGCGCACCTCTGTCCTGTACACTTGCCTCTGTGACTGTGCACCGCGCCTGGTGGCCCCCTCCCTGTCTCTCCCCTCTGGGCCTTCACATGTTGCTCTCTCTCTGGCCAAGGTGCCCGGTAAACTCTGGCGCCTTCAAGACTCTGCTCAAGCCCCACCCCCCGGAGGTGCCCTTCTCTTGGCCCCAGAGCCTCTGCTCAGCCCTGTGTAAGCCCCTGGAGGCCGAGAGCAAGGGCGGTGTCTTCCTGTCTCAGAATCACACCGCCTGCACTTAAGAGGGGTGTGCTCAGTGTTTCGTGGCCAAATGCGTAAGCTCGGCTCCCCGGGTCCTTGCTGTCATGGTGCGCGGAGCAGAGGAGCCTGGCCCCGAAGGAGCGGTGTTGGCAGGAGCCCTTCTGGGAGGGAGCAGGGCTTCCTTAAAAGGAGCCTGGTGGGTGGGTATGGGGGTGGGGGTTGGCTTGGTGCCCCCCACCCCTGGGTTGGAATCCTACCCTCACCTGACCAGGTGTGCAACCTTAGGCAGCCCCCTTTTTTCATGTCACCCCCCGTCCGGGGCCATCATCATTCCCTCTTCCGTCCCGTGGCCTGGCCGGACTGAAAACAGCAGTGTACAGCCTCTGCAGGCTGAGCTGCTTGGGCGAGGGGACCTCTGTGTGAGAGCTGGCAGTTAGACCTTTCTGTGGTGTTCCGGTCTGTAGGTTCGCGTCTCATTAGTAGCACGTAATAAATATTATCTTCCTTCTTAATGATTTCCGTAGAGCCACAGAATTCTGCTCACACCCCATTTCTCTCCCCTCCTGCTCTGGAGAACTTTGCGCTTACCCCTTCTCCTGGGAGAAGTGATAGGGATCAGAGAGAGAGTAGGACGTGAGGAGGAAGGGCGTGGAGTTGGGAGGGACAGTGGAAAAGCTGAGCGGAGAGGCAGGAGAGACGAAGGGGGAGAGGAGAAAGGTCTGTGGGTCGTTCGTGCGTCTGGCTATTTAATAAACACCAGCTACATCCCGAGACCCCTGCCCAGCGTCGCGAACACAGCCCCAGGTAGGCAGAGCCCCTGCCTGAAGGAACTCAGTGTCGGCTGGACGAGACGGGCAGGTGACAGGGTGCAGGGACAGAGGAGCCAGGTGCCGTGGGAACACAGACTGGGGCACACCCCCTCGGGTCCCTGGGGGTGCTGCTCAGAGGTGACTTCCAAGAGGAAGGTAAGCAGCGGAGCTGGCGCGGGAAGGTTGTAAATAAATACTCCGCGCGGGTGGGACATTCTGCTGGCCTAGAAGCAGTGGAGGAGGAGAAAGGACACAACTGATGGCACAGTGTGCTGCTTATGGTCACAGTCCTAGTGCCCAGGGTGCCTCACGGTCAAGTTGGAGAAAGCCCAAGCCACACCTCCCTCAAGGTGGCATCGCTTGGTTTCCTTTCAGGAAGCTCATTATCCTTTGTAAGACGAGGCCCGCATAGAAAGCAGCCAGGCATGTGGCTCTCCCAGGCAGCCCCACGGGGGTCCCAAGAAGAGTTCCTAAAATCGCCTTGGGGCGTTGCTTTCCCTTCTCACTTTACGTGTTGCTTCTCTTTTGCCTTCCTCAAAGCCCTCGGTGGGAGGACAGGTGACAGATCAGGAAGCACGTCCCCCTCTTGTTCTCCTACGTCTCAGACCCAGGCCGTGAGGACTGACTTACTCTTCTCACTACAGGCAGTTGAGTTGGCGGGTTCCCTGCTGGGGGACCTCACGCCCTGCAGTGAAGGGGCTGCTCATGCAGCTGTGGCGTGTTGTGCACTTGGAATTCTCTGGGCGCTGGGGGCGACGTAACGGGGGGCTGTGTTCTGAATGGCGGAGGGGGTGATGGCTTTCTGCAGAGGAAGCATGTGCCCCGGAGGGCGGCCTCGGCTCTCCCTTTGCTTCCGCTGCACCCCTGAGCCTCTCTCTCATGGGAGAGTGTGCAGCGAAGCTGAACGAAGAACTCACTTCCCCCCGAGAAGGCGGCAGGTGCCGTGGAAAGAGCCGCTGTGTGTTTAAGGCGGGCCGGCTTGCCTGCTGGTCCGGCCCTGCCCTTCTTCCCTTGGCCGGTCATCCCGCCTCGGTCTCCCTGCCGGTTCGATGGGGAGTACGGACCTTGCTTGCAGGATTTTGAGACTTGTGATAAAAATGTGTAAAGCTCCTACTATGGTGCCGAATTCCAATCCTGTAATTTCTAAGTGACTTTTAGGGTGTTAAAATACAGTTATGCATTCTTTTACTTCGTCTATTTTGTATGTCTCCCAACAAGCTGGAGGTGAGCGCCACCTAGAGTCAGAGGTGTGACTTGCAGGTCACGTACTCCGTGTTATTCGGCCTGTCCTCTAACTCCCGTTACTAATGCAAACCCTTTTGTAGACAGTCCTTTGTTTCATATCCGTTTGATCCTACAAGACACCAGAAAAACTAGAGACTCATTTCTGGACCTCTGTATCCTCTGCTGTCCATGCAGTAGGTAAGAATAAACTGTGGTTTGGAAATGTTTCTCATTTCTTCGTAAAATAAAGTTGGCTTTTTTTCACTCATGAAAGTGATACTAGCTCCCTATAGATGTGGAAACTCACAGACAGGCACAGGGTCAGGCAGGCCGTCTATCAGTTTTCCTGCAGAAGATCACTCAGGGACAGCCAGTGACATTATATGAATTTCTTGCTGGCCTTTTTTTTTTTCCAAACAAAAATACACACTCCATACATACATTTAAATTTGGGACTATATCATTTATAATGGTTTTTCCTATTTATTTCACAAAACATGATATTGTGGACATTTCCCCAGTGTCATTCAAAAATTAGTTAAAAACTTAAATTTTAATACCGGGTCAGCTATTCCACTTTGTGGTTATTTCACGCTTTATTAATCAGCCCCCTGGTGTTGGGCATTTGGGTTATTTTTATGCACAGATTGGTGGCAGAGGATTACTTTGTTCCGTGCATATTGGGATCGTACCGTATAGATCGCTTAGTAGCCTTCAGGTTTTATTGTATATGAAAATGCCAGCATGTTTCCATGTTAATATCCCTTCTTCATAAGCACAGATGTGCACGGCTGCTAGTGAAGTACCCTGTTTATTTGCTGTGCGAGTACCCTCACCGACTTGGCCTCTAGAGAGCAGGTGCCTTGCGCCGAGGTCTTGCCTTGCCCCCTACCCGTTTCTCACCAGTTCTCTGTCCTCGTCACCTCGGGTTGGTCCCTTGCTCAGTCCTCTTCCCTCTGATGTTCACTTTGTTCTGTCCACATGGAAGCGCAACCACCTGTGTGTTCATGCAAGTCCTCGGTGGCAGTGACCTTGACCTCTCTTGTCTGTTCCTCGCATCTCTCACGTGCTGTCTGAGGTGTTGCTCTCCGATCTTTAACTCTCTGTCCTTTAGGTTTCATTTTTTTTTTTTTCATTTTCTTACCTCATTGTGGGGGAGTGGTGTCACGTTTGGTGTTTCTTGGCGAAAAGAGAGGAAAACAAGGTCTCCTGCCTCCTGTTTTGGCAACAGGTGGATATCGGTGCTGACAAACAGCAAAGAAGAAGCGCTGGCCATGGCCTTCCGTGGGGAGCAGAGTGCAGGCGAGAACGGCCTGGAAGACCTGACCAAAGCCATCATCGAGGACGTGCAGCGGCTCCCTGGGAATGACGTCTGCTGCGACTGTGGCTCTTCAGGTACTGTCCCCGGGTGCGGCTGGCTTCTTCAGCGTCTTTTCTCTTCTTGTAGAAGAGAAATGAGCTAGCAATCGAGGCCCCCGTCTCCTTGTGGACACACCCAACATGTACTCCCACGTTGACTGGCCCATCCTGTCGCTGTGCCTGGGAAGCTCCCACCTGCACTCTATGTGGCCACCTGCCCAAATGCTGCCTTTCCCGGTGAGGTCCAGTTAAGTGGCAGCATGGTCAGCATGGAAAGGGCTCTGGTCATGGAGTCCATCTCTGCCTTTGAATCACCAGCCTGCCGCTCACAGCTGGACGACGGCCTCACGCCGAGTCCTGTTACTGATCTTCAGTTCCCTCATCCTAAAAACGGGATCATAAACCCCAGTTCTTACAAAGACTTCATGAAATGGTATATATGGTGGCTGGCACATGGTACATCACTTTTCCTCCTGCCTGGTGAAACCTACCCAACCTCTATATCACGTGGTGTCCCCTCCCCGCAAACTCCTGTTCCCAGACAGCATCTGTGTCGCTAGAAACTGACAGTAGCTACCGGGTACGCGGCGCTTCCTAAGGATTATGCTTGTTGTTCTGCGTGCGTTATCTTACCGAGTCCTCGCAGGCATTCTGTGAGCAGGATGCTAAGATCATCCCCATTTGACGGAAGAGAAGAGCGGGGGTCTCAGAAGTTAAGTGACTTGTGTAAGGTCACACATCGAGCAGGGGTCAGAACATGCATGCTGACCTGTTGTTCTTAGGCAGTTGGGATATACGACATTGGACTTGTATGACACACCAGAAGCCCCTCACAGACACGTCGCGTGTTTGTTACTGTTCTGTGACTCACAGTGGGAGGACATGGCAGAGGAGAAGTAAATGCTCGACTGTTAGCCCATGAAGAAGAAGCTGGGGAGGAGGAGGGTGTAAGAGAACTAAAATGGTAATGCCGAGAGCATACAATAAAGATTAAATTTTTTTTAATAAAAGAAGAAGCTTGCCACAGAGAGAGAGCCCTGACGGCTTTGGTAATAGGAAGGGTTGTCTCTGCTGTCCTACAGCCTTGGGGTTGATAGAAAAGTCTTGGGTCTCTGAAAGAAACACTCGCTGCTCAGTGTTTACAGCTGTTTACCAAGAGGAGGGCTTCATGCGAGTCGTATGGAACCCGGGGTGAAAGCGGCTGAAGCGCCCAGCCCCCCGGGACCCGTCCTCAGCAGGCCTGCGGTCTGTCAGGGTCAGGGATGGTGCTGGTGGGGGGGGACCGCCTCTCTCTCGGGCCTGAGGATGGATGTTGCCAGGACCCCACAGGAAAAGTCTTTTCTCACGTTTCACAGGAATAGAGAACTTGTTTTTGTTTACAATTCGCTACTGAAAGGAAATTTTTTTAAATTTGTCTTATGACACTTTCTGCTCTCTAACAAGCTATCAGTTTTTATAATAGCCCGGAGGCCGAACTGCGTGCATCTGCTTCTTCCATTGAAATCTCCCCGTAGGGTTGTTTAAAACTTTCTCTGCTGTTCGTTTAGCTTCGTTTGTAGCGGACACACTGAAACTGTTCATTGTCTTCAAAATCCTTTCCACAGAACCCACCTGGCTTTCAACCAACTTGGGTATTTTGACCTGTATAGAATGTTCTGGCATCCACCGGGAAATGGGGGTTCATATTTCTCGAATTCAATCTTTGGAACTAGACAAACTGGGAACTTCTGAGCTCTTGGTAAGTAGCGACCTGTACTTTGGAAGAAAACTTTGACATTTATTGTCATGAATACATTTAATACATTGCTTTGAGGTTTTTGTTTCTGGCTGAGTACAAAAATCCTAAATCCTGAGTTTTATTTAATTTGTATAGATACTTAAACTGTAAATTTTGTCCTGTGTACCGTTGGCTAGTACTGTCTCCTGTTTGAAGAACTGGCGAATCACACATTTCCGTAATTAGTTCAGCTAGACTGGCCCTCTGGGGCGGGCTTTTTCAAAGCTGCTTTCTTCTTCCGGAATCAGTTTTATATGCTTCACTAAAGGCAGGTAGGCGGTGAACTCCCCTGTTCACTTTACCAAGGGGCTTATGTTCTTACAAGTGGTGACTGAAGAGTTTTTACTGTTTGTAAGTTTGTAAAAGTGCCTTCAGGTTACACGGGGAACACTGGGCAGGTGTGGGGCTTCGCTTTGCCACGTGGAACAGGGGCATGAACACGCACATGTGCCTGTAACCCTGCCCTTCCCATCGTGGTTCGCCCATATCTGGCGCCTCATCGGCCACGTTCAGTCGGTCCCCACAGTACCCCAGGAAAGGTGGGGAAGGCACCCCCAGTGTCTGTGGTCATGAGCCCTGTCTTGCCTCATTTGAACCCGGGGCACTGGGGGTGTCATAGTAACAAGGAAAGTGCTTGCAGTAAAACAGGCTTCACCTCAGACAGAAGGCCCTTGAGCAAAAGAAGGGGCTCCAGGAATCGGAAAGCCTAGCTTATCACTAGCCTCGTCTGGAGCGGAGTGCCAGAGGTCAAGGCCATTAGTGACCCAGCCAGCAGTCGCTGGCGTCTGATGGTCCATCTTGGGTTGTAGGAGCCCCTTGATGTACAAAATAGGAAATTCAGAAAGTATACGGGTTCCGGGATCCCTGTTCACTTGCGGAGTCTGACTGCATGAGTGTCTTACACTTTGCACATAGATCCCCAATTATCTGAATGACCAAAGGACCTTTAGGACAAATATTTTTGGAAGAATTTGGAACCCAGAGACAAGAATGCTTACTGGAGTCTCTTCCTTAGTTGCCTACTGCATCTAAATTTGTACCCCGAATATAAAGGAGTCCAAACTTCTTTTCTTTCCTGTCCTGTAAGAGCAAATCCGCTCAGTCTAAAATGAGGTGGGATGGCGGGTGCAAAGCTATTTATTGTTCATTAAGCATCGAGCCTAGAATCATATGTGGGACCTGCTATGTCTGAATCAGATCATTTGTGTGTATGGGTGTAGGACCACATCCTATTCCGCTCTAGCATTTATCACACTGTACTTGTAAAAATTACTGGTTTTCTTATCAGCGGTCCCTGTAGTCCATAAGTTCCTCTTGGAGGGAACATGGTTTACCGTCTCTGTATTTCCAGCACTCAGAAGCCTGGCACATGGTAAGCATTCAAGCAAATGTGTGTTGACCAGATGGGTGCACGGCTTGTATTCTGAACCAAGTGAGGGAAAGTACGTAGTCAGAAATCTCAAAAGCAAATAGAAAATGTTAAAACTGGTGGCAAAGAGTTTGCTATGTTGCATTCTATTTTTGTTACAGCTGGCCAAGAATGTCGGAAATAACAGTTTCAATGATATTATGGAAGCCAACTTACCCAGCCCCTCACCAAAACCCACCCCATCGAGTGACATGTAAGTACTGCCAATGCATTGCATTCCTTACCGTTCAGCATTGTTTCCGAATCCTCCTGAAACACTTAGTGGTTATAGGATTTTGCCCCTCAGGGGACAGCACATTGTAAGGGCAAAGCAGAGCAAAGACAAGAACTTTGAAATGTGCTGCTGGAATGCACAGATGATTTTCAGCATCACCTTCCCCTGGGGAGCTGCAGCTGCTCTGGAGGATGAATGTTCCCGAGGACGATTAGCTGTAAATCATGGCATGTTGTGGTACATAAGAGACACAAGCGCGCTGGGAGAGGCCTGTCGGGTTGGCAGCGGTCCAATGCTTTCACAGCCCACGCAGCAGGGCTGTGGGGAAACAAACATTGTAGACTCTCTCCCGTGACACTGGTGGGAACACACTCGCCCTATTCGTCACGATTAGGAACCTGTTTACGTTCCACTCAGCAGCCCCGCTTCTGGGAATTGATTCCTATTCCGTAACAGAGCGAGATGAGGAACAACACAAGCATCATTGGTGGGCGCCCAGTGAATAGTTTATGGTAGAAGTCCCCAGCTACATGTAACAGGAAGCACACTTCCTACGTCCTGATTTGGGACGATCCTCAGGATTACTGCGAAGTAAAGAAAAGCAAGGTGCAGAGCGCTGGACAAGACGTACCGCCCTCGCCGTCGGGGCAAGGGGCGTGGACACACGCGCGCTAGCCCTCCTGGCCGGCCAAACTCAGGAACTGAACTTGGGGTAAATTTGCTGATGCTTTGCCTCACTTTTGAATTATCACTATTTCGTATCTGGACCCAGACACCAAATAGATTTGGACAGTGACAGATACATAATCACATTTATTTGACATTGTGTTTGCTTGAAGAAATAGGGGAAAGTACACAGGAAGCTGGAGTGCTCACTCTGGGGTGGGTGTGAGCAGGGGCTCCTCCATTAACACCCTCTGCTGTCACTTTCATTGCTGAGTCATGTGGCTCTTTATTAAACCTACTGAAAATTTTTACATCGGATTTGCACTTTGAAAAGTTTTTTTAACACTGCAGATGAACAGGAAGGAGGGTTGAGTCCCAGCCTGTGAGCGGGAGGTGCTGCAAAGCAGACGCCTGCCTGGCGTTTCACCCGCCCCTCCTGGGAGGTTATTCAGGCACCAACATGGCGGAGCAGTACCATTGTTACGGGGGACATCTGAGGGCCATGTTTTCTTCACTCTGAAACCATAAAATGCCCCAGAAGGTCCCTTGGCGGTTGACTTTTCTTGAATTCAACAAATGTGTATCAAGTCTCCATGATAGCTGCTGGGCAGGCAGCAAAACACGGACTAGGCCTAAACCCTGTTCTCCCGACACCTGGAATCTAGAGAGGCAGGGAGGTCATGACTCAGAAATTCAACGGCCAACTGTGTGATCACAGTTGTGGCAAGGGCCACAGAAGAGAAGCTCGGGATATTGGGGGCATGTGCGATACACCGACCTAGTCTGCGGGCGCCTGGCTGCCAGCATCGACCTTGCGCAGAAACTGCCTGGGTGTCTGCTTCCCACTAACGAGCACAGACCACAGAGAATGAAGGCGTTAATGACAACCTGCCTGAGCCTCAGTTTCCTTCCCTCTTAAAATACAGTTATGTCTGGTGACTAAAATCCTTTCCATGAAGCTCTGAAAACGTTCACTTGGTCTTTTAGAATTGCTTTAACTTCTGTAGTTTTTCATTTGCCTTATATACGTGTGTCGGTCTGAGTTTGAAGCAGAAGCAAACAGCAAATGTGTCATGCCCACGGCGGGAAAGAAACCTGCTAGGACCTGCCTGCCCGCTAATTTTGTACCTGTATGTTGTACCTGTACATTGGTGTGCCCGTTAGGTTTGTGCCTATACATTGCCTGCACATGCCGGTAAATGTATACCAGGTTCTTCATTCTGTCTCTACTAGAGTAGCTGGGTCTGAAACCTGGTGTGTTTGAATGTGGAAAAGAAGAACTTAATTAAAATAACCCAGAGACAACTGTGGGTCCGCAAAAATGTACATCTTAGCTCTTGGAAGATAAAAGTTCTTTGTCTTGTTTTGCTGCGTTTTAGGACCGTACGGAAAGAATATATCACGGCAAAGTACGTGGATCACAGGTTTTCAAGGAAGACCTGTTCTTCTTCATCGGCTAAACTGAACGAGCTGCTGGAAGCCATCAAATCCAGGGATTTACTTGCACTAATTCAAGTCTATGCAGAGGGGGTGGAGCTCATGGAGCCCCTCCTGGAACCCGGGCAGGTGAGGCTCCCCTGAAATAATGGGGTCAGAGGGAATGTGGACCGTCCGTTTCAAAGGTGACTCACATGATTTAACGAGAGCAATGCACTGAGTGGCCCTGCCTGAACCAGGACAATCTGAGAGTGAAAGGGGGTGCTAGTAAGAATGACTTTGGGGTAACTGATGTGAAGGAAGCTGCTGTAGACAAAGTAGGACCTGTGACCCCCCCGTTTATACTTATCCTGTCCTTTTTAGGAGCTCGGGGAGACTGCCCTTCACCTTGCGGTCCGAACTGCAGACCAGACATCTCTCCATTTGGTTGACTTTCTTGTTCAAAACTGGTACGGTTTTTGTTTGCCCTGAACATGCCTTCTAAGTTAACACAGGCCGGTCCCGTTAGTGGCCTGGGTCAGGAAGCAGCGAGCTTTTTCTTTAAAGAGCCAGATACTGTCTCAGGCTTTGCAGGCCGTGAAGCATCTGTCACAGCTGTTCAGCGCTGCCGTATGAAAGCAGCCGTAGATGATATGCGGATAAGTGAGCGTGGCCGTGTTCCAATAAAACTTTATTTACAAAAACAGATGGAGGGCCAGATAATGCCCGTAGGCTATAGTTTGCCAATGTCTGGCCTAGATAAATGTAACATCCTGTCTCTGGATCCAAAACCTTCTGGACTAGGGTGGCTGAGAAAGAGAAGACTAAACAGCACAGGTCCACACAATGTTCATGGTGAGACAGCAGTGTACGTGGCTGAGAGCTAATTCAAATTTGGGACGTGCTAACAGGGGTATTATATTAAACACAGGAGACTTGGACTTGCCGGATTCCTTATTGGGTAGATCTGTAAGCCACAGGTTATGAGGAGGAACTGGAGCTCACCCAAAGGAGAGTGAGCAAAATAGTGAGGGCATTTGAACCCATATGTGACTCAAGACAAGTTGTGTAAATGCTCAGGCCCCTTACTGAGAGGTGCTGTGGCTAGGAGCATTGGCTCCGGGTGCTCACTGCCCGTGTTCAGATCTCCGCTCCATCGTATGTGGTGATAATCTTGAATGTGAGCACTTCACCCTCTCTGTGCCTGAGTGTTTTCACATAAAATAGAAGTTGTAGTAGTTCCTACCCCATCGGGTGTTCATGAAAATCCAATGAGATAAGACATGTGAAAAGCTGATAGACAGTGTCTGTCAGATGGTATGCACTCAATAAATGCTGGCTCTTTCATTATGCTGCTTACAAATTTGCGTGTAATATTAGAGACATCATAATTTTATAATAGAAAGGTCTGAAATTTGACTCCATTGTCAGCACAGAAATAAGCGGTTGATCTGTAGTGTTCATTTGGTGAGGAAGTCATTTTTTCTCACAATTTAATTTTTCAGTGGGAACCCAGATAAGCAGACCTCCCTGGGCAACACAGCCCTGCACTACTGTAGTATGTATGACAAGCCTGAGTGTCTGAAGCTCCTTCTCAGGAGCAAGCCCACTGTGGACATCGGTAAGAGCGTGGCCAAGTGTCTTCATACCTATGCTAAGAACCTTCCTCGGCTAAAACTGAGATTGGCATGTTGCACTATAACCTGATCTTGTTTTTTGCCTTTTCAAGGTCTGCCCTAGTTACTTATGCACATGTATTTTCCCCCGATTTTAGTTAACCAGGCTGGAGAGACCGCCCTTGACATAGCAAAGAGACTGAAAGTCACCCAGTGTGAAGACTTGGTAAGCAGAAGTGGACATAGCTATCTCATAGACATCACCTGCCCTCAGATGTCACTCTGAGCAACTGGAATGGGAGATAAAAGCAGCAGATTCTTTTTTCTTTTTTCCTCTTTTGAACGTTGGCTGAAGAAAACTCAGACAAGCCCTGTGGCTGCCTTTAGAACAATGATAAACTTGCCATCCGCCTGCCTAAGGAGTGCGGTTATGATGTAGGAGCTGGAAGGCATTTGAGAGGTTTTCCTACCCGATGGGCTTATGCATCGAGGTCATGTTTTTTTATTTGCGACATTAGGCTTCCTCTGTAGCTCACCAGTAAAGGAGACTTATCGGGGAAGCCAATTCCAAAAACTGGGCAAGGAAAATTCAGAGCGCAGCGGTTTCTAAAATGTGAAGCACTTAGTCCCCTCTCTGTGCCTCTGTACGCACTCACCTGGTTCTGATCCCCGTCATTGCCACTTACAGCTCCAGGCCTTAGCAGAACACGAGTCCCTTAGCCATGGGAAAGGACGGGAGGGGAAAGGTGAGTTCCGTTCCCCCGAGTTTCTGCGAGGTGCTCAGTTCCAGGCCCGCAGCTCTACTTTTACTTTTTATTACGAAAGACTCCTTGGGGGAAGTTCTGCTTATCTCTGCCCCCCGTGTATGAATAAGAAAAGTGGGATGTGGATTGAACTGGGACTGGGACTTTAAAGGCCCACCTCTCACACCTCACTAACTCTGATTTTGCCTTCCAGCCAAGAATTGGCTGTTTTCAGACTCATTTTAATAATATTTAAGAAAGCTTTATGTTTTGGAGAGAAGTCAAGTTACCAAGCCCAAAGAGGCCGTGCCTGTAATTCTTCACAGTTTCTCTTAAGCCTGGCTGCGGGTGGTCCAGCCTGTACAGTCAGAGTTTTGCTTATGCTGTAGCTGCTGATGGTTAGCTTGGAACGAGGCATAAGGTGGGGTTTGTTCAGTGTTTCTCTCCTGTTGGGGTGTTCAGCATTTGAATTAAAATAGTTGCACTCACTGTTCCTTTCAGCTTTCCCAGGCTAGATCTGGCAAGTTCAACCCACACGTCCACGTAGAATATGAATGGAACCTCCGACAGGAGGAGATGGATGAGAGCGACGATGACCTGGACGACAAGGTGACTGCCAGCAGCGCCTCTGCGTCCCTCGGTGCTTCTCCTCATCTGTCCACACGCTGAGGGGGGGAGCAGACTCGGTCTCTGGGAGGTGGTTGGGTCCTACGTCCCGGTGCACCAGAGCGCTCTCCTTGGCTCAGGCTTTGCTCTTCGCTGGGGACCGTGCAACAGCTGCTAGGCAGGGTTGTCCAGAGAAACAGAGCCGATGGGATGTGCACACCGAGAGAGAGGAAGCATGGAATTTATTTTACGGGGTTGGCGCGCACACTCGTGAGGCTCGACGCGTCCAGAATTTACAGGGCAGGCTGGAAATCCCAACAGTCTGGGGTCTGAAGGCAGTCTGGAGTCCGGGTTCCTTCTCAGTGGGGGACCTCAGTTTTTTCTCTTAACTCGTCAGCTAATTGGATGAGGCCCACCCACAATATGGAAGGGAATGAATCGCCTTTACTCAAAGTGCAAATGCTTAAAAAACACCTTCAGAGCAATTCCTAGGCTGGCGTGTGACCCAACACCTGGGCACCGTGACTTAGCCAAGTTGATCCATAAATGAATAAAGAATGAGTTGTCATTGATCATGCACTTGCATGTGGACTGTTCAGCAGTAGGCATGCACCCATGTCCCCTCAGGCTGTCTTCACCCAAGGCCCACTGTGGCGTTGTCACTGCCCCACATCACAGAGGAGAAAACGGGCACACACACAGACATTTTGCAGCTGAGGTGCGGTCTCAGAGTGGGAAAGGCAGTCTCGGGGATCAGACCTGCCTCTGTCTGACTCCCGCAGATAGTTGTGAACTCTGCGGGTTCACTCATGCACCTGTCATTGGCTGTGTGCGGAACGTTCCCTCTTTCCCAGGCAGGATGTAGAGATGGGTCAGAGGCGTTGTGCAGAGGCATCCTGAAGGCCCTCGCTGCTTTGAGAGCAGGCATTGCCTGGGTAACCACTGCAATGGGGGCTGGGGACATTACGGAGAGGCGTTCAGAGGGCGGAGCAGCTGCCTCCACCTCGGCAAACGGTGACAACCTTAGCAAGGAGGTGCAGTTGGAAATGGGCTTCTGAGAGCAGGAGGCACTTCCTTCCAGGAAGGGAGAACAGCATGTGCAAAGGCCCAGGGGTCATGCTGGGGCCTGGAAGCCTGAGGAAAGGTTAGAAGCCCAGTGTTGAGGTGACCTTCACGCTGGCGCGGGGGAAAGAGGCAGGAGGCTGCCCTGCAGGGTCAGGCAGCCCGGGTCAGGAAGGGCGGGAGCTGGTGGGCTCCTGCACAGCCAGCAGTCTGCGGGACATTTCTGAGTTCTCCGTGCCCAGCCTGGTGGCTCCGGATGACATGAGGTTCTTAACTTGGAAAGTTGCGTGGATGCTAAAGCTGTTACCAGCGGTGCCAACACAGGCCACCTCATAGGCAATTGAATCCAAGAGGCTGGAGTTGGACCTGCAGGTCTGAATCATCAGCATTAGATGTCAGTCAGAGCCACGGTGTGGGTGAGATT
The DNA here is from genome assembly GCF_987537825.1 of Furipterus horrens. Classification (NCBI taxonomy): domain Eukaryota; kingdom Metazoa; phylum Chordata; class Mammalia; order Chiroptera; family Furipteridae; genus Furipterus; species Furipterus horrens. The sequence continues at coordinate 6,509,715 of NW_028327177.1, forward strand.
ACTTCCCAAGAGGATCGGGAACTTCTATATTAAATGATTGAACTGCAGGGGCCATTTAACGTAGTCAGTTATAGACCGGTGGGAATCTGTTCAAATGTCGGTGAAACTGCCCTGCTCCAGGGAGGGGTTTGTTGGCTCGACACTAAATCTGTGGTCATGTGCTTCTGACCTCTGCTGGTCCCTAACCAGTGTCCCCTAGTGGGACCCTGGAAGTGGTGGCGTGAGGATCAGAAAGGCGAGGTCCACGTCCTTCCCTTGGCGCTGGGTGGCGGCTCCTGGGCCATCGCCGTGGGTGGCCTCACGAAGGCCAGGGTCCCCCGGGAGCCCACCCTGGTGTGGGGCCCCGAGTGGCACCTCACACACTGCACTGTTCTCTCACCTGCCAGCCGAGCCCCATCAAGAAGGAGCGCTCGCCCCGACCCCAGAGCTTCTGCCACTCCTCCAGCATCTCCCCGCAGGACAAGCTGTCGCTGCCGGGGCTCGGCACACCTCGGGACAGGCAGCGGCTCTCCTACGGCGCCTTCACCAACCAGATTTTCGCCTCCACCAGCGCGGACTCGCCCACGTCACCCACCTCGGAGGCCCCTCCGCTGCCTCCTAGAAACGCCGGGAAAGGTACGGGCTTTGAGAAGGGCCTCCGCCCTCAGAACTAGGAGCCGGGGCAGCCGTGAGGTAGAGCGCACGGTGCACCGGAGTCCCAGAGGGTGGTGGCCTGTGATGGCAGCACCCGCGGCAGGGCCGACGGTGTGGCAGGCGCTCCTCGCGCGTCCCCTGCGTCGGCCTCGCAGCGGTCCCGGCTGCCGTGCTCTCTCTGTGCCCGTTTTACGGATGAGGAAGTTGAGGCTTCAGGAGGAAGAGTGGCTTGTCAAGGGCATGTGGCTGGTGAGTGGGAGGGTTGCAGTTCAGTCTGAGGTCCACATGGGGTCCAAAGCCTGGGCTCTTCCCTCTGCCGTGGGTGGAATTTCAGGACTTTGGAAGGTCCCTTCCTCTGCACTGACATGCCTCTCCGCTGGTAGCAGTGGCAGGAGTGGTAGTCAGAGCCCCGAAGCCCTGGGGGCTCTCAGCCCAGCCCTTCTCATTGCACACCCACGAGGAGGCGGGAACGGCAGCTGCTGGCGGGGTGCGGGCAGGGCCAGTGGTTCAGAGGCTGAGTAACTGGCCTCTCGGCTGCCGGGGATGCTCACCCGGGTCCTGTGTGACCCGACCACACCCCCCGTGTGTTCTGATGAGACACGACCGTGGCAGGATCTGCCCCAGAGCAGCTACTAGGAAAGGTGTCACTGGCCTCCGCGAGGCCAGTGCTGGGTGCTGATGGTACCCTGCCCCCCGTTTCCTAGCAACAGCGTGCTTGTCCTGTATCCTGAATCCGCAGAAAGTGCCCTGCTCAGGAAGTCTGTGTGTCCCCCTGGACAGGGACAGATGGAGGCACAGAAATGCCAGCATTGAAAGGTCCCCGCAGTTGGGCGTTGAGAGGTCCCCCATGCTGTGGCTTTGGGCTTGTTCTCAGCCAGGACATCCAAACGCGAGGCTCTCCCTGGGTGCTCAGCTTGTGCTAACGCAGGTTTCGGGGCCTCTGCCTGCACAATGCCGTGCCTATCTGAATCACACTGGGGCTATTTTCTGGGAAATGTGAGCTTTATTCAAAACAGTGTTTTTTTTCTCCGAGCTATTCTCCATTGAGGTGGTGGTATAAATGCCAGCTGTGTTCTCAGGGAGACCCCAAATGGCCTCATAGATCATAAAATAACAGAGGAAAGTTAAATGAAGGCTTTGGCCTAAATAGTTCCCATCAGAGACGACCAGTGACCGTGACCATGACAGCACCTGTGAGCCAAAAGTGGAGCCCGCCTGTGTTTTTCTTGCTGTTCCGTGCATTGGCTAGAACGTACCTGAATGAGGCATCTGAGTCCATGTCACATCGCTGGCGATGCATCAGGTTGTCCCTCTGTGCTGTGATAGCTGCTCACCTGGGCAGTGACGTGAGAGCAGAGTGTTCCGTTCCAACCCCCAAAAGGACCGTGAGAAACCTCCGGGCCAAGGCAAATGCTGGACACAGTTACTTGGAAAGGGTTCACGTCCCCTGATTGTGGTTACTGACATCTCAGCAACGGGCCTGGCTGGCCAGGCAGGGCCAGGACCTGTGCAGAGAGCCTCCACGTAACTGAGAGTCTTGGAAAAGGTCTGTAGGGGAGACTGATGCCAGAGTCCTGGGGACAAGAGTCCCCCTCACCCCCCTGCGCCCCTTCCTGTAATTTTATCTCAAGGAGACACAAAAGGTACTGTCTGACTCAAGGTCAAGCATCTCTGCCGTGAGTAAATTCTAACTAGCTTTTCACCAAAGGCCCAGAAGGTCAAGACCAAGTTTATGTAGCGAACCAGCTACTGGAACAAGTCCTTAAGACTTGGCCATGGCAACTGTGGTGACAGGCCACAAGCTTTTCGACAGACTGCCCCTCCCAAAAAAAAAAATTTCCCGTCATTGGAGTGAGAAGTCCCTCCCTACTAAAACCAGACTGTCCTTGCCGCCTGCGCAGAGTAGGCCGTCCGATCAGAGGTGTGGCCCGTGCTGGTGAGGTGCGCAGCGCAGCCCCCCCGTGACTTCTGTAAGGGACATGGCACGGGGGGCCCGCGTGCCCGCACTTTTGGGAAGGTGGCGATGTGTAGAATGGAGTTCTCAGACAGCAAGGTCGAAGGTCAGCTGATGCTCTGTGTAGAGAGGGTTCCCCTCAGTTTCGTGGCCCTTCCATTTTTTCGTTTCATCCTGTGGCACTGACAGGCCCATCTGCATGCAAACAAGGGTGTCTTGACTCAGCTGGGTTGCCCGTTTGCCACGGCAGCAAAGCAGAGGTGTCTGCCTGCAGAAGCCGTTCCCACAGCTGTGAGCGTGGGGTCTGAAGGGTGATGGCTTCTGCGGGGGCGGAGACAGGCGCTCACGCTGAGGTCCCCACTCCTCGGAGGAGGACTGAGGGCAAGAGCAGAAAGAATCGTTCTGAATCCGGCTCAGGATTACGTTCCAGAAACTCCAGCTGCCTCATCAAAATGCAAGGAAGCGGGACTTCAACTGCCTGCTGGCAAAGCCTCCTCGCGCTTGAGCGGAGCCCGGTCGGCCCCGGAAGAGTCAGCCCCAGAACCCCAGCCTCGCCAGCCCGGAGCCTCAGACAGAAGCAGTTGCTGCCTCACCTCTCTTTAGATGCAAGGTCCAGCGAGGTTCGACCAGGGCCATACATTTAAGTGCAGACGTCCCTCGCCGGCGAGGAGCAGCTCCCCCGCCCCCAGCTTACGCTTACTGAGGCCACAAGTTCCTCAGGTGTGCCAGCCCTGCTTTGTCTTCCATCTTTAAGCTAAAATTAGGTCATAGAACCAGGATCTTTGAAAGTGAGAAGGAGGCTGAATGATTATCGATATCCACAGCCCGTCGCACAGGAAGAGAACTGAGCCCTGGGGAAGGCGAGGAACTCCAGGTCTCACGGGGGCTGAAACAGGACAGAAACTAAATGCCCTCAGTCAGAGAATATAGTTTGGGAGGCACACGCTGGAAGGGATACCAGTTTGCAGAGCCTGGCTCCCTGGGCAGCTGTGAGGCCCTGGGGAGCCAAAGTCCACGTTGTCCTCTTCCAGGAAGTCCTCTCTCCTGACCCCCCCCACCCCCCCGTAAGTGCCAACCCGGCCCCTGCGCTGGGCACACTTTAACAGCTGACCTTGCTGGCTGTCTGGGGCTCCATCTGAGAAAGCAGGGCTGGCGTCCCCGAGAACACGAGCAAAACCTGGGGAGCAGGGGCATGCAGCACGGCCGGGGGTTCAGCGGGGACCACCAGAGGGGCCGGCGAGAGGCAGAATATCCAGACGGAGTGACCGGGAGGCTGTTGGAGACGCTGATAGTGGCCCAGGCCTGTGAGCCCTCGGGAGCAGCTGAGATACATGTGCTGAGAGCCCCTTCAACTGACTTCCTGGTGGGCGTTAGTGACAGCAGCCTTGGAAGACCAGGCCCGCACTTCTGAGGAAGAGGACTGGACGATACTTGGACGTAGCAGCCACTGTCGGTGGCAAACACGGTCTGGGGCACGGCCCCCCCCTTCCTCAGGCCCTGGCCAAGTTACGGGGAGAAAAGGGGCCTTCCGGGTCCCGCCCCCTCCCACCTGCTCATCTTGCCCCCTTTTGAGTCTGCTTCCCTCTCTTTCTTTTGTGCCTTGTATTTGTTCCAGCTTCCTTTATTTTCCCAGAATTGCTTCTTTCCTGGCTTAGCCAATACATAGAACATCCTCTTTGGTGCTCAGAGACGAGTTACTCGTTTTGGGAGTTTCTTGAGCTCGTTAAATCTTAAAAACTAAGTCCACTTCTCTGGAGTCTAGTCGTGTTTCTTCAGCCTTGTCTAACCCCACCCTCCCAGCCCAGAAGACTTTGTGGCGTCTTCCTTTCTGTAGCTTCTGTTACAAAACAATAGGAAGGTAAGTGTGTGTGGTGTTTTCTATGAAATTAGATTATAGTCCTAAATATTCCTCTTTGAACTTGAACTCCGTCCCTCCCTGTTTTCTCTCTCTTTCTAAGTGAGACGTAAGGCTTCCTTAAGAATCGATCGCTAGCCTTAACATGACAGAAGCAGCAGTTTATTCATCCATTAATTCAATATTAAATTACTAAATCCAGCCTACTTATACCCCAGAGCCTGGCCCTCATAGAACCTGTGGGCTGGCGAGGCAGACAGGCAGTCACCACGTGCCCAAGGACGCAGCACTGCAGATTGTCACGGCCGACGGGAAGGGGGCCTGTCATGACGTGGGGAACGCCGACCCCTTCGCTTTGGAATGATGGTTCCGGAGGCGTGGTGTCGCTCGGTTTGGGGTTACAGGGCGGCTCTGGTCTGACCGCCCCTGAAGTCCTGTGCACGCGCCACTTGGACCCCGGCAGGGCTCCGTGGGCGTTCTATTCGGCAGCTTTTGTTTCCAGGCGGGATTCGGAAGGGACTGAGCGACCTTTCAGACCCAGTGGCCCAGTGTGTCCCTAGGTGGTGATGGAGATGACCTTGCTGGGGAGCCTCGCTCACCCTTGTGCATTCCCTAGTCTTTTCCTGCATTTCCAAAACAAAATGCCACCTCCTCATACCGAGCCAGTGTGGTTGTCTGCAGGAAATGCTTCCCTGGCTTCAGGAGCAGCAGCATCGTGTGACGGGGCACGCTCCTCACTGTCCCCACATGGCTGACACCCTCATGACGCCAGGCCCCCACTTTCCTGGCTGCAAAGTTGGGGCCGTAATACCCTACCCCCCGCCCCCCTGCCCCGTACCTCCCAGTGTTGTTAGGAAAATCGAGGGGAATAACATATACGGACACATTTTGAAAACGACGAAGCATTGTGCACGGGGCCCTAAGAACAGCGACGTCCTTGTTACAAAAATAAAATAGTTTCTGAAACTGCAGTGACCGGCGCCATAATTAGGCGCTGATTGGGGTAACGGTAAGGCTTCCGCCCTGGATCGCATCCTAGGACTGAGCGGGTAGATTGTACATCTAGGACCATCTAATCCTTACGCGAGATGGGACCGTCTTTGAGAAGCAGCGAGAAATAGCAAAGCTTATTTTATGAAGGAAGAAGGCCCGCAATAATTAAGTTTTTCTTTCAATACACAGAATGTAAAAAGCTCTTTTGGAGCCTTTTTGGATCACCAGGTACCTACCATCCTGTGTTAAACATTTGGTGTGGCAGTGTTCTTAGCTTTTCTTTGTTTCCCCCCACCCCCTTTTTTTTTAACTTTTTTGGTGACACTCAAAGAGAGATGCATGTCGAAGGGCCCAGCCTATAGTGCCTGACGCACACCAGTCCTTCTCTGTGACCTCTGCACAGACAAAACTAACAAGTACTCCCAAAACAGCTTTTACAAACAAACTCCTTTTTCTTTTTTACTTAATTCAAAAAAGTTAAAACTTTTGCAGTGATGGCGTGAGTGTGTATGTGTAATAATAGGATTACTGCTGCCCTTTCTTTACCTCTGGAGAAAGTTGTTTTTTTAAAAAATCTATAGACATCAATTGATATAACCTGTTCAGGCTTTTGATCTAATAGGTGGTTTATGATTTCCAGAACAGTCGTCACACCTGGAGGAAAAAAAAGAGTGTTTGGATTTCTCTTTTTTTTCTGAGTAGCTCTTTACGTCAGATCCTTCATTGTTTATCAGAGCTATTTTTTAAAAGCTCCGGCCAAGTTTGCTGACCAAAAGAAAAAGCCGTGGTGGAGAGGAAACGTGCGTCCTGGGCACGCGTCCTGTCTCCACCTGCGGCCCAGACTCTGCTCTTTCTCCATTGCTCTTGCTGGCAGTGCTGTGTGCCGTCTTCCTCTGTGGATTTTGCGATGACTCCAGTCACTTGCTGGTTTAAAGTGTGTGTTTTATTTTTCCACTGCGCCTAAGTGATCCAAACGCGTGAGCATGTCACGTTGACTGGCGTTCTGTTTCTTAAACGCACACACTCGCCTTTCCTTTGTTGTCTCCCCCTGGTCCCCACCCCCAACAATTTTTAAAAAGCCCACTTGTGAGTCACTGGGTTGATGGCCTGGCCACGTGCACCCTGGGGCTTCTGCCCCTCTCGGGGCCATGCCACCTCTGGTGTGGGGGAGGGGCTGCATACGGGCTGCTCTGTGAGACCTGGATTAACCTTCCTGCCCCGTTCGGTCCCTTCTAGGTCCCACTGGCCCGCCTTCGACACTCCCTCTCAGCACGCAGACCTCCGGGGGCACCTCCACTCTGTCCAAGAAGCGGCCTCCTCCCCCGCCACCCGGACACAAGAGAACCCTGTCCGACCCTCCCAGCCCACTACCTCACGGGCCCCCAAACAAGGGCGCAGTTTCTTGGGGTAAGTCATGCTGAAGTCGGGGCCAGCCAGCATGCGGGGCTCAGTGTGCCGTGAACACGAAGCACACGCAGCCAACGGGCCAGGCTGCGCACGTGCGGGGGGGTGCGTGAGAATGCCATGCCACCTCCGAAGGCCGAGAAACATTTTGGAAAATACTTAGAACCGTTTAAAAACTAGATGATAATCCTAAGGGGCTGAGCATTACCAGACTGTGCTAATCGGTCCGCCTCCCACAAAATGTCCCTCAGTCGGTATCCACTCGGGAGATGGACACTGTCAGCCTCGTTGACAGATGAGGAAACCAAGACTCAGAAAAGCCAAGGCTTTCCTTCTGCTCATGGCAGCCCAGACGGCCGCCTTAGAAGATAAGTCATTCATAGTCGCTGGTCACCCTGTGCCGCAGGACCTAGAGGGGTCCCAGTCAGGCTCTCCCCTCCCAGCCCTTCCCTGCCACACCGGTCCCTGTCACCAGCGGGCCGGGGAGGTACATCAGGCTCTTTCCCTCCAGGGGCTGTCTGTGCCCTTTCACGGGCTGGCTCCCTCGGTCCTTCTCGGCTGTCCCTCCTCCCTAAAGGTGCTTCCCCCCACCCGTGTCCTCCAGGCCACCCTGTCACCGTTGCTGCTCGTTCTGTGGTTGGTTTTTGGACTGAGCTCCAGAAGAGCAGGGACCTTGCTTGTCTTGTTCCGTTCTGTGTTTCCAAGGCCTAGAATTGAGCCCAGTACGCAGCAGGTACTCAGTAATCACCTGAGACTAAATAACTTACTCAGGAGCTGGGCCCTTTAACCATGTGAGTGACATTGACTGTCAACCACAAATTTCCCTCCACGAGAAACATAACTTACATCTTTGTCTACCTTTCTGGTTCACCAAAACTGTTCATTAGCCCGTCAGCAGTTTTAAGTCAAGAACAAGGGTGTCTCCAGCGCCCAGCAGGGTCCTTGCCTGTGACAGGGACACACAGCCCTGCATGTGTCACGCCCTCCCTCCAGTGGGTTTCCTTGTGGCTTTTGTTTGTTTCTGAATCATAGCTGATGGTCAGTCGGCTGAATGCTTTTAAAGGCCTCACCGAAAGCCCACGTCAGGCACTCTGGATTTTTGGAGTTTTTGGAATGAGCCATACTGCCATCTGTAAATTGCACACCCGTCCGTCCGCTGACCCTAACGCCCAAGGGTGTGTGTCTGGCCACTGAGCACCCTTAGGTGCCTGTTGTTGGGGCCTCTGCACCCACAGGGAGCTCGGGGCTGGTGCAGGGGGCCGATGAGGAAGCAGTCAGGACAGCGTTCCTACTGTGAGAGTTGATGTGTTCACCAAATACTGTGGGAATCCTGAAAAGGAGTGTCAGCTTGCAGGAGAAGGCCCCACGGCGGGTGACAAGGGGCTCGCTCCCAGGTGACACGAGTAAGGGAGGGACAGTGGTCCTGGCGTTGGCAGAGCCTACGTTCTAGGGCCTTCAGGAGGCCCCGATTTCATCCAAAGGGACTGTCCCTCAAATGACATTCCACTGACAGTCACAAGTTTCCTGTGCAGATTTTCATGTCACAAGGGATGACCTTCTTTTTAGACCCCACTAAACGTGGATTCTTTTATTCCATCAGTCTTTATTTCTGCGACCGGTTTCCAGTGCCCATTTCCCTCACAGATACGATCCGTCTACAGTGAAACTGACCGCATTTCTGTTCCCCGGCTTCGGAATTGTCACTTTCTTAGACCTCTCTCTCTCTTTCTCTCTCTCTCTCCCCCCTCAGCGGCAGGACTGGCAGCAGCTGGTGCACTTTTGTTTGTTCGGCTTGGTTTTGGAATTGTTGGGGATGAAGGGCATTTTTCTCTGAACGGACTGGCCATTGTTTCTCTGTCCGTGGAGCGGAGGCGGGAGGAGGTAGCCGGCAGGTCGCGCGCTCCGCCTGGCTGTGGCTCCTCCACCACCTGCAGTGTGGAGCCCTGGTGTGCGGGGAGGGCCGCTCCGGGCTCTCTCCTTGCCAGAACCACAGCGTCTGCAGCCCCCAAAATAGCGCTGGCATCACATTACTGAAGTCCCACGGCCATCTGTCCCCAGGGACAGCGAAAACAGGCCTGTGGGCAGATCTGGGTTTGGTGGAGACTTTGATTTTTAAAGTGGCATATCATTAACTCTCACCTTTGGGGATCAGATAATTTGCTTATAACCTACTTTTAACAGAACAACACATCTTAACACAATTTAAATAAAGTTAATAAGGAAATGAGATCAAAGGGAGAATATAGGTAGCAAAGTGACAAACTCCAGGTGTGTGATCTCCTCACAAAATACGTAATATACGGGTACAAACGGTGGCTAAACAGACGACCAATTTGACACTGAGGTTCTTAACCAGTGACAGCAAAGGAAAAACTGCAACTGATTATCAGTTCACGGTGGCCGTAGGATTAACCCTCCTCTCACACTTGAGATTCGTGTAATTAACACCTGAGATCATTCCCCCAGGACCTCCATCCTTGGGCAAGAATTCAGAGGAATATCTACAGCGCACATTGTGGGAAACCCTACGTGTGCTGAACGAACATTCTGGAAGCCCAGGTTCTGATCCGGGTTCTACCAGTCTTGGCTAAGTGCCCTCTGGAAATCACTTACATTCCTCAGTTTGGCCACTGGGACTTGAAGTTATAGGAGCTGCTTTTATTAATGTTATAGAGCAACATTAAACTGTCCCACAATTTGGTTCATTTCTCATATTTCAAGGCTAGAACTGCCAGGTGAAAAGGATCAGTATTTAAAATGTCTGATGTGAGGCATGCATACCTACTACTGGGAGTCATATTGGCTTGTATAAGAGCCTTTGATTAGAAATTCCCCTATTCTGGGGGTGGGGGTTTGGGGGAGAGAAGGGGACTAAAAAGTAATGTAAAAATATATAGTAAAGTTTTTTTTTTTAAGATATTTCCTTCTTCCTTTTTCTTGGATTTCCCAATATATTGGGTTGGCCAAAAATTCCATTTTTTTCTGTAAAGTAAAAGACACATTTTTCATTTTCACCAATAACTATTGATATGGATATTCTGAGTATGTTGGCTGTCTCCCACTATTGGCTTCTAGTGGGGAGAGGCCCGGGGTGCTGCTAAACCTCTTCCAATGCATAAAACAGCCCCACGAAGCTTTTTTTAATGCACCCTGATATGACAGCAGTCATAATATAATTAACAAAATTGTTTCAAATGAAGGTAAAGACAACTAAGCAGTATTGTACAAAAAATAATAAATGGACTTCTTGGCCAACCCAATATTTTCGTGTTTGCTTCTCCCACCCGTTTTGCAAGCAGTCGTAGGAATAATAATGGCTTCTGCCACTTGTAGGTTGTTTGCCAGGTACCAGATGCCGGTCACTTGTTCACACGTTATTTGGCCGTCACAACCATCCTGTTCAGACAGGGACTATTGTTGTCCCTTGTTTACGAGTGAGGATTTCAGAGACCAGAGACATTAAACAATTTGTATCATATCACGAATCCAGGGACTTCTGAATTGGTATTTGAACCCATTTCTGACTCTGAGGCTCACATAACCATCAACTTGCTCCAGAAGAGTCCTGGAGCCTCAGTGCCCATCACGCTGGGCCAGTGCCCACCTGTCTTTCCACAGACTCTTGGCCCCCAGCTTCTGAGCTGAAGTGAGTACCCACAGCCCTTTCGTTGCCTGCCTGGCATCTGTCTTCCGCTCTCTCTTAAACACGTCTGTGTGTTACACTACGTCCTTTTCCAAAGTGCACAAAACGAAAAAAAGATTGAGCTGCTTCTATGTCTTTGCTCATCCCTCTAACACCATCCTAGTCTCAGGACTTTCTCTGAGGCCACACTCTTCCTCCCAGGTGTAGCAGGGGCCTTTGGCTCGCTGTGGTTCCTTCCTGCCAGCCACTGGCACCTACCCCACCCCCCCAGGTGTGTGAAAGGTGAAGCGGGGGGTCCTGTCATCTTTCAGCAGGCACCAAGGGGCTGCCCTGTGCTGGGCCCTGGCTAGAGAGTAGGGTTTCTGAGACGAACCAGGCAGATGCCCTCTCCTGGAGGCGCTCTTTTCTTGACATTACATTACATCTCAGGGAGCTCTGAATGCTGCCAAGCTCTCTGGGTCAGGCTCCTCGTGGTCCGGCTCTGTGCTGCACCCTCCAGAGTCTCTCTCTCGTAGTGTTCGTACCCATCAAGCGGCGTAGCGACTGTCGATGTTCCTGTTTTATAGGTGGGGGAACTGAGGCTTCGTAGAAAAAGCCGCGTAGTCCGAACTCGTACCCGCTGGTCGGTGGTACAGCTGGAAGTCCAAACCAGGCCTGTCTGGCCCCAGCACCGGGTGTAGGCACTCAAGAAGCAGGGAGCTATAGAGTCCGGCTCGGGAAGAATTCTTGGAAATGCGCTTTGGAGATGTTCTTTGAAGGCTGCATAAGAATTTACCACTAGTGGGAGGGGCAGGTATCGAAGGGAGAGGGAACAGAGGGGGCTCAGTTACAGAGACATCAACATGCGTCTTTGGAAGAGAGAGTTACCTTATGTGACCAGAGAACATTCTGTCCAGGAGGCCCGTCCTCACGCTCTGCCAGCCTCTCCCTGCCCAGTGGGTTCGGGGGACGGGAGGTGATAGACTTGGTAGTTTAGTGCAGACCCTGCAGGTGGGCTGCTCCGCTTGGTGTCCTGCCTCTGACCCTTACCAGCTATTTGACCTTGGGCTTGACTTGACCTTCTCTGTGGGTTTCTTCCCATGTACTAAAACGGAGGGTCGTTGTTAGTGTGCATCTCCTGAACGTGGTTACTGAGTGAGTGCTCACTAAACAGCAGCTGCCTCTGTTATGGTTACTACTGGGGAGGCGTGACAGGTATCCAATAGCCCATAGACTTGTGGGCAGGACTTCAGGTAGGTCAGCGAACCATGCGGCCTGGAGCGATTCATTCACAGAACCTTGTTTCCTCGTCTGTAAAATGAGGAGAACAGTGCGCGCTCCTGGTGCTGACGCCCCAGGCAGAAGCATGGGGGGCGGGGGGCAAAGGGCTGTGCTGAAGGAGGACGCGTGCGTTTCCAGAACAAGGAAGTGGACCAGAGCCCAGCAGCAGCTGCAGGTTCCTGGGGTTCCTCCTGGTGCCTGGCAGCTGGGCCAGGACACCCCGCACTCCTCCCACGTGCAGTGGGTCACAGAGGGGCCACTTGTACTGTAGCCAGTCTTCCTGCCTCCCGGGCAGAGCGCGCTGTCTGGTTCTGTGCTCCTCCATTAGAAAGTGCTCCGCTGTTCAGGGGCCACATCCCCCAAACACGGCTCTCCCCGCTCCTCTCAGCAGGTGGGTTTAGACGCTGTCTCCTCCTCGCAGCACCTAGCCCGGCCGGCAGCCCACTCGTTCCACGTCACCAGTGGAGTCTGTAGCACGCGTCTCCCTGGCCAGGTCTTACACTCTGCGAGCACAGTGACGTTTTAGTAATTTTGTGCCTCCTGCACACAGTAGGTGCTTAATAAGTGTTAATGTTTGAATGAATGATGAGTGAGTAAAGCGACGGAGGGCCTCTCCCTGCACTTGGCCAGTTGGCCCCACTGCTGAACCGTGTCTGAACACACACACACACACACACACACACACGTGGTTTGCGTGTTTCTCCTGAATCTGGGGCCTCCTGGCCTCAGAGCCTCTGGGTGAATTGATACACACTGTTCTGGCTTCAGTCTTTTAAATTCTGGAACCTGAGAGGGGCCTGTCTGCCAAATCCCATGTCCCCGTATTCCATTTCCCCCTCTAAGGATGCAACTTTTTCCATTTGATTTTCCCTGTAGGTAACGATATGGGTCCATCATCATCCAGCAAGACCACAAACAAGTTTGAGGGACTGTCCCAGCAGTCGAGGTAAGCCGCCTCTGCCCTGCTGGGCTTTCAGTTGTGGTGGACAGAATTCCAGGAGTGGGTCTCAGGGACAATCTGCCCCAAGTGGGTCCCGCCGGCTGCTGGTGATGACAGCCCCTCCTGTCGCACGTGCCCCCGTCTCGGGGCCAGGCAGCTCTGCGGACTGTGCCTGCCAGTGGGTAGCTCTTTCCTCCCCGGACTCCAGGTGGGACTGGGCCTCACGTCTCCCTGAGCCCCAGAGTCTGTCAGAGTGAGGTTGTCATCTGAATTTTTTAAGTTAAGGCATGTTGTTTTGTTATGTGCCCGCATGGCTCCGTTTTGCAGACGTGGGGATGGAAAGATAGTCCTCAGTGAGGCCTGGCAGCCCGGACCTTTTCACACACAAACACATGACTTTCCGAGTTCCCTGTTTGTAAGTTTCCTCTGGCTCGGCTAGGAGAGCCCTTTCTTTCTCACCTTTCACCGAAACGGGTACTTTGGAATGTCTTCGACGGGCACCATTTATCCAGCCCCACCGCGAGGGGCTTTCTCTAGAGGCCGAGCTGAGGTAAGGATGCTAGGAGGACCCTCTCCAGACCCAGAACCCCAGGGAGAAGCCGGCTGCGGTATGTGGGCATTGCTGTCCGGATTTACCCAGGACCTCTCTTTAATGCTGCCGTCCGATTTAGTCCTCGTGGCCCCGGGAGGCAGGTCCCATCAGCACTGCGGCGAGGAGACGGCCCAAGCAGCTAAGGGGTGGCAGTTCTCGGCCCTGGACTCAAACCCCTGGCTCTGCAGGCGGCCTGTCCCTGAGTGCCCGTCCTGGCACCCTGCCTGGCAGGACCTTAGAAACTCACTCCAAAACCCTTTGAAGCAAAACCCCCTGGCGTGGCCCTGACCGGTGTGGCTCAGACGGCTGGGCGCCGTTCTGCAGGGTGAAAGTCGACGGTTCGATTCCCGATCAGGGCACAGGCCTGGGTTGCGGGTTCAGGCCCCGGTCAGGGTGTGTAGGAGAAGCACCCCATCGATGTCGCTCTCCTCTTTCTCTCTCCTCCCTCCTCTCTTATAAAATAAACCAAAAAAAAATTTTTTTTAATTAAAAAATAAAACCTCGGGCATTTAGTATTTCAAGGTCAGGGGTGGCTTTCTTTATCCCAGAGGCCAGCAGGACTCCCAGGGACCTGAAGGAGCTTTCAGCCCAAGGGGAGCTTGAGGGCCAGGGTGAGAGACAGGCGTGTCCTCTGCCCTCTTTGACTCAGTTTTTGTTTGGTTGGCTGGTTTGGCTTTTCCTGTCCTTTTAAATGCAATGAGGACAGAAGGGAAAACAGCCAGCGCCTAGGACAGCAACGGACAGACAGGAGAAGTGAGGCGTCACAGGCAGCCCTCGGCAAACAGGCTCGGGCACTTGGCCGCTGCTGCTGCTTTTGGGGTCTTCATCGTTCCTGGGACCCAAGCGTGGTCGTAGCCTCTGGTTAAAGGGGGAGAGTGGGTTCCAGCAAATACAGCAGGTGCCACCCACAGCGTCCGCTTTCAGTGGTGGGTCCCCTTCGGAGGACGTGAGGCTCTGAGGTCCCGCAGAGCTGGGTCTGAATCCCCACGTCCACCGCCGACTGCCCGTCCCCGGAGTCATCCCACCTGCAGGTGGGGACGGCGAGGGCCACGCTGTGGGGTCGCATGAGAGTGGTTACTTCCGTGTACCACACGGGACACAATCTGGTGTGCGAGGGGCTTTCACCAACGCCATGACCTCTGGGGAGAGGTCTCCGCGGAGGAGGAGTTAGCCTCTCCTCCCCAGGCAGCCAGACTTTCCGTGCTGGGCAACAGACTGTAATCCTTTGCTGAGGACATTTTGGAAAGGTTTTTAGATAGTTCAGTCAACGCTTGGGATTTCCTCGGATAATCTGTCACTGCTGATACCATAGCACTTTGAAGGTCCTAAGTGGTTTTTATTTATTAACCAGCACCGGTTCTGCGAAGACGGCACTCGGTCCGAGAGTTCTCCCTAAACTACCTCAGAAAGGTAAGCTTTCTCTCTTTTTTGTTTTCACGTGTACAGAGCCTGTCACCGGACCTCCTGAGGGGACAGGGCTTCTGTCTCTCTTGGTCACTCTGATCCCCAGATGCCTGGAGTGGCACCTGGCATGGAAGAGATGCCCGGGAAATGTGTTCAGTGAGGAACATACTGATTAACTCAGATTTTGTGCTAGCAAAGCAGCTCACTTTCCCTGAAAAGCCCAGCGTTCCCAGCACTGTCCCCACTGGTCTGGGGCTCCCCCTCCAGCCCGCCTGGGTGGCGTCGATCACGCACTCTCAGGGGCCCTCCCCACCCCATTGGGGCCTCCCGTAGATGCTGCCCCTTTTCCATGATCCATGTCCCCTTCGCGTCCTCCCCAGCCCCGCCCCGGCCAGCATCCCTCCCAATGCCGTCCTGTGCCGGCTTCTGTTCCCTTAACCAACACGGGGCCTGACTCCGAGGACCTGGGTGGGGGGAGCACAGTCTGCGGGGAGGTCCTACTTGGCCTCGTGACCGTGGACCTGCAGCGGCCTCTGTGCAGACGTCCCTCCCTCCAGCAGGACACGATGTAGCCCGGCCACAGGGGAAGCTTGCTAGTCTGCCCTCCAGAGGTAATGCAGTCCAGAGAGGGGTTTCCACTGGAATGGGGAAGACACAAGCCCCGCCGGGAGGTAAAATAACCAAGGGTGGAGACTCCCCTGGGGGAGAGGCTCTTTTCTTACGTTTTTCGCTTCTTATTATAACAGTGATGTGTATTCATTTTAGAAGATTTGGAAAACACAGATAAGCAAAAAGAAGAAAATGCAAATCACTTGAAGTCTTCCCACCAAGATAAACAAGTGGATCTATCCTTTTACTCTCTCGTCTGTACTTTAAGTTTCCATCTAAGCTGATTTTTTTTCACAGTGTAAATCAAAAACATGGTCCATGACATACATTACATAACAGGGTAACTTTTACTGGCTGCATAGTATTCCGGCTTTGTCGCGCAGACTCTGCTATGTAGTATTCACATGGTTTGCTTTTTCCCACTATGAAGAGTGCTGTGCTGAACCTTCTAGCACAGCTGTCTCAGTGCCTGGCTCTGATCTCTTTTTTAGGATAAATTTATAGAATCAGAATTGCCTATTTTGTGGGTTATGGCTGCCCAGCACATACTCACAGTTTCTGTTCCCCAAAGAGTGTGACTCACAGCAAGGCTTTCCAGCCAGACCGCCTCAGGGGGTCCCCCAGATTTGCCCCCATTCCTGCCTGCCTCAGACTTTTGCTTCCTCGGTTTCAGACATCCAAGAGAGGGATGTGGTGGTCCTCCTTTGACTCTGTAAGCTGAGCCACATCGGCGGAAGCTCAAGGTCCAGCCCACGAGCACGGTGCCCTTGACTTTGAGTTCCCCGGGACAAGGGGGCCGGGCAGGCCATGGGTGGAAGCAGCTACAGTGCGCCCGTGACAGCTTACAACACTGGGCTTTATCTTTGTTTATCTGTTTTTTTCATTCTAAGATTATCTTGCTGAATAGGTCGGATTTTTAGGATAATGGTTTTGTTTCGTGCGACTCATTCACTGTGCTTAGCCAGCTGTGTCCTTGCGGAATCCTGTGTGGCTGGCCCCCGTGCCAGGAGCCAGAGTCACAGGAGGAGTGGAGACACGACCTCTGGCCTCGGAGCCCTGTCGGACAGACATCATGAGACCGCTCTAACGTAATACGTAGGGCGTGCCAGGTCCTTCTTTTTAAGACTTGATTTATTTATTTTCAGAGAGAGGGAGAGAAGTGTCCGTGTGTGGTGGCCTCTCACACGCCCCCTGTGGGGTACCTGGCCCACAACCCAGGCAGGTGCCCAGACTGGGAATCAAACCGGTGACCTTTCGGTTCACAGGCCAGCGCTCAGTCCACTGAGCCACACCAGCCAGGGCTGCCGGCCAGTCCTTTACGTGTCGTAAGTCACGTTTCCGAGGTGAGGAAGGTGAGGTACAGAGAGGTGGTGTAATTTGTTCAAGGCCACCCAGCTAGAAAGGAAGTGGTGGAGCTGAACGTGCAGGCGAGGCCTCAGTGGCCCGAGTTCTGCAGCTGGGCTGTGCCGAGCCGTGGGGCGGGCTGCCGCTGCATCCGCCCCCAGGCTGGGGAGCAGTGCGCCGCCCGGCCCCGGAGAGAATAAGCAAGAACTGTTTTAGAGACGCGTCCAAACATATTACATAGGAAAACAGATCAAAGTTGCAGGCAAGCTGCATGTTGTAGTCCCGTTCCCATTTATGAGCACGTGTGTACCTGTGTCACCAAAACAGAATCAAAGGGGTGGGGGGGGGGGCAGGGGGACAGGAGAAGCCTTCATACTGGAGACTTTTTATTAACGTGGCAAATACGGTCGCTAAAAGAGGACATAGATAGAAGCAGATAAAAGTTTTATATATGGAAAATATATGAAAAAGTCAAAAAGGAAAAATACCAGAACAGTCCCAGTGGCGACGGCGAGGTGATAGCCTTCGGGAAAACTCGCAGTTCTCTCGGACGTGCGTTATGCTTATAGTTGGGGGGTTTTACACGTGGATGAGGTTGGACATCCTGTCCTTACATAACTGAGGCCCACAGCTGTGAGTTGTGACGTGGGCTCCCAGCTTTTGTCTGTTTACAAACAGGCCACGTGCGCCCGGATCTGGCCCGTGTGGCCCTCCGTGCCGGGTGCTCACGTTCGGTGGAAGGTCGGTCCTCCTCCAGGTCACGACCAGCGGAGGCAGCGCTTCCCTGCCTCGTGTTCCCGTCCCGTGACCTCCCTCTCTGTGGTTGCTTCCACAGTGGCCCTGCGGAAAACAGAAACCAGCCATCACCTCTCCCTGGACAAAGCCAACATCCCGCTGGCAGACTTGCCGCAGAAGCCGCCGCCAGGGGACCTGCCCCCGAAGCCCACTGACCTGGCTCCTAAACCCCAGATGGGAGAGCTGCCCCCCAAGCCAGGAGAACTGCCCCCCAAGCCGCAGCTGGGTGACCTGCCACCAAAGCCCCAGCTCTCAGACTTGCCTCCAAAGCCGCAGATGAAGGACCTGCCTCCCAAACCGCAGCTGGCCGACTTGCTGGCGAAATCCCAGCAGGGGGATGGCTCCCCCAAGACTCAGCCGCCCTCCGACATTGCCCTGAAGTCACAGCTGGGGGATCTCTCCCCAAACGTGCCGGCCCGAGACGCTATCCAGAAGCAAGCCTCCGAGGATGCCAACGACCTGGCGCCTGCTCTACCCGAGACGCCCGTCCCGCTGCCCAGGAAGATCAACACGGTAGGTGGGCGCCGGGGGGCAGGCAGGCGCCTGCAAACGCTGCCGCCCTCGGAGACTGGGCGGGGGGGGGGGGGGGTGGGCAGCTCGTGCAGAAAAGGCAGGAGCTGCTCACCCGATGGCTCAGGGGTCCGCCCGGTGCCGGGGCAGGGCCTGCCGCTTTGAGCGCGGCTCAGGACCCGCCCGCAGTGCCCGCTGTCACTGGGACCCTGGCCAGTCACTCACCTTCTCCGAGCCTCAGTTTCCTCCTGTAGAGAAAGGAGCTGGTAGAGTCACTGAGCTCATGGGCAAGTCAATGCACTTAGCAAGTGGGCGCTCTGAGCCAGGCACCTGGGGTCACGGGAGCGCAGGCCCCTCTCGGAGCTCCCGGAACCCCGACCTCTGCGCGTCCTGCTGCCTCTTCCTAGAGGGACCCGAGGCTGTGCCCAGAGACAGGCCCGAACGGGGCTCAAGTCTCCCGCGTCATCGTTTTCATGAAACGCTTTCTCCTCTTTAATATAGCAACTTTATTTTGATATAAAAATGCTTTTTTCCCCAAAATCTTTTGGGAGGAAAGTAATGCTCTAGGAAGACGCACGTTTGCTGTCTGTTCTGCTTGCGGCTGCACCCTCACAGGGACACTGACCCCCAGTTTGAGGAGCCCAGTTCCCACGGGGTGGGGGAGCCCCGTACATGACAGCCCTGCCCCCGCTCACATTTCATTATGAAAACGTTGCAATAGAAGTGAGAGGGAAGAGACCCGGGTTAGAGACCACACATCCATGTGGTGGGAGCCTTGCTCTTCAGGAGGGCACCTCCCGGGACCCCGGGCGTCACCGTGGCCGTGACAGGCGTTGCCACACGCCTTCCCGGTGTTTTGGGACCTCCCTGAATCCTCTCATTGTAAGGGATCGTAGGGGCTTCTTGGTGGCTCCCAGGTCAGCACTGAGAGGTCACATCTGCCGCCAGCACAGCCGCGCCAGCTCAGAGGCCCCACCCGCCAGCCCAGGAGCGAGCTGCAGCCTGGAGCCGGGGGTGTCAGCGCCACTGAGGGAGAAACAGGGGGGCCGAGAGAAGAGGCATTGGACTGAAATATTAGAGCCGGGGCTTGCTCTCTTCCTGACTGGGAGTTACTGAGCTGGGTGCCCAAGGCATCCTCTAGAAGGTCATTTCCCTATTTCTGTCTTCCTGTTTGCAAAGAACTAGAAGTTCTGCAATAAAAGCCCCGGGTGCACTGGTCAAAATTCAGAACTTCTGGGGGCACCGCTGAGAAGCCGCCCTGCCCGGCCAGCTCGTGCCACCGGGCACTTCACACGCGGGGCCGGAGACACGTCCTTGCGCGGCACGCTCAGCGGCGGGCGCCCATTTTTAGCCCATTTTTAGCTTCCGCTGCTGTCTCTGCTGACAGCCGGGGAGCCGCTTCCTTTCTGATGAAAATAATGGGGAGCACCCGCCCCCCGTGCCAGGCTCTACCCCGATGCCAAGGGAAGGGACAGGGACGGTGGACCTGGTGATGTCACAGGACACGGAGCACGGGGCGAGCGTGCGCCCCCGGTCACAGCCGAGAAGCTGAGGCCCAAGGTCGGCGCGCCCTTGTCCCCCGCAGCCCACGCTGGCGGCTGAGAGCCCGTCTGTGCGTTGCAGGGGAAGAACAAGGTGAGGCGCGTGAAGACCATCTACGACTGCCAGGCGGACAACGACGACGAGCTGACTTTCATTGAAGGAGAAGTGATCGTAGTCACGGGGGAGGAGGACCAGGAGTGGTGGGTACGTACGCACAGCGGCCGGTCCCTCCCGGCTCTGTCGGCGCGTCACGGGCACCGCGCTGGGCCCTGGAGGCACTTCCCGGCAGCCCTTGCGTCAGGTGTCTTCTGTCCCGGTCTTACCTGCTAGAGAAGCAGGAGCTTTGAAACTGGGTCAGAAGCATTCACGGTCCCCGTGTTTGACCCTCACCCTCGTTGTCAAACCGAAGCTCCGGGAAGCACGTTGCCCGAGGGGCTCGGCTGGCCAGCAGGCAGTCCCGGCCCCCCCAGCTGGTGCGCTCGGGGCCCTGGTGCTGCCCCAGACGGGAGGCGAGGGCGGCACCTCGGGCTCCGACTCTCGTCCCTGTGCAGGCCTCTCTCTCCCTCGGGTGGGGCACGATGCCTTCCTGTGTGCTTTTAGAAGCTTCGGAGAGAGTATCTGTAACATCCTTTTCTCTGTGGAAGCCTGCTGCCCAGGTTTCAGCAAGGAAGGGCATTGTTTCTGCACACAGTGGCTGTGTGGACCTCAGGGGCCCCGGGCAATGCGCAGAGGGACCCGGCTCTGTCTGCCGGGCGGGAACTGTGGCCCCCGGCGGGGCCCGCAGCACCTGCTAATGCTCAGAAACACCCGTGCCGGTGCACACATGCACACACGCGCACCTCTGGTTTGCGTTCCTTGGGGCCCAGACGGTGGCTGGATTTGTGATCACAGCTGTAGGGGTTCTGCTTGGACTGAAATGGAGGCTCTCAGCCCGTCAAGCCCCCTCCCCTAGTTGATTCTGCTCGTTGGACCCCACATGTGAATGAAAGCCTCTGTTGCGTGACTGACGTGTTTCCCTCAGCGTGATGCTCTCCAGGTCCCTTTGTGAGTCAAACACGGGTCCTCGTGGGGCTGGCGTGCGGCATTGCGGGGTCTTGTGCACACCAGCCGCCATCTCCTCTTGAGCTGGGAGGGGCTTCTGTAGCATATTGTCGTCAGCTTTCTGTGGGTCACCGTGGGTGGCAGCTGGAGGCCTGCCTCCCACGCAGGGCTGTGGGCGCGCCTGGGTCCCTGGCCCGCCAGGCTTGGCACTGGGCAGCTGCCCGCGGCCTCCAGCCTGACGCCTCTTCTTTTCTCCCCACAGATCGGCCACATCGAAGGACAGCCTGACAGGAAGGGGGTCTTTCCCGTTTCCTTTGTTCACATCCTGTCCGACTAGCGAAAAGCAGGACCTCAAGGTGGCCCACACGCTCCATCAGGACTGCCACCCCACACAACCCTGCGCGCACGTGTATGTAGCTGCTGTTACAGGCCGAGACACCCACCGAAGGGCCCCCCCGGGGGGACTGTAACGTGTGTTCTAAATAAATACCCTGTCGTTTTCTGCCTTTGCCAGTATTAGGGGAGCCTGGGGCCCGGCGCGCCGTCCTGGTTTGCCAAAGCCACCCTCGGCGTCTAGCACTTACGTCTCTGTCTACGCTGTTTTCCGAGCGAGCGGGAGCAGAGCGGCTGCCGGCTTTGCAGATAGAGTGGCCTCAGCAGCCGTCAGAAGGCGTAGGATTGAGTCCCTCTCGGTGCAGAAGGCTCAGTCACCTTACTGACAAGGCAGCGTAGGCAAGGAGGTGGGCTCTTTCCCAGGCGGCTCTGAGCTCCGTGCCAGACCAGCCTGTAGGCATCTGTGTGCACAGTTTACAGCCCCAGACACCTGCTTCGGTATTTATTACAGAAAGTGCTCAGTTAAACGTAAGTGTTACTCCTTCAGCGAAATCATCACTGACCCCCAGAACCTCGGGTGACACTGTACTGTGCCCGGAGCCTCACGCGAGTTTAGACGATGGCTTTATACTGTCTCCTGAGGAGCGCGTGCCCCGAGATGTTACCTCATTATGCAAAAGTGACGTAGCCTTCGTGACTCTTTTGACAAAAGTTTAAAACCCCCTGAATGAAGCTCAGCTGTCAGGAACCAAGGACTGCCAGGACCCGTTAGCCTCTACATTATGCATGCATTTAGAAGCTTACCTGAAATCTGCCTTTTATAAAGGAACAGTATGGATCAGTCAAACTGTACGTTTTTAAACCGGATTGCCATTAAAGCAGACATGATAAGGTTGCAACAATATTTGTTTCCAGCCAGTCCTTTGGCTTTCTCAAGAGTATGGATTTATAATACCATGTTAAGAATCAGCATCCTCCAAATGTGTTAAAGCATCTCACGCGTCCATTTTAAATTATCTTCATAGTTCTGTTCTTGACAAATGTAAACTCTTATAAGATTATTCAAAAGGATGATGGATCGGAAAGCCAGCCCTGCACACCGCTCCCCGCGGTGGAACCCGGGTCCTGAAGCCGGCCTCCTCTTGTTTCCGGGCTCTTCATTGAGCCCAGTCGTCCATAAGGTTTCCGATCTCAAGTTCTGCTGAGTAGACCTGTTCCCTTCCCATCCGTCCATAACCAAGGTTTTACGCGCTGCTGTGACTGCACTGTGGGAAAGCTCCTCCTGCCACGAGGCCCCCTCTCGGTTTTCTTTTCACCCCAGGGTGTCGATCAGACCATTAAGACCACCGTGCCCCTGTCTGTCGGCCTTTCACGTGAGTTAGAATCGTGACAAGAATACAGTCGGCTCCGTCCCTAGTCGGTGGGACGGCGCTCTGATTCTGAGGCTCGTGTGTCACGCCGGCATTCCATTTGCTTAAACTGCTTTGTTGGCAACCGCACAGAAAACTAATATTTTTAAGCAGATAATCTTGGCAATGAGTGAGACTTGTTCATTTCACAGAAGCACAACTCCCCACCGAACCCTTAGGAAACGTTGTCATTAATAGAGTCACAGCACTCAGTGATATTAATTTAGTTCTGCCTAAGTGGTTGCTGTGAAAACTTTGAGTGGCCACGTAATTAATAAGTCTTGCGTGACAGACCCACAACATATCTTCTCCGCTGTTAGTGGGAAGCGATTGTCAGCAGTTGCTTCCGCGGCCCCACGGCACACGTGACGTCCCCAGCAGCAGCGTCGGGAGCCGGCCGGCGGGCTGGTGCGCGGCCAGCAGCGTTCGCAGCCTCAGGACCTCAGCCACCCTGGTGTCAGGACAGGAAGTCACCGTCCCTAGTTCCTTAGTGTCCTGGTTCGTTCAGTCACGGATTTTAAGTTGCATTTCCAAACTGTTCATTTTTGTGGCCTACGGTATTTTCAGCTGATCTCAAAATAAAACTGGTTTCTAAAACACACAAAAACTAGATGTCTGAAATGACATGGAATCAGTGTCTGTTCTCTCTTCCTTTTTGCAGCAACTCAAACACATTTTTAACCCCCTTTTTTTTTTTTGTGGATTTTGTCTTTGTTTTCCATCAGGAATCTGAGTTTTCCCTAACCCAGCTTACGGTGGGACATAGGAAAACTGGGTATAAATACCTTTGCTGATCTTGGTTGAGTTGAAATCTGATATTGTTCTTAAACTCAGTGAGCCACTATCTGCAATTTTGTACATGATATAGTATTTTGAAGGTATGGAACTTTATGAAAAAAAAAATAGCTAATTAGTTCTTTTTTTCCCTCAGAGGGGAAAGGTATGTTCTGCAAATCGTGTGTCTTATTTTACTGTTGACCAGCAACTGCTATTTATTTTTTTATTGCCTAGAACTTCGACCTGTTGTATAGGAGCCCCATACACCACTAGTTACATTCTGAATTCTCATCTGGATGTGACGCTCCAACATCAGTACACTTGTCATTTCACATGTATTTAATGTGACAGTTTTTTCAGTACTGTATGTGTTCATTTCTACTTTTTTTAATATTTAAAATTGCTTTTAAATAAACATATTCTCAGTTGACCCCAACACCTGAAATCAGGCCGTTTTGTGAGTTGTCCTCGCCTGTTCCGTTTGGAGACCGTCAAGTCTTCCCCTGGCCGTGCTGAGATGGCCCACGGCGTTGCCACTCCGGTGTGGCTTCGGGTCTGTGCACATGTGTCCTCAGCTTACAGAACATGGCCTCGGCGTTCTGGCCCACCCCCGTGCCCACTCCCACGTCCAGGTCACCCTCGTCCGGCCCGCTGATAGGAGCAGGGTGGGAAGAAGAGGGAGGGGCGCCCCGGCATGGGGGTGTCAGGCGATGCCCGGCCCCCACCCGGTGCTCGGCGTGTGCGGCTGTCACGGGGCTGTTCCTCCAGGCGCTCCTTTGCAGCGAGCAGACCCGGGCCGGGCATGTGCCTGCACCCCGTCTCGCAGCCTCACCACGCCAGGGAGAGGGAGGAGCCCCGCGGCTGCCCGGAGCTTGCAAACGAGGCGCAGGGCCATCACTGTCAGCACTGCCGTGGTGAGTAAGTGACCCAGCCAGGAGCCCGCGGGAGTGGTTCTGGCTCCACAGCCGCCATGGGGCTTCCTGCCGCACGGCTCCCACCGCCAGGGAAACAGCGGCGGAAAGCTGTCCGAGGAGACTGGGGCATTGACGGTTCCTGTTTCCTCCCAACGAGGCAGGCCGATGTGGGTGCCTGCGGCACGCCCAGGCGGGACGAACCCTGCAAACTGCCGCCAGGAGGTGGGTACAGGTGCAGGCGCGGGAACCGGCGGCTCTATCGGGACAGCGCCGGGAGAGGCGGACATAATCACCTGGGCGTCGGGCAGAGGGGCAGCCCGCTTTCCATCTAACGGTACAGAAGGGCACAGCGGTGGCACTGTTTGCAGCCTGGGACTGTCTGCCGAGGTTAACGCACTCGTCCGCATTGGCAGCAGCCCCTCCGGAAGGCCGGGCCCGGCAGCCCTCTGCCTGCCGAGGATGCTGGGACGCGGAGGGGCCCGAGCGCTGCCATGGCCTTGAGCACTTAATGGTGGATGGGCCTCTACGTACGTTCCCATTCCGTCCACGTTCTTCCGTCCTCTGTGAAACGGAAGTCCCCCTGGGGCACGTGTCAGGTGAGGAAATCGCTCATGGAGCTGAAGTGACTTGCTCCAGGTCACCGGAAGTCACAGGGGCAGTGAGGGCCCAAGCCCCTCCGGCCTTGGCCATGGCTTCCCCTTCCCTGAGCCTGCGTCTTCATCCCCAGCTCCCAGGAGGTCCGGGCACGTGTGGCAGGGGTGGGTGGTAGTGATGATAATTACCAGCATAATTCCACCTCCGACCCCACACACATGTCCTCATCTGTCCTGAAGGACAGTGTCATTTCCAGAATCCACAGTAGGTGGGCCCTGGGGAGCTGATGGGCACCCCTCTCTGACTGAGGACGCCCCCCCCCCACAGTGATGGACAGAGCAGACACGCTCGCCTTGACCTCTGCTGCCCCCAGGCTGGGGCGGGGGTGAGGTCAGCCCAAGCGTGTTACAGAACCCTGAACAGCCTTTCTGTTAAGACAGTGACAGGTGTGTGGTCGCAAAGACCCTGCCCTCCACTCTGTGCCTGAGAAGGTCGCAGGCTGGGGAGGGGGACGGCTCAGTAGCATGACTGTGGGGCTCACCTCGTGGGGCGCTTCCTGGAGGGAAGGGCACCTGGCACCACTGGGCTCATCGACAGCGCGGCGCAGTAGAGCTCCATTTCCCCCGCTCCCCGGTGTAGGGGACGCAGGCTCAGAGACGTTAGACGTGACTTGCCAGAAGTCATCTTGCTTGTGAAGGGCTGAGGCCGGACTTGAACGCTGAGGTCAGGGCCCAAGTGGCTCCCAGCCATGACCCTGGGCTGCCCCTGCTGCCGCTGTGTTCCCTGGCTGCCCTTTCCGAAGAGAAACTAGGTCAAGGCTGGCCCGCCTCCTGCGGCCGACAGGGCCAGCAGACCAGGGGAGTGTAAACCGTGGAATGAGGTGCCCATTCAGAGAAGGTGTGGCGTGGGCCCTGCTGGCCAGGAGTGTGTCCTGGGCGCTGCTCTGCCTCCGGGGGGTGGGGGGCGGTGACCCAGAGGTCAAGCTGGCGCCCAGGGTGTCCTGCTGCCCACAGAACGTGGCCAGAAGAGAACAGCCAGAGAGTGAGCACCTATCAGCCGCGTAAGCTCCTGAAAACAGGAATTAAAGCTCAGATAAACACAGCTGTTTTGCAAAGATCTTACCACACAGCAAACCCGAGTCAGAGGTTCCGAGGCCAAAACTGTGACCTTCTGCAAAACTGCAAGGGGACAAGCCTTGTTCTGCTTCACAGCGTTGGGGACAGAATTTACGGTGTTGCTTTATAGGTCCAAACAGGCTTGAGGACAAGGGATGGCAAATGTGTCATCTGCACGCTGGCCTGGAACTACATGAGGGCCAGGCTTTCAGATTTGGGTCTCATCATCTGTGTCCTCGATATTAACCAGACCCCCGGGCCCTGACCCTGGAGTCTCAGAGGGGCCTTAGGATCTGCATTGGGCCAGCACCCTCAGGTGAGTTCCATGCAATGCTGGAGGCATAGGTCTACCCTGGACCACTGCTCAGCTCCTAAGAATCTAGAATTGACCCAGAAAGGGAGAGTCACACACAGTCCAGAACCTCTGCACAGAGGCCCCCCCCCTTATGGCTCAGCCCCTACACACCTCCGGTTGTAATTTTCCTGCTGTGTTAGGGTGCCATGACAGACACAGGAGTTGGGGTTCGGCAGAAGTAGCCCACCCCTGCCTGCTCTGCTTACCAGCAAATGCATGCAGCACACAGGTATTGAGAGGCCCCTTCCTGTAGGACCTGGGCCGCCATTTAAACTCTATGAGCCTCCGGTTTCCCGAGAGGCACCACAGAGCTCGGACTGTGGCCTCGCAGACACTGCAATGCTCGGTCACCTGCCAGGCTTTGTGTGCCGTCTCTAAAAAACCAGATGGACATTTTCCTGGGCTCAGCCCCTGGCTTCCTCGGGGCAGTGGGAGCCAGCCTGCAGGGCCCAGTTTCCCCACCGTCGGCAGCACAGCTTCTGCCCACCCCTAGAGGTGGCAACTTCAAGGGCCTGGCTTGGCCGGTCACGGCCATTTGTTACCTGAGCCCAGAAGGACAGGCGGGGGAAGGTCAAGAGTCAAGCCTGGGAATCAGAAAATCATGGCACTGAGCCTTCATCTCTTCAGGCCTCGGTTTCTTCCCCTGCCCCATTGGGAGAATGATAGTACTGATGTGAGAGAACTAGTGTGAGAATTAAATAATAATGAGGTGGTGCCAGAAAGTGCAAAGGCATCACTTGGGGTAGCACAGGGTGATTATCAGCACTCCTCTCAAAAATGGCCCTGGCTGGTGTGGCTCAGTGGATTGAGCCCTGGCCTGCAAACAGAAAGGTAACTGGTTTGATTCCCAGTCAGGGCACAGGCCTGGGTTGTGGGCCAGGTCCCCAGCCAGGGGTGTGTAAGAGGCAACCACACACTGATGTCTCTCTCTCTCCTTCTCACTCTCTTCCCCTCTCTCTAAAAATAAGTAAATAAAATCTTTTAAAAAAATGATAGGAACTTGAATGTCATGTCATGACATGGTGACAAGTGAGGAATCAGACCCCAGCCTACTCAATGCTTGACATGCAATTGGTGATCACATGAAACCTGATAGAAAGTATCTAGAATCTAGAAGAGTACTAGCCGTTGAAAAGGAGGTGATGCTGGTGTGGGGAGCATCATGCTTTCGAAGGTATGGGGAGCACCCGCCCCACCAAAGGTCAGAGCCAGAGCCTCGGGTCCCCGTGGGCTCTGCCCACTTGCACTGAACAATGCTGTTTCCTGCCCAGTAAACAGGCGACTGGACAATGGGCCTCTTTCTCTAGAGCTGCAGAACCCAGACTCACAAGAACACATTGTCTGAATGTGCCGGCTTAGTTCCTGCTCAGACCCCGGGACTCCCCGGCCTGCTCCAGCTCCGGGTACCAGGCAACTCCTTCCCTCGCTGGGGGGCTCGTTCTGTCTCGGCCACCGTCAGAAAGCTCCAGAGCCCACAGGGCATCAAGTGCACCCAAGCTTCTCTGCTTGCCCCCCAGACTCCTGCTGCTGGCCCGGCGTCCACCTTCCCGCTTTCTGGGTCTATGACAACGTGGAAGGTGCCAGGCGGGTGAGCCAGCTTGTAAAGGAGAGAGGAAGTGAAGGGTGTCAGAGAGGAGGCTGAGAATAGGAACAGAGTCCCAGTGAAGTTGGCTGAGAATCTGTTAAACTCCTGACCACGTGCATGCCCCTGGACCTGCAGGAATGTTTGCGCATCGGCTAAAAGAATGTGCTAGCATGTCCATAGCAGGACTATTCATCATGCTATAAACCTGTGAACAACCCAAACGCCCATCAACAGTAGAACGGCTGCATACGGTGGTCATTATTCACATGACGTCCACAGTCACGAGAATGAGCAGTGCACAGCCAGCCACAGCAAGACGGATGAACGTCCCAAACCCTGTCGAGCGCAAGAGCCAGACTCAAAATAATTCACCTTTGATTCTCTGTGATGCGCAGAAAGAGGTCATCTCTGTGGTTACGAGACAGAACCATGTTTACCCAAAAGGGAACCTGAAGGGGATGCTGGCGAGCGTGATTCTAGGGGTGCAGATGCTGTTCTATTTCTTTCTCTGGCCGCTGGTCGCACAGCGTTTTTCCAGTCTGCGAACGTTCATGGAGCGGCCCGCTTCTGAGACGGCCCTTGTCCGTGTGTGTTACCCCTCCGTGGTGCTCAGGAGCGTTGAACCCCATCTCTTATCCTGTCTCGCTCACGCGCGCGCGCCCTTTATAGCGTTTGCCAGTTGGTTAGAGCACATTTTTCTACCGTGGCTGAGAGCAAGCCACCAAGGTGATGTGGCTGAACACCAGTCGAACCATCTCCAACAGATGCTGGCTATACATCAACAAAAGTGTTCTGTTTTGTTTTTTTTTTTGTAAAACAAAGTCTGCTAAAGTGCAGAGAAACTAAGGGCTGATTAGGGCAAGCTCCTTCTGACCTAGCTACCCGCTTAGCCCTGCTAGTGACACCCCTCACCTACCTCCTCACTTCCCACACTCTTCTAAAATAATTCGAGTCACAGTTTTATGGAGACATAATTCATCCACCATACAATTCACCCATATAAAGTGTACATTTCGGAGGTTTTTATTCTCAAGGCTGTGCAACCATCACCGCTATCAATTTCAGAATGTCTTCCCCCCAAAAAAGGCACCCCCGTACCGCTCAGCAGTCACCCCCATGTTTCCCCAGCCCCTGACGACCGCTGGTACCCTTCCTGTCTCCATAGATTTCTCTCTTTCGGAAATGTCACCCTGGTGGAACAATTCAGTATGTGGTCCCCTGTGATGGCTTTTTTTCCTTAGCGTCGCTGTTTTCAAGGTTCATGCAGGCTGTAGCATGCATCAGCCCTTCCCTTCTTTCTACTGCCAAGCGTTACTCCACCGCACGGATACGTTCCACTTAGTTTATCCGCCGACGAGCATTTGGGTTGCTTCCACTATCTTAACCATTACAAATACCGCTGTGCATATTTGTGATTATGATTTTGTGTGGACGTCTGTTTTCCTTTTCCTTGTGCGTACAGCCAGGAGCTGAGTTGCTGGGTCACAGGGCGGCTCTGTGGGTAATTAGCCGTGGACGGTCCTCTGAAGCAGCTGCACCCCGTTACACGCCCCCCCCTCCAGCCGTCGGAGGGGCCCAATCCCTCCACACCTCGACACCACTTGCGACTCTTTTTTATTAGTGTAGCCAGACAAGTGGGAGGGAGGTGGGGCCTCGTGGCGGCTTTGATTCACATTTCCCTGATGACTAATGATGCTGAACCTCTTTCGTGCGCTTACGGGCCACGCGTGCATCCCCTCTGGAGAAGTGGCGGATAGAAACTTGGGCCGTGTTAAAATCGGATCATGTGTCCTTTCGGTATTGAGTTGTAGCTGTTTGTTCTATATTCCAAAGGCAGGTTTCCTATCACAGACATGATTTGCAAACCCTATTTCCCGTTCTGTGGGTTGTCTTTTCCTTCCATTCTTTTGAACATGGGCATGTCTTCAGAATGATGGCAACTTCAGAAGTCGCAAACCCCGAAGCCCTCAAACGCCAGGCAAATAAACTAACTCGGGGAGGCGACCTTTGGGTTCTCTTGGTAACTTGGCTGTGCAGGCTGAGCTAAGCATTCCTCTGGCCTCTGGAAGCATGCATGTGGCCGTTGGGTTCTCTGGCCCTGGATTCAGTGCTGCATGGTCCCCTCGTGGCTGAGTGAACACGGTCCGGTCAGCCAGCTTCTCTGAGCCCTGGGGTGCCTGCCCATGAATGGCGGGTGGGCACTACCACTGCCCTCGCGAGAGGGGCGGCAGGCAGGCCCCGTGGAACATTTTAGA
This sequence comes from Furipterus horrens, assembly GCF_987537825.1. NCBI lineage: Eukaryota > Metazoa > Chordata > Mammalia > Chiroptera > Furipteridae > Furipterus > Furipterus horrens. Next base: position 6,539,571 of record NW_028327177.1, read on the forward strand.
ACAGGCCCTCCTGTGGGATTGGGGACTATGCACGTTTTACTTGGATAAACATTTTAAAAAATAAAATGGAAGACCATGGCTGATGTAAATTAAGGGCCCCAGAAACGGGACTCCCTCCCTGACCCTGCCGTGTATGCAAAGGGCCTGGCGCAGCCCCTCTCCCTCAGCCTCAGGGGACTCGTGGGGGCTCCCAGCTGCCCGGGGTGGCGGCAGCGTGAACCTGCTTCCTCTCCGGGCCGTGCAGAGGGTGAAAGGGCTTTTCATGATGATCACAAAAGAGACAGGCAGGCTTGTTCGCAGCTTCTCGGGCCAATAAGAACTTTACCAACAACTGCAACAGAAAGAAAGTGTCATTTTTCTCATCTTTGGAGAGGAAACAGCCCTTTGGCCCGGGAAAGAGAGTCTCGGTCTCCCCCACAGCGCCCAGCAAGCATCCCACGCACAGAGGGGAGCCCCCTGAGCCTTTGGGCCGGGACTGCCCTGCATCCCCCCAGCCCAGTGACTCCCACAGCCAGTTTGCTTCCAAAGCCAGGTTGCAAAGCGGCCTGTGGGGGACGGAGAGGGGGTCTCAGGTCCTGGGGGGGCTGCGGGTCTGGTGGTTGTGACGTCACACTCCCTTTAACAGAGGGGCTTCCTTGGGGCGGTGGGGCTGGGGGCGGGGGCTCAGACACAGTGCTGAACGCTGAGCTGTGAGTTTAAAATGAAAACAAAACTGATAGAGGTTCCTCCTCTGGGCCCCTTGGGCCCTCACCGGTGGAGTCACGCCCTCCCCTGAGTCAGGCTGGGGAGTGCTGACATCATGCGAAGGGCAGGACCTCCGCTCAGAGTGCCTCCCCGGGAGGCAGGATTCTTTCGCCCCGACACACCCGGCCGCGCCCAGAGCCCCGTGATGCCCTCGGGGGCAGGCTGTCTTTGGGGAGCCTCCCTGCTCCCCAGCCAATCAACCCATCCCTCTCTGCCCAGTCTCTGCATCTTGGGTTTCCCTCTGCTTCACCTTCGGGAAAAACAAAAAACACTTGAGCCTGAAGAATGCGCCCCCGGCAACCCAGCCTCACAGGTCCTGCCTGAGTCAGCGGTGGGTTGAGGGGAGCGGGTGAGGCGTGGAATCGGGGCTTTTAGCGAATTCACCCAGGTGACTCGGAGGTGGCTGGTCATGGACTGGCCTTTGGAAAATAACTTGCACATGTCTCAGTTAAGAAACAAATGAAAGCAGCCTGTGGGGATTAAAGCCGAAAGCAGCGCCCAAGTGGAGGTGGGTGCCAGCCTGCCTCTCCCCAGCCCCGTGGCTGCCCAGCTCAGGGGCCTCACTCACTCCCGCAAAGTCTTGCTGTGTCAGACAGCAAGTTCTCAGGTCCCAGGGATAAGGACACGGACCTCTTTTCGCGGGGGGCGGGGTGGGTATGCTGTCTCTCCCACAAGCTTAAACAGCTCTCCCAAGTCCCACAGCTAGCGGGCAGGCAGTCTGCGTCAGGGGACGCCAGGTGGCTGCTTCCTCAAATCCCTTGTGATCACACCCCTGTGGTCTGTGAGCTCCACCCGGTGCTCTGGGCCAGCAGCAGAGGGGCTGTGCTTGCTCCGGGCTCTGCCCCTCCATTGGCTCCCTTGGTAGGTCCCCAGGTGGCCCTAGGGAATCTTCGTCTTGCTCAACAGGTCTCTAACCCCCTCCCAGCCTGTGGCAACGTCTCCTGCTGCCCCTAGGCCCCTCTTCCTAGTCTCTCACCCAATCTTGCTCTTCCCCTTAGCCTCGCTTTCTTTCAAGAGCATTTACCGGATACTGCCTATGTGTCACGCCCAGGGACACAGGGGATAATAAACACCATCTGGGCCTGTGTGGCCCCTCAAAGTTGAGTCAGCAAACCCATGGCCACAATACTGTCATGAGCTGTTTCCAGGAGGAGGCAATCTAAATAATAATAATCCTCTGGCGATACATAAGAGGCACAAAAAATATTAATACACTGACCAAAATTTCAACTCTTGGGAATTTTTCCTAAGAAAAATAAGAGATGTATCCTATGCTGTTATTTTAAAAATACATGTGACTAGTTAATTATGGTACATCCACCCAATAAAATGATATGTAGCCACAAAAAAAGGAAGAAAGAGCTGGAACTACAGACCATACAAATGAGGTTAATGTATGATGTTTCACAGCAAAACCTAACGCCAGCAGGGGTCTGATTTTCAAAACAGAGGCGCATCGTGACCATGAAAAGCTAACAGTTGTCACAAAGAAGAAATGGGAAATTCTCCATGTGACAAAAGAGAAAGAGCTCTATTACGTACGTGGAAAAATTCTGGAAGGATTGGAATGCCATAGTTCTGAGGCCAGAACTACACAGCTGTGCTTTTAAAAATGTGTTATAGATAGATATGATATTATATATAAACTACATATATGTGTAATATAGTTTATATATTCTCTGTGTCATGTAGTTTATGTACTTCACATAATGTCGTATAATATATGCATATGGTGGTGACAAGTCTTGGCATGACCACTTTGAAGAGTGGGTAATAATATCTAATAAATTGGAAGCCACACCCACCTACCTGTTACACAGCCCCCGGGCCCCTGGGTACAAAAAGATTGTTTCCTACCTGTGCACAAGGAGGTACAGAGCCGCACACCCCTGCAAAAGCACTTTTGAAAGACGGAAATATTCGAGTACCCACAGAGGCATGATCAAAGTAACTGTGTTAAGTGTATACAGTGGAACGGTCTACAGTGCTGATGACTTCTTGGGACGAATCTGCCAGCTTCTCGGGGTGCGTACACTGTGCACTGGGCACTGTTCTGACACCTACAGTGGACCCGCTACCCTGGACCGTGCGCTCTAATTGAGGGGCAGGGAGCAGAGTTGGAGAGACAGAGGGACTCGAGGGGTTTCCTGGGCCGGTGGTGAGCACAGTGAGTCAGTCACTCAGTGACTAGGGCTGGGCTGCATGCAGCCACATGCACGAACGGTGTTGAGCAAAAAAGAAAGTGGCAGAAGTAAGACCATTTATAGGAAGCTGTTAGTATCTAAGAAATTCTCTGTATTGTTTATGGATGCACAGGACGGGTAACTCAAACTCAGGGTAGTGGTT